>NC_090276.1:4930000-5530000 GCF_040414725.1 Anabrus simplex | reverse complement strand
AGTCGAATTACGTGACAACTGCCGATCGTTGGTCAAGCGCACCTGGATCAATTAGGAGAGGAAAAAGAGGGTTATAATATCCACTATTTAAATGTCTTCAACTCCTGGAATGAAAGGAGCTCTTGTCCTTAATGAACCGTGAACGTTTACGCCCCCAGTCTTCCGGCGTGAAAAATAATAAAGGCTGGGCTGACCCTCGCTGAAGACAGTTCTTAGCGGGTCGTTGAGAGGGGACGGTGTGTCCTGTTGTGCTCTAGTTTTACAGTCCGTACCTACTGACCGTATACTAAGTCAGTGCTATTGTGTCCGTCGCGGCCGTGAAATACGAAGCCTTTGTGAAGTGTGGACGGGAAGCCAAGCGAGCCTAGGTGAATGTCTCTGTGCCGCGTGTCATTAAATAAGCTGCGAGCATAATTTATAAACGAGTAGCGGGTTGTGGCTATGTACAATGCCGGCCTAAATGAGTCCGTGATATTAGTAAATTGGTATCACCCAAATTGCTACTCTAAGTCAGGGTGCTCAGGTGTTGTGAGCTACCCGATTCATGCTATGAACGCGCTCGTTGTGGTTGGCATGACCTGCTTTTTCGTGCTGTAAACTCTGTGTTCGTGTCGTGGTAAACAGCAGGGCCGTGTGACGAGTTGTAGAGTGTTACCCCTTGGATTACTTTAAGATTTCAGCAGTGAACGAGCCAGCCAAAATGTCGGACCTGTGTGTACCAGGGTCACAGGACAGCACGTTCGACTCCAGCGCCGAGTTCATGCCGCAGTAAACTCCGCAGTAAAACCACGGCCACCAAACAGATGAGTTGATGTCAAAATATAAATTTCTTAAGCACGATAATGTAAAACCGGGGATAGGATGAGCTTTCCTTTGTAAATACTTAAATGTTGTAAAATAATGCATGTCCTAATATGGGAATTTATTGTTATTTAAAATGTTAACGTAAATTCAAGGGAGCTAACTCCCCGGTCGACCCATTTTGTTCTTCTTAATTATTACTTTATCGTGAGGGGTTATTCTTAGTAATATGTAGTATATCCTAGCAAGTAAGGGAGACAAGGATAGGAGAATGTTTGAGTTCCCTAGGGGTGGCTGGAACAATAACAATTGAGCAGGGAAAACCATGTCCAAAGGCGCTAGTTAATGTCCAACATGGCTATCGAATTTGCTGGGGAAACTCATGGGTCAATCAGACGATGCATGCGTAATTTACACATATAATAAGTGCATGTACAACAAGAGAGAAGAAATCCTGACCGAGAGAGAGGTGCATTATGTTATTTAGGTATAATAGTGAGGGACAGATCGCGAGTTTTCCGTGATTCTTGATTATTTAACCAGAGATGTATGGAGTTTTTTATGCAACCGGCTGAGATCCAGGGAAGCCAGAGTCTTATTTATGGTAGAAATATAAATATATGCATAACTTTGGGCGGTGAGCGAAGAAAATGAGGAACGTGGAATTGAAGAATCATGAGAGTCCTATGCCCAAGGAAAGAAGATACGCGATATGAGACGTAATGAGAGGGCCGAATGACCAGATAGTTTATGATGAGATAATTCGGAAGTGAGGGTGCTCATGAAAAGAATGAGAAGGTATAGAATAAATGAGTATCTCATGGGAATTCTACGGTAAGATGAATAAACAAATGGGCCAAAGAGATATGTGTCTCCGAGGAAAAGGAGGGCTGGCCATTATAATTGAGAGGGGTCGAGAATCCAACGTAGCTAATGAATGAGTGCTGGTTGCAGTACGGCGAATGACCCTCCCTTCCTTTCTTTTTTTGTGCGTGTCTGTTCCGCTCCCTTCGTGACGGAAGGGGACCTGCTGTACTATTGTCGTAAGACTCGGGGCTTTGGGTTTTCACCGTGCTCGTTTGTTTGGTTTAAATGGCTTAGCTAAGAATACTTATATAATGATAATATCACGGTGATTTAAAAGGTAATAAATGAACATGGATCTCCCCCCATTGTCCGGTGATATGAGACCGTAGCTAGTGAGGGATTTCTCTTTCAGGAATGCACCTCTCAGTCGGGATTCATCCAGTTCGAGCCCCGGGATCAGCAGGGGTCACCTTGGGCAAGCTTCCATTAAGCTTGCGCCGGGGCAGAAGAGACTGATAACTATGTTTTCCTTACAGGAATAGCCCCCTTTATGCATGATGTGTATATATCTCCGTGTGTGTTTAATATGTAATGTGCATCTATTTTGAGTTCAAACAGAACCGTTGTTCAGCGTTGTTTGGTCTTGGTGACAGATAAGGGAAGTCCGGGGTTTAGCTTAGTGGTATGTGTGTTTTTGTTGGCTTATTATGTAAATATCTCTTTGATATGCCAACTATGTAGCGTAGGAACCGGTTGATTACGTGCTAAGAATAGAATGTATTATGTAAGTGGACATCATCTCATATTACACGATGTGATCGACAGAATAAAATTAACGACACAGGTACGAAATTAATGAGGGAAAGACGATATTGGTTGCAAAACCTCAATTATACCTTTGTGCTAGACGACGCCCTCAGGCGAGTCAATTTGAAGTGTTTAGTCCTCTCTTTTCCTCCCGTATGCGGAGAATTCATTGTATAGGGTTGTTTCTTTATGTTATAATTCTGAATAAATTAGTATTCGTAACCCCCATTATATGATTCTTGTCATTTGTACTTACGCTAAGCAGTCTCCAGTAACAGTTGAACCCGGAGAATCCTACTTTCATATTACATAAGGCTCCATCTTAAATATTTGTTATTTTTCTTTTCTTTCGAACGTAACCACACCCCAAGTGCTCGAGCTGCCGCGGCCGGCACAGAAAGTAGGAAGGGGATCGGTTCGAAGCTCGGCATGTCGAGCCGCTCCTTACTCTAGTCTCATCCGTGGGTGTGTACCCAGTTATGTGGAGGCATTCTTATGCGCGGGTCCCCCATTCAAGGCCCGGAAGGGTGTATCTTAGATTGAAGAAAATGTGGGGGTGCTCTTTTGGCAACGATACTATTAGCACGAAGATCTCGCTTCCTACTGTCTGTAGCGTGCATAATACGGAGCTGTTCTACGGTTTGCACTGTGTGACGAAATTAACCACTTTCTGGCGTGTACTAACACGTTAAATTCTCTGCAGTCTATTGACACTTCTTTCCCGCAACATCCATTGGTACAGCATATTCATGACCTTCTAGCCCGGTTGTGTGATTTTGGCACCAGAATCACTTTCGTGTGGTTTCCAAGCCACGTGGGAATTTCGGGAAATGAACTTGTAGATAAAGCTTAGTGCCTTTTTTACCGTGGCGAAGTTAGCGCTCGAGGCCCTCTCTTAAACTTAACCACATACTAATTAAAATCTTTTTTTTTTTGCTAGCGGCTTTACGTCGCACCGACGCAGATAGGTCTTATGGCGACGATGGGATAGGAAAGGCCTAGGAGTTGGAAGGAAGCGGCCGTGGCCTTAATTAAGGTACAGCCCCAGCATTTGCCTGGTGTGAAAATGGGAAACCACGGAAAACCATTTTCAGGGCTGCCGATAGTGGGATTCGAACCTACTATCTCCCGGATGCAAGCTCACAGCCGCGCGCCTCTACCCGCACGGCCAACTCGCCCGGTAATTAAAATCTTAAATACTAAGATACTTAAAATATGTAAAACTACATAAATTAATAGAATTAAAATGAATTTAAATAACTCACTAACTAAATTAATATTAAAACTAATTAATATTAGAAACTCTTAATACTGACTAATCCTCAGGCACGCACACATTCATACTTCTACCATTCAGTCAGGTGTCCTCAGCAGGTAGTCTCGGCAGGCGACCTTGAATCGTGATAAAGAGCTAGTTTCTCTGACCTTAGCTGGCAGGGAATTCCATAGTCTGGTGCCGGTCACCACAAATGATCTCTTAATTTTATTTGTGCGGTGCACTGGAATAGAAAGAAAGGATCTGAACGTGTATTTAAGTTGTGAAATGATGATAAGAAGGTGAATTTAGAGGAAATATACAGTGGCTGAGTTTCAGCTAACACTCTAAACGCCATCGTTAAAATGTGTAGCTGCCGACGTTTATCAGTCTTCAGCCATTGTTATATTGGGTGATACGAGCATCATACCCGATATTGTAAATAAATCGCAGGTAGGAATCCAATGCTCGTTGAAGTTTCTCTTGTCGTGTCAACTAAACCAACGTCACAATAACCAGGATCTGCATTAGTTTAGCCTTTAGCTCATATGAAATACAACTCTCTACCGTTTAAGAGGGTGAAGCGCTCCGAAAAATTTATTACGGGTTTCTTTCGTCTGATCAGACCAATTAAGTGTTTCATTCATAATTACGCCGAGATTTTTAACCGTTTTACTGTAGGGAATAATGTTACCATTCAGTAGGATAGGTGAGATTGCGACATTGTTTGAGCAACTCAGTAATTTTCGTGATCCATATTGCCTGGGTTTTTGTGGAGTTTATTGTAAGAGATTGGTTGTGCATTTATACTGAGTCGTCGGAGGTTATTGCTAATATCTTGTATTGTTTTACTTAAGTATGAAGTCTTGCAGTGTCGATGAATTTGAAGATTGTCAGCATATAAGTGGTGTGTATTGTTTGCTATCACAGATGGTACGTCATTGATATACATACATAAAACTAAGCGCCCAAGAATGCTGTCGTGTGGGGCACCACTAAGTTTAATTTTCCATTGAGAGGGCTTATCGTTTACTGTTACACTCTGTTGACGGTTACTCAAATAAGGACTAAAAAACTTAAGCGTAGCTGGGTCGAAATTTAGCAGTTCCATTTTCTTTATCATAGTCTGAATGTCTATAGTGTCAAAGGCGCTACTGAAGTCAAGAAGGATAAGTAGTGAGCAGTCGTTTGTCCATAGCGTTTCTAATGTCTTTAGTTACCTTCAAAAGTGCAGTCGCGGTACTGTGACCCTTCTTAAATCCGGATTGCGTAAGGTCCGAAAGAGCATTTTTATTTTGGTATTCCAGAACTTCCTCGTATACTAAACGTTCAAAGGCTGTAGAAAGCGCGTGGACACAGGACGGTAGTCAGAGGGTGACTGTGGGTCTGAACTCCTAGGTACCTGTATTATATTGGCTCTTTTCCAGACAATAGCGAAAGTTCCGTTTAGTAAACAGTAATTCAGTTTGTGCGTCAGTATACGCAAAACAGCACCCATAATGTTATGTATAAAAGTAATACAACTGAGCTCGATAGCTGCAGTATCCAGTATTCGGAAGATAGTAGGTTTGAACTCCATCATCAGCAGCTTGTAGATGATTTTCCGTAGTTTCCCATTTTCACACCAGGTAAATGCTGGGGCTGTACTTTAATTAAGGCCACGGCCACTTCCTTCCCACGCCTAGCCCTTTCCTCTCCCGTCATCGCCATAAAACCTGTCTGTATTGTGCGACGTAAAGCCACTTGTAAGAAAAAAGTAATAGAAATATCATCTACATATCATTGAGTACAAAACCTTTTTAACCTGAATTTCTGTGACACTGTGAAATGTGAATGGTGGATTGGCTGAAGGGGAGGACGGTGAGTCGGTACAGTTTATTGGGGTAGGGTTAATGTTTCGTCAGTCTGCTCTTCGACGTAAAGAACACATGACCGAAGAAAGTTAGCCTCCTTTTCCTCATGACGTCCGTTACTTTGACCACCTTGTTACGCGCTCTCCTTAATTTTTTCTGAGCTTCCATGTTTCTTCCTTCTTAATGAGTCCTAAGATCTTTCTTCCTATCCTTCGTTCTAGTTTCTCCAGTTCTGGTTTTGAGGTTTTATTTCTCAAGCTCAGTGTTTCTGATGTATGTGAAACTTCTGGTCTTACAACTGTCTGGTAGAGTCGAATCTTAGCTTTCCATAATAATGCCCTCTTATTATATATCTCTAGAATCTTCATGTAAGCTGCCTTTATTTTCATTAATTCTGCCACCACACCCTGGTTTTCATTAGTCATTAAGGCATTTCTGTGAATCATTACAGCCTCCCCCTAAATTATAATGTTCACTTCTGTTTGAATATCAATAAAAAGTAATACAGTAAATCAACAGTCCTGGAGTTCGCGTCTTATCAGAATTACCTAATAAAGAATAAAATACCCGACCCAACTGGGAATTACAAAATCTAGAATATTCAAATCAGCCTTTATTACACCTACACGCGCACACACACCTTAATAATAATAATAATAATAATAATAATAATAATAACAATAATAATACTTTGGAGGATCCAACCCACCTTCGTACTGAACACTCAACATGCATACTTAACAAGAGAAAATAATCTCGTGCCGGAATATAGTCCCGCGGGAGTTCGCGTCTTATCACAATTAACCAATAAAGAATAAAATCCCCGACCTAGTTGGGAATTACAAAATCTAGAATATTTAAATCAACCTGGATTACACCCACACACGCATTATTTCTGTAATATTCAATCGTTACCAAGCAAAGTGCTGGACCTGAACAAAAGACGTGTTCGTTACTCACGTTGTAAGAGGAGAAAGGGGTTACTGTATTGTAGTTTCTAACTACAAGGCTCGCAATAATAATTCAAACAAACTCTAACATATCTGATGATTCCTGCGCACATCTAGCTTGTGAGGTCCGAAGAATGCAGTAACATGAAATTTAGCTAGGGTGTAGGTTAACGCCTGGTCAGCGTAAGGTTAAGCACGCACTTTTAGTCAAGGTGTAGGGAAGGGCAACCGGTTAGGTTAACGCCTGGTCAGCGTAAGGTTAAGCACGCAGTTTTAGTCAGGGTGTAGGGAAGGACAACCGGTTAGGTAAACGCCTGGTCAGCGTAAGGTTAAGCACGCATGGTTTGTCAGGGTGTAGGGAAGGGCAATCGGTTAGGTTAACGCCAGGTAGCGTGAGGTTAAGCCTACACTCTTAGCCATTAACATCATGTAAGTTTAAGCCTGCACTGTTATGCGGTTAGCCTCGGCATCCAACTTAGGCCTGTAAGGTTAAACGCCCTTAGCCCTGGGGTCGAACCCGAGGTCTGCACGCAGCCAGCGTAAAGTCATGTGAGGTTAAGGGCGCGCTCTTAGTCAGCACATTCCGTCAGGCGGAGGTCTCTCCCAGGGGCCTGAGGCGGTTCCAGAACCACCCACAAGTATATGTATCTTACAGAGTCTGAAACACTGTATCACAGGATGTAACACACTCGTTTTCCGACACGCTGAAAATGTGCGTATCAAACATGACACGCTTGATTATTCTGAGTCATAATTCTGTACAAAGGACAGTTCTTGTGTGTGTCTGTGTTAGTTTTTCGGTATGAAGAATCCACTGGGAGTTACATTAGGAACATACTTGTTAATTCATTCTCTGATTTTATTACCGTCAGTTTTGTTCTTATGAAGAAAACGCATATCTTGAGAACAACTTCTGTGTCAGTGGCGCTGATTTGAGAGTGCCATTTTTACCCCTCTCCCCACCCAAAAGAAAGAAATCTCCTCCTAAACGTTAAGTCCCTTTAAAATTTGGAGTTTGTTATTCTTCGGAGGCTGCTAAGTCGTTAAATGTGGAGAAAGTGGCCGATGGTTTTATGTCAAGAAATCACATTAGAAAGCGAACATTCCTTCAGAGAACTACATTTCCGAATGGAGACTGTTCAGGCGGTAGAGCTTTTCACATTTCGTATCATGAAATGCGTAATATACACCAATAGGACATTTATTAAGAAAATGTATTTATGAAGCAAGTTCTAATTTTTCAAACTTGTGTTTATTTTTGATAGCTTCGCACATAAAACTCCTTCAAAATATGTATTTATGAATCAAGTTCTATCTTTCTGTTTACTTGTGAATATTGTTGAAAACTCCGTGCATAAGACTTGTTCAAAAATGTACTTGAGAAGCAAGCTCTATTATTGTTCTCTTTGTTTTTGAATATTCTTACTGCATTGGAATGTTCGCATTAATAGTTGTTCCTCATTTCACATGCCTGTGTTCATATCAATTATGCCCCTTCCCCCATTAAATACCCGAAGTTGGCGCGCCTGCTCTGTGTGACAGTTCCCTAACATGAACAGCTTTGAGTACTAGGGCGTACAATTAATAGTAGGGATAGTAACTAAACTTCTTGTAATAAACATATCTGGACATTCTTAATTTGATCGACACGGTTCCAGATAATCGAGGCATATTCTAGTCTTTATCATACAAGAACATTATACATTATCAAGGTCCTAATAAGAAAAACTTAAGGAATTATTGAGAACAAATCCCGTACATTTGTGAACTTTGCTGCCAATATTTTCTATATGACTTTTAAAATTTATTTTATGGGAGAATGTAACTCCTAGATCAAAAACCTCACTAAGTATACGTCGTGGTTTTCCCTCTATTTCATACTGATGCAAGATTCTCGACGAGTGAAACTCATTGTATGAACGACGCACACTTCATACTCTTTGCTCCTTGCATACTATTCTTAAAAGTTCTCAACAAGCCAATCTCCGTGATCGAATGAAGCTCCTCTCCACTGACCATAACAAAAATACCAGATCCTACAGCACCATGTGTTTATCCCTTCCTGTACACAGAACAGCAATCTACACGAAATCATTCACCGTTACCGCAGCCCGACAATGGAATCTCTTTCAGTGAACGTCAGAAGTATGTCCAGCAGCTCAGCTTTTAAACATGATTGTGTCGAAATACTAGGTAAACATGCATGAATCATCAAATTATGACCTGAAAACACCTACTCCTACCGCGTCTTCATCATCATTTCCCTCTTCCTTTCACAGATGTTCTTCTTCTTCTTGCTAATCCTTCTCTTCACCTCTCAATTGAAGGCGATATTTCGGTGTACTGTAGAAATGTATATATTTTCTAAACTGTTTCTTAAGTAGTAGTTATAGTACTCATTATTCATAATTATATTCTTAATGTACTCTACGTGCGATTTATATTATATAGATGATATGATCTTTTTTTTAAGTGTGGTTACTTTTGTTAATGCTATTACTGTTATTATTGTTCATATTATCATATTATTGTCATCAGTAGTTATTATTAAGTGTTTTAAGTTAAGACTGGTTAAGTGTAAGAAAAGGGAGTACATCCCTAACTTTGCCAGGATAAATAAAACATATTATTATTATTATTATTATTAATACTGAAAAGTAAGTTATTGTCTTTGGTCCAATTATTTAGTTGATTCAAGTCTATTTGAAGTCTGGTGCAGCCATACTTTCTTCTAACTGATTTAAATAACTTTCCGTCGTCGGCAAACAATAAAAATAATAATGGCCCCAAATTCGATCCCCGTGGGTCTCCGGAGTAAGTGGTGACCTTAAGATATAGGTTTATTTTATAATTTAAGACTTGAGTTCTGAACTTCAGAAAATACATCAGTAGTCTGAGTAAAGATTTGGAAAAAATATACGTAAATCTGTGCATAGTATCTTTTGATTGAAAGGATTCTACTAAGGGAAAGTTTTCCTATAATTCGTATTTTCTCGGAGGTGATTGTAATAATGATTTTCAAATGAAGTGTATTTTCTCATCGATCTTTTTTTTCTTTTTCTTTGGACAGATAACCTTAATATGTAATTGAATTATTTGTTGCTGGGTCGTCTGAGTGAACCTTGTTAATAATATTAGATATATTTTGTATTTTTGATATAACAGTGTTTTCAAAAACTGGTGTTAATTGAACACTGATATGCCTGGGTAATCAGGGAATTGATTTCATAACTTGTGTTCGATAGCACATTTGTTTTTCAAATAACTGATCACCTAGGTGTCTGATTTCTACAACATATCATCGTAGAAGGGTGTTAAGTTGAAAATATACCATTTAACGAATTTATTGTGCCATGCTAATTTGTGCCCTGGCTCTCTGGTGAACTCATTTCACGAATTGTGGTGTAAAGAATCTTTGCCTTCAAATGAATAATCAACGATTTAAGAGTTTGAGTTCTGACCTACGGTTATTAATTTTAAATATATCCTCTTAAGGTATTAATCATACCAATTAATTTTGTTTATCTCTGTATTATGATTGAATCTTGAAGTTAAATTTCTGATTATTCTGACACTCAGTATTTTAATTGAACGGGTAAAGATCATTTTAATGAATTAAGATTTTTTTATTTGGTGAGAAGCTCTCACGCCACTAATTTGCTTTAAGGTGATTATTGTTGAGACTAAGGTTATTTGAGGAAACTTCTCAGTTGATCATTTATTAATTCTTTTTGATGTGGTGTAAATAATTTATTTGTTCGAAAGAAGTTCAAGAATTCTTCCTGCTGTTTAAAGAAAACCACTCCGAACTAATTTGCTTAATTTATTAGTTGTAATTGCACGTCAATTTATGCAATGAAATTTATTTTAAAAAATTCTTATATATTACCAGCTTAATAATGTCATTAAAACGCTCCCCCCCCCCCCAAAAAAAAGGCCGAAAACTTCCACGTTTTTACCCGTCTTATTATTCTTGCCTTGTGTCATCGCTATGAATAAATTTATTTATTATGCGGCACGTTGAAGATGAGGTAATAAATTCTAACTATCGATGTTTGTCTTGCGTTGGTTGGTGTTAACGATCCTCTTACTTCTATCTGATTTAATTTAAAAAATTCGTGTGGCTATTTCTAGCCGAGTGTAGTCCTTGTAAGGCAGACCCTCCGATGAGGGTGGGTGGCATCTGCCATGTGTAGGTAACTGCCTGTTATTGTGGTGGAGGATAGTGTTATGTGTGATGTGTGAGTTGCAGGGATGTTGGGGACAGCACAAACAACCAGTCCCCGAGCCAAGGGAATTAAACATTTAAGATTAAAATCTTCGACCCGGCCGGCAACCGAACCTGGGACCCCTGTGACCAAAGGTCAGCACGCTAACCATTTAGCCAAGGAGCCGGACATTTGATTGAATTGATTTATTTGGATAAGGCTTGTTTTTCCTTGTTATCATTTTCTTCAATTTCATTGCGCCACTACAGAATCTTTCCCTTGGTAAACTATTACAATCTTTAATTCCTTTTCCTAAGAATTTGATTTTTCAGTTTGTCTTTTTGAATTCGAAGTTTATCTCTACAGTTTTTAAAAACGGCACTCAAGCCCAGTGGTCGGACGTGTTAACTCTCTACGGCTGTGCATTCGGAAGATGAATGGGTTCCAACCCCCACCCTCCGACACCCTGAAGATGGTTTTCTGTTGTTTTACATTTTCACTTCCAGGCAAATTCCTGGAAAGTTCCTCGTGGTTCGGGTCATCATGTGTCCCGAAGCATGTTACTCTTATCCGTCGGTACGAACTTCTCAAAATTACGGAGTAGGTAACTACGTACTAATTACGAATTTCCGATAACTAATGGCAACATTTCGCAGTTGGTGGCAGGAAAATTAACAATCTCAGATATGCGGATGACACTGTGATAACTGCAACAGATGATCATGAACTAGAAACCATCATGCGGAGGTTAGACGAGTGAAGCAGAGAATATGGTCTTGAAATCAACGGTAAAAAGATCAAAGTGATGATTTTAGATAGTTTTAATAACAAGAGACCTGCCATAACAAGAATTACTAAGTATGAGGTTGTCAGTCGCTTCTAGTATCTGGGATCCACCGTCACAAATACCGGAGACTGTGAACCTGAGATCAGTAAGCGCATGCGATTGCGAGAAGGACACCTCCATCACTTCCAAGACAAAGTTCACCCTCATTCGAACTCTGATCTTCCCTATCGCGACCTATGCAGCAGAAACGCGGATTAAGAAGATGGCGGTTTGTAGCAGGATTGATGCTCTAGAAATGCGGTGCTATAGGAGATTACTGCGAATACCATGGACAACACACCGTAGTAGTGAATCGATCCTGCAAGAGCTCGGTATCAGAACAAGACTGTCGACCCTTATCAACCAAAAACAACTCAGATATTTTGGTCATATTGCCAGAAGACAGGAGGCAATGGAAATACTTATCATAGAGGGAAAAGTCGACGGCCGAAAACCTAGAGCCATTACGATGGATGGACCAGATCAAGAGCTTGACCAGGATGAGCTTACCACAAGCAAGTCACCATGCCCAAAGCAGAGACTCCTGGAGGCAGATCAGCAAAAGGATTATCGCGTGAGGCCCCTACACCCTTGCGAAGGGTTAGACTCAAAGAGAGAATGGCAACATAGTGTTCCTATTGAAGTAATGGATTGAGGCATACTGTTAGTTTCGATCGGCTCGAAGGAATGTTTTTTCATCTTCCATTCATATCGCATAGTGTCACCCTGTGTTTGATTTGTTGTCTAACCTATATGTTTTACGCGGGAATCTCTTGCGTGGTTACGGTGAGTGAAGTCTGCAATGTTGCTGCCTTCAGATGGCAGATTGTTGTTTAATACCAGGAGTACCACCCTTTTTGCTGGCACGATGTAGTGTTTACAGTGCGCTATGTCTTCTGGTATGGGCTATATCAAATTCGTTACTTTCATTGACCTCTCTCAGTCCCTTCCTTGGCTTTGACAATATGAAAGTGACTGAGGTATGAGCGATTCTAGTAATACCGTTCCTTATGCAGCCAGTCCCTGTTATGAAGGGTGTCGAAATATCGCTCATAGGGTCGGTTGGTGCATGCATTTCAGTGGGCTTGGCAGACTGATACGTAATAGCAACTTTTGGCTCAGTGAGGAATGCAACGGGAAACTACCTCACTCCTCATTTCCCTAGCATGCCTCTTCAGTAACACCTAGGCTATCTATGACAGCTGTTGGTGGAGCTGCAGAGGATAAAACCACCCTTTGGGCTGAATACCCAACATACATATTGGAGTAGTTATTGATATGTCTATTATCTTCTGTAAATAATATTTACATGCAAGTTCACATCCATTTTTTAGGCATGGAGCCTTCACATACTGACACACCGGTGACACGGAAAAGAAAGAGGTTTAGGACGGCACTGGATCTCGGAGGAATTTCTCATGATTTGGAGCAACGTGACGGTGATTTCTCTTCAGTATCTGATGATGACCCTACGTTCAACGTCGTCTTTTGCGGTATTATTTTGTTATTAAGCATAATATGAAAATAATAAAAATTGGCCTATATTATTCCCAAAACAACAGATCAATGAACGAGAAACTAACATTTATTTCCGCGGTCATTTCTGGGTCAAGCGCTTGTTGAATAGGAACTCTGTTGCAGAGGTAAATACGTCGGAATGTCTCCTAAACAATAACGCACGTATTGTTTTGGATTTCATAGTAGGGACTAACCAAAGTCAAATTTGTCAGGTCACCGGTGGACCGATACGACGTAAAATTAAGTCATCAAAATTCGCTGCCGCAGGGAACGTGCTATTGATGGGCCACAGCGGAATCTTTCCACCTCCTTACCTGATTTCATTCACTATAATTCATTTCACCTTCATTCACTCCTCAACAGAGGTTGGCGTCAGGAAGGGCAATCGGCCGTAAAACATACCATCTCTTTATTCACATCGTTTAATGTGCGTTTGGAGAATCTGCATACGACCAAGATGGAGCTACATGACATATCAGAAGATGTGGTAAGGTGGTGGTGGTGGTGATTATTGTCCCAAGATGAAGTAAAAAGAGGGCTAAAACTAATTAAAAGAGACAATGTAAGAGGGCCGCTACTTCGATAAATGAAGGTATCGTTTAAAGAGAGACAAGGGCCACGAAGGGCGTGGAAATGAAAGACTCTCTAGGCCTCGAAAACTACCAGCGTCGGGGTCGGAAAGAACAAGCGTTGAGCAAGTGATACGACAGATGAAAGTGAGGAGTCTTGCACAAGAAAGTGGAAGCACTGGCAAGACGTAGCTAAGGAGCCCATGATCGCCAACCCATGCTCCAAAGTTCAGAGCCCCTGGGTCCCTTTTAGTCGCCTTTTACGACAGGCAGAGGATACCGTGGGTGTTATTCTACTGCCCCCACTCACAGGGGGAAATGTTAATAGAGGATGGTTGCCTAGTTGTACTTCCTGTAAAACACAATAATCACGTCCACGAAATATTGGAACTATCAGAGTGAAATAGTTGCACTTTAAGTCGAACCCAGGATATATTAACAGTGGGTTTTAGCATTTATGAACATGTTTACACGTGCTTATTAAATGTTGAGTGCAATAATAATTCCTGTGTTCGTCAATGATGTTGTTTAAAATAATTTGCGATATGTCCCCTTGCTCGACAAAATATAGGATTTTGCTGATGCCCGTATTAAACACTTAAATTCCTCCCACCGTTGCGAGGTGTGGGTGGTAAAGAAAAATGGAATAGATACAATCTAAAATGAACCTGATGGAAATATCATGAGTGGATGGTCTGTGTAGTGAAATGCTTCCGGCGCCAAACAAATTGCCTTTCAGATAAAAACCTCTCTTGACGATCAATACTTTCAATAAGTTGTCAGTGGCATTAGTGAAATGAAAAGAATTGTGGCTATTTATTTGATAGAAATCTCTTCTATAAACAAGAGAGGTTTTTGAATGTTCCCTGGGAGGAAATATTTTGTATGTATTAACTCAGGGTCCGCGGTGTTGGGATAGCGTGCCTCCCTCTTACCCGGATGCTCCGGGTTCTATTTCCGGCCAGGTCAGGGATTTTTACCTGGATCTGAGGGATGATTCGAGGTGATTACAATTGACGATGAGCTATCGACCTCGGTCTAGAAAGCCAAGAATAACGGCCGAGAGGATTCGTCGTGCCGACCACACGACACCTCGTAATCTGTAGGCCATAGTCCTTCAGGGCTGTTGCGCCGCGGGGTTTGGTATTTATTAAGTCGGGTAGGTCTTAGCGTGTATTGTATTCAGTGAACTATCTTGTGTTTGTTGTGTCTGTTTAGCAAGCATCTCAACTTCGGTAGCTTCCACTGGGTAGACCAGCGTTGTTCGACTTCTTTCAACTGGAGCCCTGAAACACATTCTTAGAGCTTCTTCTGAAATAAAAGTAACATTTTGAAGTGAGGAATTCGCGCTGCATAGCCCCTATGTCGCAGGCAATTGCACCCCAAGCCCCGAAGTGGAAGGTAATATTGCCAACTTGTAGATATCTACCTAATGGAGCATACTGTGAGAATAATTGGTAGAAAACTCCAGCGCCTGTTCCTCTGTCATCTATTTGTGAGCCATCTGTGAAGACTCTTAACCACTGGTCTTCACGATATTCTTCGTTTAGAATACTAAGTGCTGAGCTTCTCAGCATTACTGGGATATCATCTCTCTGTCTGAAATTATCAGGGTGAGATAGGTTGGTTTGTATTGAGGTGTAGTCCAATCGGCTTGTTGGTTCAGGGGTGGTTCCAGTTTCGGATAGTATACTTAGTGCTTTTCAAATATTTCTACTAGCGGTGATAGGTGTTTATTGGATTCCAAATTGAAAAAGAAAGAAGAACTGCCTCCTCTAAACTGATAGAACTTGCATGAATAAAGAATGCCATGTGAGAGGAGTCTGGGGAATCCTTCCGAATGAAACTTAACATAGTACTACGTCTTACGACTGCCAGGAAATCGGAGTGAAGAGAAATATTGCACAGAGGGCAATAGATCACGAAATTCAGCAAGATTCTCAAAGAAGTTGGACTCGAGATAGCAGATGAGGAGAACAAAAATAAAATTAACGCCCTTCTTAAGATTCACACATTTTCAGCAGAAATGACACATGGAGGAGCTACAGAGATTCCAGACGAATTGAAAAAAGTACCGTCGGAACGAATGAAACTGGGCAGATCACAAGAACTAAACAGTACTTCCTTCAAAGAAATAAGTTCCAACTAATAAATGATAAAAATTTAATTTAGTATGAACTTCGTATTTTGAGTAAATTTAGCATTTTTTGTCGTTTTCAAACCCAAATAAAAGTGGTTAAAGGGTCGTGAAAAGTGAGAATTTAAAACTACAATCCTTCATAAGAATTTCGCATAATATAGCTATCAACATCTTTAATTATAAGTGTTGACCCAATCACCAATCATCATCATCATCTTCATCTGGAGCAGTTTCCAACCACAGGCTGGCTCTGCTTGGAACATAAGCCTCTCCATCGTTTTCTGTCTCTCCACCACTTCTCTTCTCTGTCGTCCAGTTCCCTCATCTTGCCTTGATGCTCTTCTTTACACCTTTCAGCCATCTGTCCCTCGGTCTTCCTCTAGGTCTCCTTCCTATCAACTCCATTTCTAACATCTTTCTTGGTATCCTCTCTTCTCCCATTTTCTTAACATGTCCATACCAGGGCAGCATTGATTTTACTATCTTTTCCTGTGGGAGATCTCATTTTCCATTTTCCGAACTCTCCCATTTGTTACTCTCTCCATTCTCGTTAAACCTACTCTCCCCCTTTGAAACTTAATTTCCACTACTTGTATTCTACTTTTGTCCCTCTCCCTTATCACACATGCTTCTGATCCATATGTCAAAATGGGTACAAAATAAGTCTTGTAGATAAATCTTTTACGTCTCTGTGGTACATCCCTGTTCCATATCAGTCCTCCCGCACTCTTAAAGAAACCATTAGCACACCTTCCTCTTTCATTGCCATCACCAATATATAATGTAATTAAGTTTCCTGCTAAGCTAGATATTTACAACTGTCTTCACAAGAGTTCTTTTTCTGGTGTTTAAATACCAGAGGACTCCCGTGGACTGTATCCGATTCACTTACTTTGGATGTAACTAACCTTCTGGATAAATCCTTATAAAATGGATAATCTGAAAAATTTAACGAACAGAATATCACTTGATTTTCTTTACTTAACATTTCGTTGTCAGGAATGGTTGAAATAGGGAATTAACAATATTAACTTTACAATCATAAAAATAATATAAATCAAAGTAATGAAAATGATGAAATACTCCACGGTATTCTGATCTCTTCTGGTCCTGAAACAGAAAACAAGAAATATCAGATAAATGAATAAATGAGTGATTTGACTATCAACATTTGTGGTGTAAACCAAAATATGAGTATAAATGACAATGGATCACTGAAACAAAACTTCTACAACGAAATGAAGACTGTTTTTAACTGCTGAGAGATTTCGCTTTCCACTCAGACATGCAAAAGTTATCAGGTTCTCATAGAATGTTCGATGTGTGCACTTGAAGTGAAAATACAGATTTCTATGAGAAGAGAGTCCTAATGCAGTCGAATGCGCGAACTCAATATTGCTAGTACAGTTGCTGTTCCGTCGGGGAGATGGATATTTACTAGCTCTCACATATCTTGGCTGTAATTAGTTACTCTTGTGTCTTGATGCGCATGTCACAAGCAAAATATCTACTTTACAAGAACATTGACATGATTTTAACATTAAACCTTTAACAAAGTGAATAAGAAAAATAAAGAACTTCAATTAGGCATTTGGCCATGTCGATTGGACCAAGCTGTGTGAGATTTTGAAGATGGTCGGGATGAGATACCCAGTAAGATTTATTACCTAAAATCGGTCTGCAGTGATAACAAGCGAGGGCTTTGAGAAAGAAGCAGCGATCTAGAAGGCAGTGTTGTAAGACTGTAGTTTTCTCCTCTCCCTTTCAATGTTTATATAAAACAGACGGTAAGGTAATGAAAGAGGAAATTGGAACGTGGATCCAAATCCACGTAGAGGAAATCAAAACAGATTTGCCGATGCTATTGTTATTTTATCAGAGTCTGCAGAAGATCGGGGGAACCTGCTGAAACCGAGCTTGATAACTGCAGTCGCTTATGTGCGGTCAGTATCCAGTATTCGGGAGATGGTGGGTTCGAACTCCACTGTCGGCAGTCCTGAAGATAATTTTTGTGGTTTCCCATCTTCACACCACGCAAATGCTGGGGCTGTACCTTAATTAAGACCATCGCCTCTTCCCACTCCTATCCCGTTCCTGTCCCATCGTCGCCACAAGACCTATCTGTGTCGGTGCGATGAAAAGCAACTTGTAAATAAAAACAATAAAAAACTGCTGAATGGGACAAAGTCTTGGAGGGAGTACAAGATGAAAATAAATAAGTCCTAAACAAAAGTAGTGGAGTGCAGTCGAATGGAGTCGGATGATGCAGCAATTATTAGATTAGGAAACGAATTCTTGAAGGAAGTAATTTAGATGAATATTGTTCCTTGGGTAGTAGAATAACGGCAGGGATGCAGACTAGCACAAGCAATGAAGGCCGTTCTTAGGAAAATAAATATGCTTCTTTCGAACATTGATATAGCAATTAGAAAGATTGTGTGGAATGGTGGTGGTGATTATTGCTTTAAGAGGAAGTACAACTAGGCAACCATAGGCCTACTCTACATAACATTAATCAGAGAGAAAAACTGGAAGGGATCCAACACTTCGAAAGATGAAGGTATCGGCCAAAAAAAGACAAGGGACACGAAGGGCGTGAAAATGAAAGACTCCCTAGCCCTTGGAAGTCTAATAGCGTCGGGGTCGGAGAAGAACAAGAGTTGGCTAAGGAAAGTCGGATAGGATAGATGAATGTGAGGAGCCTGGCACAAGTAAGTGGAAGCAATGGAGGACTGAGCTCAAGGCCCCGTGGTCGCCAACCCACGCTCCACAGTTCAGAGCCCCTGGGGCCACTTTTAGTCACCTCTTACGACAGGCAGGGGTTACCGTAGGTGTTATTCTACAGGGGGAGCGTGGCATTGTATGGAAGTGAAACATGGAAGACAACTAGCTCAGAAAGAAAGAGAATAGAAGCATTTGAAATATAGTGTCAGAGAAGAAATGCTGAAGGTGGAGATCGAATCACGAATAAAGAGATAGTGAATCGAATTGGTGACAGGAGATCGATTTGACTAAATTTGACCAGAAGGTGGGATAGAATGATAGGGCATATCTTAAGCCATCTAGGATTGTTCAGTTGGTTTATGAGGGAAGGGAATACGGTAAGAACAGTACGGTTAGATCAAGGTGTGGATATGACCGGCAGATTAGAGGAGATGTAGGATGTATGAGTTAGACCTACATAGAAATGAAAAGATAGGCGCAGAATAGGATGGCATGGACAGCTACCTCAAACCATTCTTTGGACTGATAACCCACAGTGGTGGTGTTATTTAGATGAGATGAGCTCGCTTGCAAACTGTTGCCTTCCACTCCCACCTGTCTAGATGAATGCTTAGAAAATAGTCTACAGGAATTATCGATTCGTTCCGTGCAAACTATTACTATTACAATCTTAAGTAAAGGTGCTGGATTTGAATGACAATGTCATGTTTAAAATAACGACATAATCTACTTTACTAATTTCCCGGAAGTTTGCAAGTGGTGGTGATGGTGGTGGTGGTGGTGGTGGTGGTGGTGGTGGTGGTGGTGGTGGTGGTGGTGGTGTTTAGTGTTTTAAGAGACCATAACAGTCCAAGTTGGTCCTCATCAGGGATCTGCACTCAGTTCCTATATCTTTGATCTGATAATGGATGTTCTCTCTGAAAATGTAAGATAACCAGTTCCTTGGTTGCTGATATTTTACTATGTAGCACAAATATAGAACATCTTGAACATAAAATAGAATGGTGGAGAAGAGCTCTAGAGGAGTACAACATCAAGATTCATCTGGCCTTCGTTGATTATAAAAAAGGTTTTAAGTCGGTGGAGATTTGGGCAGTCATGAAGGCACTTCAAAATGTCATGATAAACTCAAGGTATATAAAGCTCCTGGAAAACATTTATGATCAAGCAACAATGGTAGTCAGAGTGGACGAAGACCTCATCGCCAATAAAATCCCAATTGGCAAAGGAGTTCAAAAAGGTGACGTAATCTCTCCAAAGCTGTTTACCCTTGCCTTGGAAGATGTATTCAAAACCCTTCATTGAGATAGTAAAGGAATAAAAATCAACGGGTTATATTCGAACCACCTGCGTTTCGCGGATGACATTGTGCTCATAAGTAAAAATCTAGACGAGCTAGAAAGCATGATGCGCGTCTGCTAATATTGGTTTGGAAATGAACATTAGTAAAACGAAAATACTAAGCCCAGACAGTCAACCACTTAAAATGGGAAACCAATATATAGAAGCTGTCAATGAGTACATCTATCTTGGACACAAGATAACACTTGGAATAGACAACCAACGTGCAGAAATTCCTCGCGGAATAGGTATGAGTTGGATAGCATTCCGGAAACAAAGATTCATCCTGACCAACAAGGATGTTCCAATTAATCTGAAGACCAAGGTTTGTTGGCTGGAACACGCTGGTTCCAAGTGGCTCAAGACCGAAGACGATGGAAGCATATGGAAGAGGCCTATTTCCAGCAGTGGACTGAAATAGGATAGAAAAGGAGAAGAATAAGAAAATATGCTCCTGGGAGGAACTGGAGTGAAACTGTTCAGATGGATGAAAACCAGCTCCATGCAAGAAACAGTTTCAAATACTTAGGATCCACGATGTCTGATGATGGTAATCTAGATCTACAAAGTACCCACAGAATTCTGGCTGCCTGGTGTAACTGAAAAAGGTTGTCTGGTGTCCTCTGTGACAGTAGACTAAACATACGAACAAAGGGGAAAGCCTATCAGTGTGCGGTGAGACGTGCGATGCTGGATGATGTAGAAATTTGGCCAACAGTGCAGTCACAATGTAAGCGGCTGGAAGATGCTGAGATGGATGTGTGGGGTTACGAGGAAGGACAACATCAAGGACACCATTATATGTTGCAGCGTTAAAGTGATTGAAATATCTAGAAAGGTCCAAGAAAGACGATTGTTCTAGTATGGCCACATTAAGCACAGGATAATGGGAAGAAGAAAGTTTGACATGCTGGTAGAAGGAAGGAGGGAGAGAGGTAGACACAGGAGAAGATGGATGGGTTGTGTGAGGGAGGGTCTCAGCGAAAATAATTTAAGAGAAATTGCCGTTTTGGACCGATGGCATTGAAAAGGACTTGTCAGAAACGTTGACTCCGCATGAACTGGAGAAGTAGAAGAAGATGTGAAGCTCGTGCATTTCTAGCGGTAAGATGAGCTTTGTGTTCTGTTGTTTCCGCTGTCTTTTGTCTCTACTCTGACATTCATGTTCGTTTTTTTAGATTAGAACATTGTTTAATGTAGAATAATATTCTGACCAAGCTAACACGAGTGAGCTGATTGTATGGTCGATGGGCTCGTAAAGAACAAGCCACAGTTCGCGGTGTACGTACTGCATGAACATAAGCTTACCACTGCCAGTTCATTTGGGTCCGGGTTAAAGGCTCACGTCACCCGTAACACTGGCTACCAATAACACATAGATATTTTGGTAAATTACCAACTTCATGTACAGACGAAAATGTTACTCGAAATGCAAAATATCTTCACGAATTTTTGAAGCATGTCTTATTACATCTTATTACCAAGACACGTAAAACGGGAGTGAATAGGAGTTAACTACGCAAATTGCCCCTTGAGAGACATTAGAACGACCATCCCTGTGAGTGGCGGCAGTATCCCCTGTCTGCCGTAAGATGTGACAGAGAACGGGACCAGGGGTTCTGAAATTTGGAACTTGGGTTCGACATCACGGAAACCTTAGCTTAGGTCAGGCACTCCTTCTGTCAGGGTTCTAACTTTCTGATCTCTCCTGTCCGACGTTCTTTGGTCAGCCCTTGTTCTTTTTCGACCCCGACGGTGTTTTTCACGTCCTTCCAGGCCCTTGTCTTTTTCTGCCGCCATAATCATTCTTCAAAGTGTCGGACCTCTTCCATTTTCCTTCTGTATGTATGTCCAACCCCTGTCCCGTTTCTTTACTGGCTCGGGTATGAAGTGAGGTGAATCTTCGTAGCGAGTTCTTACGACCGCTAGTTGGGAGTTCGGATAGCTAGCCTCTCCGATTCTCAGAACGCCAAAATGTTTCGACGTAGCTGAGAACAAATATCCCTAGCTGGTACATCCACACTTCTAAGAGATAAAAGTACCGCTTCTTTTGCTACTTCATCCACAAGTGCATTTCCCGTAGTACCAACGTGGCTAGAAGGTAATGAATCTTCTGTGTTGAGGGAAACAGGTGTCAGTAGCTTGCAAAGAACTTAACCAGGCGGTACACACAATAAAGTTTTTCTCGTCATCCAGTGCAAACTGCAGAGCTTCTAAGATGGCGAAAAGTCCCACAGTATACACGCTACAGGCACTAGGAAGCGAGAACTTCTTGTTGATATTGTTGGAGACATTTTTACCGATCTTAGAACAATCCATGGAAACATGTCTCCGGCCAGATACTGGTGAACGATGTCCTGGAAATACCTCCGATGAACAGAGGCATCCGTGTTCACCTTGGGTCCACGGAGTAGATCTTGCCGCATATCTGGTCGTGAAACTAACCACGGAGGTACCTCCCTACCAGTCCGCACAAGACAGCCACCGAAATAAGACGTGTGGCCGGTGTGAGTACCTCAGGTGGTATTGGATACTAAACATTCATTGATAGCTTGGATGTTGCGGCATTTCTTGAACTCTGGCAGTGCACGTGACGATTCCCGCTTCAGCGAGCAGGCTGGGAATGAGGCTAGTACGGAAAGTCCCGCTGCCAGCCTAACTCAGTTATGGTGAATACTGTCTAAAAGGTTCAGCGTAGATCTCGATGATGAACCATAAGCCGCACTGCACTAGTCTATTCGAGAGAAGACAGTTTCCATGCATAAACGTAGCAGAAGTGCACGTTCAGACCCCCAACGAGGTACCTCTGAGAAAAGCATTTTAAGTCACTTCATGCAGGCAGATTTTCATAGCCTGTATCCCATACTAAAGGAGAAGAGAATTATTCTCTCGGACACAGGAAGGGATCCTCCAGCAACAGGACCGCTGATAGGAGCTCACTTTTCAGGTTGCCTGTTGACAGGTTCAGTTCTTTACCTTGGTGAAACATTACGAGGTTATGTTGAACAATTCAGGAACCAGAGAAATGTCCAAATGATATGTTGACCAACATAAATTACACTTTCAAACTATATTTATTCGACCTAAGGAAGTTAGAGGCTTTAGAGGTTCACTGTCCAGGGAAAGTAAAACCAAGGAATATTTTCAATCGGAGGCTCTTCAGTTTCCAACCGAACTATACAAGTTAAATAAGAATAGAGATATGAGATGAGCAGAACATTTGTGTTAGCAGAAACTTGTGACGAAGCGACTCTCGATCAATGAACATTTGGAAGTAAAAGATGACGTCCTTCAAAATTGGCTACAGTTCGGTGTAATAGATATTGTACCGGGAGGTAAGACAATACTTGCCCCACTATAATGTTATTAACAACTCTAGTTAGACCGAGCTCGATAGCTGCAGTCTCTTAAGTGCGGCTAGTATCCAGTATTCGGGAGATAGTAGGTTCGAACCCCACTGTCGGCAGCCCTGAAAATGGTTTTCCGTGGTTTCCTATTTTCACACCAGGCAAATGCTGGGGCTGTACCTTAATTAAGGCCACGGCCGCTTCCTTCCCACTCCTAGCCCTTTCCTGTCCCATCGTCGCCATAAGACCTATCTTTGTCGGTGAGACGTAAAACAACTAGAAAAAAAAAACAACTAGTTAGACTACAAGAATTCGTCCGTCATTTCATGCTTCGACTAAGGATGCCAATGGAAATTAATTGAATAACTATGTTAAAAAGTGCCCAAACTTATTGAATAATTCCCAAGAACACATTTGGTATTTACCCGATACAATTAATTAAAACTGAGCCCTAGGTTTCCTGTCATGTAGTAAGAGAATACTTACTTCAACGAAATATTATCGTGAAGTTAGAAATTACCTCTTAGGAGCCGGACTCTCCTCATCCTCATCCCTCTTTCTTTTCATATTCTTTGCTTCTCTCTCTTCTTCTCCTCCTTCTTTTACTATTTCCTCCTCTTCCTCCTCTTCTTCTTCAACTCGATTGTCTTCTTCTTGCTCTGCAACAGATAACATAATCCATGACATAACGCAGGATTTGTACGGTAGACAAGCTCCAGACTCAACCCAGGGTACTGTGGTCCCTTCCAGGGGGTGTTCACGCTACCCAAAGACACCACTGCAAACACCTAGAATGTGTCCAACTTCTAAATCTCACTGTGGCTGGGGGTTGTCGAATAAAACCCACGGTATCCCGTGCCTGTCGGCTGTCGTAAGAGGCGACTAAAAGGTACTCCAGTGGCTCTCAGCTTTGGAGTGTGGGTTGGCGACCACGGGGCCCTAATCTGAGTACAGGCATTGCTTCCACTTACTTGTGCCAGGCTCCTCACTTTCATCTATCCTATCCAACCTCTCTTGATCAACTCTTGTTCTTTTCCGATCCCGACGGAAATTAGGTTGCGAGACCTAGAGAGTCTTTAATTTTTACCCTCTTCGTGGTCCTTGACTTCTTTGACCGATACCTTCCTTTTTCGAAGTGTCAGATCCCTTCCACTTGTTCTCTCTGGTTATTGTTATATAGGGGATGGTTGCCCAATTGAATTTCCTCGTAAAAGAATAATCACCACCACCGTTTAGAAGCTGCTCTTGCTGGTGGTGATTATTGTTTAAAGAGGAAATTCAAATGGGCAACCATCCCCTATATAACACTAACCAGACGGAAAAAATGGAAGGGAACCGACACTTCGAATCGGCCAAAGAAAGACAAGGGCCTCGAAGGACGTGGATATGAAAGACTCCCTAGGCCTCGCAAAGTAATACCGTCGGGGTCGGAAAAGAACAAGAGTCGGCTAAGAAAGGTCGGATAGTATAAATGAAAGAGAGGAGGAGCCCCCCTGTGGATGGGGGCTATAGAATGACCCCCATGGTATCCTCGGCCTGTTGTAAGAGGTGACTAAAAGGGGTCTCAGGGGTAGCGTGGGTAGGTGAACACGGGCCCTTACCTGAGTCGTGTCATTGCTTCCACTTACTTGCGTCAAGTTCCTCACTTTTATCTATCCTAACCAACCTCCCTCGTCTTCCTTTGGCCGATACCTTCATTTATCCAAGTGTCGGACCGCTTTTTTTTTTCCCCTAGGATTAGCGTTAATAGAGGAAGCTTGCCCAGTTGTACTTCCCCTTAAAACAGCAATCTCCACCACTATCAGCGAAGGACCACAGGGAAATGCCATGAACGAATAACAAGTGATAAGAACTTCCATAACACTGGCAAATCAGTCAATCAATACTGATCTGCATTTAGGGCAGATTCCCTATCTGTTGTTTCCTAGCCTTTTCTTAAATAATTTCAAAGAAATTGGAAATGTACTGAACATCCCCCTTGGTAAGTTATTTCAATCCCTAACTCCCGTTCCTATAAACGAATAAATATAAACAAAGTAGAAGTTATACCAACCTTGAGGACGAATGTTTTCCTCGTTTCTTTTGGACACCACTTTACACCTTCTTCTATATCCTTGGTGATTTTCCTCCTGTAGGACACACACATTCATATTCTTTATTAATTAATTTAATATTTTTTACTACACACTGCAGGGTTTCTTTACTCCATATACATCTCTTTTTTGACATTTTATTAAAACTACTAATATTCTATATTATAGTAATATACTAAACTAATAATACTACTAATAATAATCAAACAAGCAACAATTATGAATACCCTCTATATTGTGTTGTGTTTTTTTTTCACTTTACAACGGAAGTCAGAGATTAACTAATAGGAGTGGTGGTGGTGATTATCGTTTTAAGAGGAAGTACAACTAGGCAACCATCCTCTATATAACACTAATCAGAGGGAAAATATGGAAGGGGTCCGACACTTCGAAAAATGAAGGTATCGGCCAAAGAAAGACAAGGGCCACGAAGGGCGTGAAAATGAAAGACTCCGCAGCCCTCGCAAACCTAATAGCGTCGGTGTCGGAAAAGAACAAGAGTTGACCAAGGGAAGTCGGATAAGATAGATGAAAGTGAGGAGCCTTGTACAAGTAAGTGGAAGCAATGCTAGGAAGGAACTGAGGGCCCCGTATTTGCTAACACATGCTCGAAATTTAAGAGCCCTTACGAAACTTCAAGTTGACTCTTACGACAGGCCTGGGATACCGTGGATGTCATTCTACCGCCTCCTCCCACAGGAGGATGGGAGCGTGTGACTACTTATACTACTACTTACTACGTCCCTTGCCCCAGCGAGAGGTGAGGTCAGCCGCGGACGAAGAGAAAGAAATACGTTTTGTATCTAAGCCATCCAACCTACCCTGTTTTTGGACGATGCTCCAGGTGTCTCATAGCTCGACGATGGTTCAGGTAACTCGTAGCTCTCAGATGGTCCAGGTAATTCGTAGGTAACCGATGATCCAGGTAACTCCTGACTGACCGCTACTCCAGATAATTCTTGCCTGACAGACGGTCCAGGTGGCTCCATTCCTGCCGACGGTCCCGGTAGATCCATTCTGGCCCTGTAACAGAGAGGAAGACATCTATGTCAAAAGGACATTAGGCAGTGAGCTGCGATGTAACTTTTAATTTAATATATCATGCTGTTTACTCCTCTGTTAATGTATGAGGAAGAATCTGGAAATTGAGATTTGACAAGAACTCTGAGGGAAATCAGAGGGCAGCGATCTACGTCTGTAAAAATTCAACGAATATTTTCAGTCATCGATTGCCAAAATATATATATTCGAAGTTGGTTGGCCGCTATAACATTGTCGGCTGGCGATCTCCCATTTTCCTAATTACAATGTGAAACTCGACTAACAACAATGATTTCGTAATGCACTTCAAGTTGCCTGTTATGATAGATTATTCAAAAAGTATTCAACATGAAGAGATAGTCCTAAAATAACTACACTGGGCAGCAGAAAGTCCGCCTTGAAAATATAACTTCAAAAATGAAATAAGACGTTCAGACGTCTCATCACAGTTTGCGTTTGTTGATTACAAAACCAGATATGGATAAAGAAGGTTATATGAGACATTATTATCGTCTAAGTATATTGGACCGGGCGAGCTGGTCGTGCGCGTAGAGGCGCGCGGCTGTGAGCTTGCAACAGGGAGATAGTAGGTTCGAATCCCACTATCGGCAGCCCTGAAGATGGTTTTCCGTGGTTTCCCATTTTCACACCAGGCAAATGCTGGGACTGTACCTTAATTAAGGCCACGGCCGCTTCCTTCCAACTCCAGGCCTTTCCTATCCCATAGTCGCCATAAGACCTATCTCTGTCGGTGCCACGTAAAGCCCCCAGCAAAAAAAAAAATATATATATATATATATATATATATATATATTGGAAAAAACCTAATCTCATGTAGCAACAACCTCGAAAAGCCATGGCGTACGAAACGACCGAAAGCCTGCAGTTTACGGGATTTCGTGTGAACGCCACAACTAATCCACTGGGCTATCATTCTTGCCTTCGTAGTCCGGGACCGCTATCTCACCGTCAGATAGTTCCTCAATTGTAGTCACGTAGGCTGAGTGGACCTCAAAGTAGCCCTCAGATCCAGATTTAAAAAACCTGACCTGGCTAGGAATCGAAGTCGGGGCCTCGGGGTAAGTTGCAGGCACACTACCCCTACACCGTGGGTATATAGGAAATCTAATAAATCAATGATTTAAATAAATTGAATTATTTGAAGTATCAGTCGACTAAACATCATCTATAATCTCACGAAACACACAACTGATTTCAGTAATTCTTTCACTGTTAAAAAGTGTATTGTTGTTTGAATCATCAGTCCATGCATTGGTTTGATGCAGCTCTCCATGTCAGCCTGTCATGTGCTGATCTTTTCATTTCTACATAACTACTACATCCTACATCTGCTCTAATCTGCTTGTCATATTCATACCTTGGTCTACCCCTACCGTTCTTACTGCCTACGACTGCAAGTCCTGGGTGTCTTAAGATGTGTCCAATCATTCGATCTCTTCCTCACGTCAAATTTAGCGAAATCGATCTTCTCTCACCAATCGTTTCAGTACCTCTTCATTTGTCATTTGATCTACCAAGACCATTTACAATATAATTATATTATATATTTAATTGTAGATGGTCTTGGATCTCACCTTCAGCATTCTTCTGTAACACAATATTTCGAAAGCTTTTTCTTGCTGAGCTAGTTATCGTCCATGTTTCACTTCCATACAAGGCCACACTCCAGACAAAAGTCTTCAAAAACATCTTTCTAATTCCTGTATCAATGTTCGAAGCGAGCAAATTTCTTCTCTTAAGAAAGTCCTTTTTTCTTGTGCTAGTCCGTATTTTATGTCCTCCAAAGTTCTGCCATCGTTAATTATTTTACTACCCAACTAACAATAGTCATTTACTTTCTTTAACCTAATGTTCCCTGCATCACCTGACTTCGTTCGACAGCACGTTCTAATATAATATCTATATAATATTATTAGAAGGATATTAGAGTTAGGCGGAGAAACGAAAATAAGCATCAGCAGTTTATATATTAAAAGGTTTTTAATCTCAAATATGGGATAAAATATGCCATTTTACTGTAGCAGACTCAGCGATAAGACCTTTTAAATTAGAAGAGGAAGAAAAAGACATCAAAAATCGTTATGAACAGGAAAATACCAGTGAAAATATGTCTGTAGTGACTATTAAAAAGCCGGGCTGAGTGGCTCAGACGGTTAAGGCGCTGGCCTTCTAACCCCAACTTGGCAGGTTCGATCCTGGCTCAGTCCGGTGGTATTTGAAGGTGCTCAAATACGACAGCCCCGTGTCGGTAGATTTACTGGCACGTAAAAAGAACTCCTGCGGGACTAAATTCCGGCACCTCGGCGTCTCCGAAGACCGTAAAAGTAGTTAGTGGGACGTAAAGCATATAGCATTCATTATTGACTTTTAAAAGTGTTATTTACATGTACTTTTGCTGTGTACGTCAATAATTTATTGACTGAAGATGTCTCATATACGAGACAAAGCATGTCCTAAACTAATATAATAAAATAAATGTAGGGCAGACAAAGTATTGAAAAGGTGGAAACAATTTCTCAATTAAAGTTGACTGAAGGTCAATACGGATCCAACATTGAAGTTTATAAATCCTAATTCTACCGTAGTGAGTAGTTGTATGTGATAAAAGTTTAGAGATGAGATCTGAAATTAATTCAGCAACTTCACAGTCTAAAGAATCCAGGATATAGCGATACTTTGTCACTTTATAGGTTACCTTTGCGGTCACAGATTGATGTTCTACCTGAATGTCACATTATTTCGCCAACACGGCGATATTTCCGTACTAGTACTTACTCTCATTTCGTCGTATGTTATTGGGTTTGACATGCCTGTTGTATTTAAATGCAAGCGATAATATTGCCCTATTTCTTATGTTAAGTACTCACAATCACGTCGTCAGGTCATCAGATGTAGTCTTGTTTATAAAAATACTGATTTATTAACAACACCATAATGAAAACAAGCCAAGAACACAAGAATACTCGAGGTCAAAGAGTACAAGCCATGTACACATGCGGACACAGAAAGATGAAAGCGGGAAGCCTTACACCAATCGAGACCGACTCCAATCCTCAGACCGTAATATCGAAATAACATGGCGGCCGAAGTAGCCGGACTGCTAGTATTGGCTAATACGAAAATATCACGTGCATATTATACAAACGGCGGTAATTTAACATGATAAATGTAACATCATAAGGGAAAATCTCTTTTTTAAGTTTGGAAACGCTTCGCCAACAAGTACGCATCACATATAATCAACTAGAATCACATATATTCTACTAGAGAAGAGAACAACAAGCCGATTATTTAGAAATTTCAATTACTCAAATAACGTTTACTCTTAGATTTCACTTCGCTGGATAGAGAACATTTATGATAAAACTATTAAAAGTATGTTTATTACACCATTTTGAATGTTTCAAAATAAATTAAAATGGGAAATCTTCAATTTAATCTCTCTCGTGAGAACTATGAAACATAATTTATTGCCTTAATTTTGAAGTTGTGGACAATTTCTTATATTCAGCACCCAATGAAAGGGAAGTCCACCGGAAATAACAATGTTATTGGCTTTACGTCTCACTAAGTATTTTTACGGTTTTCGGCGACGCCGAGGTACCGCAATTTAGTCCCGCAGGAGTTCCTGTACGAGCCAGTAAATCTGCCAACACGAGGCGGACGTATTTGAGCACCTTCAAATACCAACCGGACTGAGGCAGGATTGAACCTGCCAACTTGAGGTCAGAAGACCAGCGCCTTAACCGTCTGAGCCACTCAGCCCAAGTACACCCGAAATGATTATGTTAACACAATGAACGGCCCTGGTAATGCTAACACAATGTTGACGTATGGCATAGCAGCATTTCACACAATGATGGTAACCTGAAACGCTCAGACACTGAAGATATAATAGGTTTCTATTGACTCTAAACATTGATATTTAACCACATGGACGAGCTTCAGTTCAGTGTAGTCTGCTTGATAACAGATAACTACAGCATGAATCGGAAGGTGTTGGAAGTGCAAAACTTTGCGTATAAACCCAGCTAATCCCTCCAAGTCACTATTTTTTTCGTGTAACAGTGAACAAATAATTTTTTCTGTGCCACTCATGAGTTTTGTTATACCCCAGGATCCAGCCAAACATTTCCGCAGGCAAGTACAAATTATTGTAAAACGCACTTGCATCTAAGTCACTCGACACTTTGAAGCACATGGACACTGACGGAATATCACAATATCAATTATATTCTATCTAAATTAATATTTTTTGAGGAACGGGAATAGTTCACCGTTTGGAATTAAAGAATATCAACGAGCTAGAAAGAGTCTTCTTTCTATCTCGACTCTTTCTAGCTCGTTGGAGAAAAGTCATCCCTAATCTCAGACTTATTCTCAAAATGATGTATGCCCACCAGGGGCGGTTTCTCCATAAGGTTGCAGGTTTGCGCTACCCCCATTAAATTTTTATGTTTATTTTAGGTAAAGTTTTATCATTTGGATTACTCGACTACTGTATTTTCATTCAGCAAGACAAACCTTCCAAGAGCTTGAAAGAGCAAATATTGACTACAGGGTACTTTACAAGCCGCTACTCTTAGATGTTCACTGCAGGAGCCGAATGGTTTGCAGCGGGAAGTCAACCTGTGGTAGGATGAAACTTGCGCTGCTCGAGGGGTGCGCGGGGCTGCTAGAAGTGTGCTTTTAGGCTGCTAGAGGGGTGCGCAGGGAGAGGAAAAGATAGGCGTGGCTTCTTATACATTGCTTAAATGGAGGTTCATCAACCTGGCTCCTCCTACCACTGCCGACTGGATCCCTCGCTGCGCTAAGGAGCTACCTAGAGCGACGCATCAAATCGGCCGTGCTCCTACGTTACAAACTACTAGCGAAGCAACACCTCCTAGATAATAAGGCCTAACAACAGCGTAGTGACGTCACGCAACGGAGGCGATGGCAATGCAGAGAAACGCGGAACATAGTTAAACACAGACATGATTTTAATATTTTTTGCCAATGGAATAATTTATTTACTAACAAATAGCGTTTCAAATTTGAAGGATATTGAATTATACTGTCGTTATTACCGTATTTTAGTGACTCTGCCATTAAAGATAAACAGCAGACAGTTGTAAAACACGACAGCATTTTGCAATGTTAACTCACTTAGGCCGAATTGCTAACATCACAACAGAATGTTACAAACATATTTCAATTTAAATAGGCATTACGTGATCTTAAAAGAAAACTAGCACGTATAATATTAGCATAGGCCTAACATCTAAGCTGATGTAGCATCACTGGCAGTATATGCACATGAGCCTACAATGTTTCCTCCCTTGGAGTTCATGTATGGTTTAATGAGAATTTCACCTACCATCGATGTTACTAATTTGTAATTCTGTTCGAAACCTTTATGTATTCCAGAAAGTATGTAAGTTTCTAACCTAATATTGGACTACCATTCGGACTGGAGCCTACTCTTTTAAAAGTATTGACATATTGTGGCAACATTAAATTGCTACTGTCTCATAAATTTGTAAAAATCGCACGGCGCAACAGCCCTGAAGGGCTTGGCATTGATCCTGCTCAGCCCGAAGGCCTGCAGATTACGAGGTGTCTTGGGTTCCGCAGGACGAATCCTTTTAGCCGTTATTCTTTGCTTTCTAGACCTGGGCCGCTATCTCACCATCAGATAGCTCGCAAATGTAAACACGCAGGCTGAGTGGACCTCAAACCAGCCCTCATATCTAGGTAAAAATCCCTGACTTGGCCTGGAATCGAACCGGGGCCTCCGGGTAAGAGGCAGGCGTTATATCCCCTCACCACGGGGTCGGCCATAAATTTGTAAACATGAGGAGATATCAGACAGAAGGTTGAACAAATAACAAGAAAATCATACACATACTCCTTTATGAACTAAGAAATATTTTAACTATGGCTATTAAATTAACTGTTGGGACATCATCCCCGGTGTTCAATTCACCAACTAGGACTAGAATTAACTTATTTATTGAGTCTTTCTACACATTGTTACACTCATCCCTTGTGATGCAGCTATGATGTTTTGTAACTAAAGAATATACCGCATTTGTATTAGTAATTTTGTCCACATATTCATTAGAAATATTTTTTACTTTAATAAAACCCGTTTAGAATAAAGGCCATGTCTTATAAGATGATTACATATGCCATGCAGTATGGTTGCCTTGATGTATCGACGTACAGAAAAATTACTTACTTTCCCTTCATCACAGTACAACAACCATCAGGTAACAACGTGTTTATTGTACTTTTCAGCTGTGTTGAAATTTTGTGTATGAGATATGTACTATCTTCAATGGCTCTCTTTATTGCTCCTTTCTATTCTACATTTTTGCCTGGTTCTTTTAACTACTCCTCTTCCAAGACCATGATTGTCAGAGACAGCAGTGGCTTATATCTTTTCCAACTGCCCATCATATTTATAGTTACATTCTGGCAGGATCAGTACCAGTTACTTCCCATAAAATATCACCGACTTTGAAATGTCTGTGGCATACCTGTAAAATAATGTATCACCGTGAGCGAAATTCGTGCATTTACAGAGTGAATCGGCCTACACCAGCAGCTCCTGTAGGTGGTATGTTTTAATGCGTATAATAATAATAATAATAATAATAATAATAATAATAATAATAATAATAATACCGTTGAAATAATGTATCCCATGATTGTGATCTAACATAACCTTATATCATTGAAGAGTAAATATGCCTACATATCACCAGCTGTTGCGTGTAGTTAAATACGTCATAGGCCTATACTCATTATGATTGTGTGAGAATGTAATAATAATAGTTACTCACCATTGAGTTATTAGTAAATCTGCAGTCTTGTCTTGGAATTGCACGTAAACATATCTGCCGCATAACCTCGTCTTTCGTAAACTTAATGCATGCACTTCGTTATCACTGCCGGAATTCTCCTTAAAGTTAAGTACGCAACACATCAGTACCATTACGTACAACGGTATTAACAATTGGCACCATTAAACGAATTAAAACTCTTCTAATTTCAGCGTTACATGGCCAAACTCATTGCTGTGTTATTACTGAAAAGGTTCAAGCTTGCCTCCCGATTTTGACGTCACAGTATATTCCCAGAACAGTTGTGAGGCCTTATATATCTAGGAGGTGTTGAGCGAAGTCGCTAGAGACCGTTGCTGCTCAATGTGACATTCTGTTATAGAACAGGAGTGTCATCTAGCGACACCGGATGGAAGTTCATCTGCTGGATCACGGCCGGTTGGATCCCTCGCTGCGCTCGGTAAGGAGCTAGCTGGAGCTATTCGTCCTGGCTAGAGCGACGCATCAAGTCGGCCGTGGCTGGATATATAACTAATGTCAAATACAGTAGAGATAATACACGACACTGAGCGGGATATCGAGGGACAGCTACTGGAGCTCACTCTAGCGGATAGACCTGAACAGTACTGATTCTCTCATAAGAGCACGTGTATTTTTGTGTGAAGTTTTTGGTGTTATTTATGCGTTTTCAGTGAGTGGACATAAATAAATAGTAGTGTGTGTCATTCCTTGATATCTCCTCTCAACATGAGGGGAAAGGTATGTGCTGTGTTTGGCTGCAGTAATTACAAAGTAGAGAAAAATGCGCGGTCGTTCTTCAAGTTCCCTCGTGACAAGAAAATGTAAGTAATATTGTGTTTGCATATATATTCTTCCAGTGACAGAGATTTTTATTGTACTTCATAATCTTCTGACCTGCTCGACTCATATTTTAACTGGCATAAAATGTAATAGGCATATTTTATTGTATAGTGCAGCAGTTAACCTTCAATACCGATGTGTTGTTGTAGGTGTGATCTGTGGGTTTTGAAATGTCACATAAGTGATTTGGATAAGGTGTACAAGAAAAAAGGGACGTAACGCTTATATAAGAATTATAAGATCTGTTCAGATCATTTCCAGCCCAGCGACTTTAAAAATCCTCGACTATACAGCCAAGGGTGTGTTACATTTTTACTCTAATTGTACGTAAATATTTCTCAAAGCATCACTATCGACAACATTTTCATACTTTTCTTTCTTTTATACCTCTTCTCAGATTAAAACCGGGATTTTATAGATTTTTTTTCTGTTAGTAGGCTTCATGTTAAGAGGAAAATTGCCCAGCTATTAAATGTTAATTCATTGCATCATATGTGTAAGGAATGTGCCGATATTTTTATTGACAAGTGTCTTAATGTGATGATACAATGTTTTTAAATGAGAAAAAAGACAAATCCAACCGTAAGAGTTCAGGCAGGAATGCTAAAGCTAAAAAAGTAATGCATAAATGAAAGATCAAGCCATTTCACAACAGTCTATTTCACATCTTGTGTATATGTCTAATTTCAGTCTTTGAATAATAACCTTTTAAATAATTCTTCATTCATTTATCCAGAATTGCTTTAGCAACTTCGAAGTTAATATCTCAATAACACTTTCTTTCTAGACGTAATTTATTTAACAATTTCCGTTTATACATTTCCATTGATATTTGAATTTAGCGCGATTTTTTCAGGTCAAGTCACTAGGAGCGCCACCGTCGAATTGTCTCCCATTTTAGCAAGGCTAAATCCGTAAGTGTCGCGTATTGTCTCTACTGTATTTGCTAATGTCTCTAAATTTGATAATAAAAACCGCCATTTCTTTCAGTATAGTAGTGAGCTTTGTTATGTGCGTACAAGCTAAGTAGATTATTGATTTCATTGTGTAAACATTCGTGTCAGCATGTGTGTTTTTATTATTGTGCGTTTTTATCAGTTAGTGGTATTTTGCCAGAGCATGAATTCGGTGCAGTCTTTAATGTCTAGGCCGTTTCCGCAACGGACTGCCGAGGAACAATCCGAGGTGAAACGAATGGGTAGGCCCACGCGACGTTTAATTTCGAAACCAGATACGTTACAAAAGGATATTTTTTCAATACCGGAATTAGGCTACCTCAAAGTGTTTCATTTCAGTTTGGTAAAAGAGTTTTTAAATGAAAAAATGTTAATGCGTTGTAGTAATATTCCTGAAAATAGAAATGTAAACTGCTTGTTTTATTTTTAATAATAAAAAAGTATTGTTGATGTATCTAGATTTGAAAATTAGCCTGTAATCATATTATATCATTGGTAAAAATTGTGCACCACTGAACTTTTAAACCACCAGCCGCCACTGATGCCCACTACAGTTTTGTCATCGACTTCAAAGTAATCACGATATACATTCCTAATCCATTTTCCTCCTAATGTTTTATTCGGTTGAAAACTTAAGAATAGTTGTATGAGAGGTATTGTCATAGTTAGACTTAAAAACTGGTTCACAACACGATCAAACATTTATATTCTACAAATAAACTAACATTTATCGTCAAATTTCATGAAATTACACCGAATAAATACTATAAAAACAAACCAAAATAAACCAACATTTCCAACATATCCGGCTACTCATTCGCCATCTTTGAACGATAGAAAGTAGCATTAAGATCTGATGATTGGAGTCGGTCTTGGTGGAAGCAAATACACTATTTAGAATACCTGCTACTTTGCGAGATATCGCAAGACATTGATTGCCAGTGCACCTAGCGAGACGACCTTGCACCTCAGTGTGCTAGTGCACTGTACACTATGAATTATAATAATATATTTATTGCAGAATAAACAACATCATTCAATGCAGAACTTAATTAGAGGAATTTTCCTTCCTTCACACCTTAGTACGTGATAGCACTGCCTTCGTAATATACAGGCCGTACTGTAGAAAGCGCGCCAAGCCATCAGCTGATCGATTGAGGCGAGCTAAGCGAATGTTACAGATTGTACTTGTGAATGTAATCCATAAGGATTGGGAGCATTCTTAGGATAATTGTGACCGTTGAGAAACAAAAGTTTATATTTAAGTATATTGCACGTTTTTTCTTTAAATTTATCACATCAGGATTTACGTAAACAGCTGTTATTAAAATAATGAGACCTGATAGTTTAGGTTAGGCATGGTATCTTCACGTGGTGAGTAATGTAAATTCAAGGGACGAAATACTTCTCGTGTAATTTATTCATTTAATTGTTATCGTATAACACGTTTTTGTGGAAAAATAAATTGGTACAAATTTAAATACAGTGTGCGAAAGTTTGCATTTGCCACAACGCTGAGAACTTGTGCGTACCACGGCGAAAATACAACTATACAAGTAAATAGACATTAATATTTCCATTTTCTTCGTATGGGGGCAGGTTACCTTTATGAAAAACAAAAATCCCAACCGAAAAAAATACCTGTTACGAAGAATAAAGATGTATGTTTCACTCATTTTCCAGAGCTGATGATGAGTTCTGGTTTTGACTTTCTTGTTACACAGATTTACAGCGGAGCGTTTTATTGTTGATACAGAACAAGTATAAAAGTGGAACCAATGGAACGTACATATGGTTATTTCTTGGGTTCGTAATGTTGAGTACGTGCTGCCTCTTCTCTCCAAAATTAATGCGAGTGAAAACCATTCCTCGGCGGTTTCCGTGAATGCGGGAAGTAACTAATACATCTGGATGATCAGTGCATTAATATTTGGGAAAACATGAGCTATTCCTAAACAAAAAGTGATACAAATGTTTGTATAGAAGAAAGGATTTCAAGAAAGTCTTCGAAGGAGAGTGCCAGAAGTGTCCACAACAAAAAGCCAAGAAAGCTACTGTATGTATGGCCATCTAGAGGTATAGAAGTAAAGTTTATTATTGCACGTTTGTTTTCTCAATATTTGTATTAATGCATAATAATTATTTGTTGGGTACATTGACGAGTAAAACACTGAAGCTTTGACCGCGTAGATCGCGCTTCAAACCTACTTCTCCTAAAATTACATAGACCTGACTTACGAGTTATGATGCGATTACAGGTTTTAGTGATCTCACCTGTAATATTAATGCAACATTTGTAAAAATTTCATACTTACAAAAGGTACAGACGCACCATGTCGTTGCATTACACGGGTCGGACGGAGGAAACAGTTCGCCTCTTTGTGTGACGTCATCGGAGGCACAGTACGGCCTGTGCATCACGAAGGCAGTGGTGATAGCGATCACACTGCTTCCTGCACAAAACACACATGCATCTCTCATTTGGCGAATGATATATCGTCGTGGAGCATAGTTTGAAGTGGAAACCATGCACAGCAAGCCTTGTTGATACATGCTTCCTTCCATTTGTCATTCATCATCGCTTCCGTACTGTAGAAGTCCAACCAGATACAAGAAATCACAGTTTATCATTGGAAATAGGACACCTGAATACATTATGAATCAGACCTTAATGCAGCTATCGATATTAGCTAAAATGGTGGCCCGATCGCTTTCTTCAATTTAAACATGAGCATGTGTGAAGCATCTGTTTAGTTCTTTCTGTTGGTTTGGTTTAATTAGGAAACTTTAGTTTAGAGATGTTTTCATTGAAATTTCTTTTTAAAACTATTTTGATATGTTAGGACGTGTCCATCGTATTGCATGTCTGGATGTACAGGTGCACTCACATTCAGATCAAGTGTACTTATTGCATCGTGACGATTTCATAGTTACAAGTAATCTATTACGGTGCATTAAACATTCCAGGATAAATTTGTCAATAGAGAGGATGCGTTCCGTGTACTTGATGAGCTGTTTTTTCCCGATAAGGCCAAAACTCTGTGTTGGTGCCAATCCCGGTACATTTCTCAAGTACTATACCTTTTGAGGATTTTAAAAGTGAGGTTATAAAAAGTGACAAAGCTGTTTATTTTATCTGTGAATGAAGATTATATTCGGCCTTGTTAAATTAGAGGACAAGGTATCAACTGATATCCTAACTACTAAACGTTTTCATTCCTCCCCTGAAGGGGGAGGCGGGCCTCTTAGACGGTGACGCCGTCTCCCAGGCCGGGAGATTTGTTATGGTGAGGGAGATGTGCGGAGAAGGTGAGGGGCTGGGTGGCTGTGGCCTACACTACGAACTGTCCCGGCATTCGCCTTAGTGCAAAAGAATGGAAAACCACGGAAAACCATTCTCAGGACAGCCGACGAGCGGGACGAGGCGTGAAGTCCGGCACTGTGCCCCAGGCCCGTCTCCCGAATGCAGAGGCGTAGAGCCACGGTAGAGCCTTGGCCAATTTTCCTCTGCTCGGTTAGCCGGTCAGAGTACAGAGCTCTTGGACCACGGACACGCCGTGGCCTCTTAAGGGACCAAACCCAAGGGCCGAAACCCACTCTGCACCTACCGACGCAACTGATATCCTGTCACTTACAGTACGTATCTACGTTGCCAACGATTTGGGTCTTTTATACGAAAATACATAAGTTATGTTACCAGAGAATTTCAAGTTGATTCTCCTATTGATTATCTGAAGTGAAACAGATGTAGCAGTTTGGTGGATCATTATCAGAATCATTGTTATGAGAGAATTGAAATTCGCGACAAGGTTATGTTTTTAACAAATTTCTTGAACGAGTTAAGCTAGTATACTTAAAAGTATATGGTAACAGAAAGGTCATTCAAATAAATGTATTTCTATAACAAGTATTGATTTATAGGAAGAAGAATTATTGTCTGGAATAATTTACCAAGGGTGCCCTCTACTATAGACCATCTACACCTTTCTTTGAAATCACTTACGAATAGACTAGGTAGACAATTGTTACGTAATCTGCCACTTGGACGACAGCCCTAAATTCACATCATTGGTGAGTGATTAATTAATTGATTGAATTGAAACGCATCAAATATTCCCCGAAGACTGTTACACTAGAATGCTATCCTATATTATATATTTCCTTTACCATACTAGTTCATAGAAAATATTTATATTTTGAATTATCCACATATTGCTTATCTAAATATAGGCTATTTCTAGATAGTGTTGGTCTATTACCCAAAGTAAAGTTTCTGTTTAGCAATTCAATGCGATAATCAAAAGGTTATGTTTATGATTATGATGATGCTTGTTGTTTAAAGGGGCCTAACATCGAGGTCATCGGCCCATAATGGTACGAAATGAGACGAAATGGAATGACAAATTAAAAGTCCAAACTTCTCCACTGACCAGAATTCAAAACGTGAGGACGAAGAATGAATGGATGGATATGAATTTAAAACAATCAGTGAATGCGACCCGCAATGTCTTATACTCACAGAAACTGACGTAAACAACAGTATTGCTGACCAAGGGACTGCTGCTATAGCATAACACTGAATCGATGATGCGTGAAGTCTAAAGGGAGTCCTAAATCCAAGATATCGGCCCCGCATAACGGTACTTATCGCTAGGAAAGTAGAACCATTGTATTGGTCATGTTGCGGTACTAATCAAAAGTAGCAGAGACTCGCGGTATTCCACACATTATGGTACTACTCACAGGTTATGAAATTCGACATATACTACAGACCTATGGTTTTTCTCACTTTGCGGCGCCATTTACAGGCAGCGCAACCCTATGGTGTTCATCACATAAGTGTACTAACCACTGGGTCCTGCACTATGCCGTGGTGTTCCTCATGTAGTGGGTACTAATCATAGGCAAGGCAGAACCATGGTAGTTATCATCCCATGGTCCTGCTCATATGGTGGTACTAACCACAGATACTGCAAAAGCCGACCGCACGGTGCTCCTGTGTGCTACTAATCACAAACCTATTTGGTGCCTAATATAGTGGTACTACGCGCAAGTAAAAGCGACCCATGATGTTCTCCGCGTGGTGGTACTAATCACAAGTAGTTTCATGGTTCCAAGACAATCATCCCTTGACCGCCCCTTTTTGTCGCCTCTTACGACAGGCAGGGGATACCGTGGGTGTATTCTTCGTCTGCGACCCCCACCCACAGGGGGTGTTATGTTTATGTATCACATGCGTGTTTACATGGAACCGATGCGTCAGCCATGTTGTTTTTTTATTATGGTCTGATATTATTGTAGATGGTCTTGATAATGCTGAAAGCAATGGCATTAAAAATATAGACTGCTAATCTGGTAGCCATCTTTGAATCTACTTGAACCACTGGCAGCCATGGCACTTGAAGGCAAAACATATGCTTATTTCCCCTGAATCTGCCATAGAAAGAATCTGGAGAAGCTGTTGTGTGATGGAGTATGGTCTTTGAGAAGGTGTGCAAGGTTAAAATAAATAAATAAATAAATAAATAAATAAATAAATAAATAAATAAATAAATAAATAAATAAATGTAGGCTATGAATTCAGTCGAATGAAGTCAGGCGAGGTTTGATCAAGAGAGGTCCGGTAGAAACATTAAAGTGGTAAAGCTGGTACGATACCGTATGTGCAAGGAATGCTACACTCAACCAGGAGTCAGGTGTTCTCAACTTTAGAATCTGGGGTTACCCCATTTAGTGGCCCCTTACGACAGGCAGAGGATGACGTAGATATATTGTACACCGCAACCAACGGACGTCTGTGCTGCATGTCGCACAGCAGTTCTTAGAAAGTAGCCATAAGTAGCAAAAAGCATAAAACGTAACAAACCAGACAAAGAAGCAAAATTCAAAAATTATACCAGAACTAGCTGATGTACCCGTGCTTCGCTACGGAATTCTAAATTTTATACAGAATTCTAGGTTAGGTAGTGTAAACCTTGTGAGCAAGATTGTATTAAGTTGCATTGCTCTTAACGTTGCCCTAGAAGCACGACGACCAAGTCACCAACGTCTTTTCTCATATGAAGACTGGGTTAGGGAATTTTCATTGTAATGTTAGGCCAGCATGCCTACCGTCTGTCACAATCAGGTTGGAGAGTTTTCATTATAATGGCAGACCTCACTCTCCGCCTGCCTTTATAGATTCTCAGAAAGACTCTCTTAGTGCTTTTCCCAACTGAAATGAACATGGGTCATTACAATGACGTCGGTGGGAATGGCTCGATTAAAAGCAATGCCTTCATGTGAAATACTCGATCAAATGAAAAACCACACATTTTTTTTCACTTTTAACGAACAGTACTATGCTGCCGAACTAACAGTCCAAAGCTACAGAGCTGGAATGACCAAGACGCAGACATCCGTGAACAATTGTCGTCCGTTTTTTCGGCGTGTGTGTGTGTGTGTGTGTGTGTGTGTGTGTGTGTGTGTGTGTGTGTGTGTGTGTGTGTGTGTGTGTGTTCAAATAGTGGATAGTCCCAAGGCAAAAACTATGCCCGTTTACTTATCGGCTTCCTGGGAGTACCCGATGAGTCGGAAAATCTCAATTCACTACACTGGCGGGGGAAAGAACTATCTGATGTGGAGGCAATTTTTCCTCCAAGCCAGAGAAGAAACCACATCTTCGCTGCTAATTTGGAATAAAATTAATGTAGATTTAATGAAAGTGAAGAAACTTTTCCTAAGAAACGGCTCTTTTCAAGGTTGAATTTTGAGTTATTTAGTGAATTCTGGTACTATAATTTGGAATAGGGCTAAATTATAATTCCAGACCAGTTCATACTACTACTCCTACTACTAACTGAGCCTCTGACTTAAGTGCGCACACTGCTCATTCAAAACAGCACGTCAGAGTAGGTATCGAATAGCTGGCATACTATGATGAACCAGTGTGTTACGTACCAGCAGTATCAGAAAATGTATGAACCAGAGGATTGGCATGCTAAAGAAGAAAGTTATCTAACTCCTCAGCTATTTCCCGCCAATATTCAGTTAGGCTGTTATACTCGGTACGCAGCGTAATCCCATCTATCGGAGTTGAATGTCAGCATAAGAGACAAAGAACATTACAACAAACAACGGTCAGTGTAATGTTATTGTTGATCTATGTTACGCGCTTTCGATATTGTAGGCCGTCACATTATTGTCTTCTGGTTCTGAAATACCACTCTTACCATAGTCGATACGGTAAAACTGAATAAAACATAAATGATCGGAAATTATATTCTCTATAACTTTTGTTATGTAGTACTTTTCCATAGGACCAAGAACATATGTATTTAAAAATTAAATTTATGTGCCTTCCCCTAAACTACCATTTCACCCAGGGTGAATAACATTGTTTATAGCTGAAACTGTAGTTTCTTATTCCCCGACTCTATATACCGATTTTTATTCAATTCTGTTCACCCATTTTGTCGGGGCTCGGCGTTGATATGGACTTAGCAACAAAAATCCAAATTCATGAATATCTCTGTTATCATAGCCGGTACGGTAACAATGCATAAGACGTAAATGATCAGAAATTTAATTCTACATAACTTAAAGTTATGTAGTATTTATCGATATGACTACTAATAATATAAATATTTGAGAATTGAATTTTAGGCCTTCCTCTAAACTACCATTTCACTCAGCGTGAATAAAAAAATTTTAGCCTAGATTGTAGTGGCTCATCCCCCGACTCTACATACCGATTTTTATTAAATTCTCTTCAGCCGCTTTCTCGTGATGCGTGTACATACTGTACCCTTTAGGTCCATATTGAGGGATACCTACCTTCCTTACCTATCAGCAAAGCTCATGAGATCTGTCTCTTGGGTCGTTTCGGGTTCTTCGTCACTTGCTGAGGTAAAGGTAGGGTTCATTAATTCTAATCTATCTACTGGAATGAAAGGTCTATTTAAAATATTCCTATTTATTCAGGGAAATGAAGTAATTTACTTTGTCAACGATGTCATAGTCAATTGTGTCCACTGGACACCACAATCATTTTTACATAAATGTCAGAACACTGGTGTGAGACTTTAACGTAATTGCCTGATGGGCATTCTTACTAGAAACCATTGTCTCAATTATTATTTCTTTTAAGAAAGGAAAGTCTGGAAATCCTTAAATTCGGCTTCCATGTGAGACCACATGTACCATCATAGTGATTCGTTATGGTCCAGCCCTCGTAACACGAACTCTGGACTCTGGTTATAATTAAGGCCGTCCAATCGGTGTGTGCCACACAGTGGTTCTACGGCATGGACCCTTAATTGAATCGATGTGACCTGCGTCTATGTCATGGACCGACATCTAATCTTCTAAGTTACTTTAAAGTCATTGTGGATGATGACCGCAAGGAAAGGATGCTACAATGGCATATGGCCCTAATCTAAGTCACTGAGGTTGATGACCCCCTGACCATCCAAGTTTCTAGGCTGAAGGCTAAACACAATTAAGTTACATCGGTTGATGACCAAAGTTCCACTTTACTATCCCCAGCACATTCACTGCTCAATCAATCAAAGTTCAATAATTACACCAACAACAATGCTCACAAACTTTGTGGCAGTAAAATCCATTTCCTTCGGATATGTCCCTTTAATCTTTACTTTATTTTTAATATTCCCCAGACAACAAACTAAAATTTCCAGAATGCATCTCCAAGTTATTCGCTTGATTAAAGTTATTTCAAAATGCGGGTTTCACTGAATCTAATAATTTAATAAATTTAAATGATTTATCGAAATGTTAAAGAACAGTAAATTTTATCTCCGCGGACTCTGGTTTCTTCACAACTTTCTACGCAGCTGCGATGTGAATTCAATATTGCGATGTTTATCTGGCTGGAAAAGAATTTGTTACATCATTCATGTCCAGCTATATATCTCATCTCGTGATATCATGCTTAAAAATCTAATCTAATCCTAACCGTTATTAACACTTGGATATCCTAATAATCTACGTACAAAGCAAACAACTCGCCATATCATTACGATGTCATATCTCGTCATCACTGAATTTTTCACACCCCTCGCAGACAAATCGATCATCACGACCATCGCTCTATATTTTGGACAATCCTGAAATTGGGTTACTCTGCTCCTTATACTCAAAGTTCATGGTTTCAAATGTTCATTCCGTCCCCAATTACAGTATTTCGCAATACTTAGATCAATACCGGCTATGAAATTTCAACTAAATCCAGCATTTAACGTTTTCCTGGCCGAGAATACAGTACAATCTCGACTCCACTCCTATTCCCGTTATTATCCCCGCTGTCCGCTTAGGTCTCTCACCCCATGCTCGCTTGGCAGTTACATAAACCACCCGGTTCGTTCTACCTGACTGACTTCTCAAAATGCTCCCTTTAAACTCTGCCGACATGATTAAACAAATACGATATTCTAACCAACAAAATGCACAGATATGCTTCAAGATGCCCACACTAATTATACGCGTCGCCAATTATACCGCTATGGATTTCTATGAATTTCTTTCCATTCTCAACATTATAAAATATTCCTCGGGTTATCATATCCCGGCTTCAATGACAGGACTCTAACCTGATTCGCACATCTCATCTCAACTCCTATAAAACACTCCTCGGGCTCTCGTATCCCGGCTTCAATGACAGGTCCAACCTGATTCACAAACTAACCTCTGTTTCCCAGCTCCACAATTATCATCGACAAAGAACTGGAATAAAATCCTCACTAGAAATCCCAACATCTAATATCGCACAATGCATTACTCATGAATAACTTTGCATAAATGATATCGTATTTAATAACTTGATTTTTACGAGAAATGACTGAAACATTCTACTAGATCTTTTATTGTCAGTCAGACACAGTTTAAAATGGGCATAGAAAAACGTTTCTCTCCGTGACCAAATTCATCCCCTAGGTTCTCACCCGACAGCGCGCTTCCACTCGATTGAAAATGAGTAACCATGGATTATTATTATTAACGTCAAATTGCAGACAGAAGAATTTTACATCGAATGAACATCTTACTTTGACATCACAAAATACAGGCAGTACACTCACACGGATGACGATCTACATTGGACGTGATATCACTTCGGAACCCTATTCAATAACTTTTTACAACATTATATGGCACTCGCAAGACTTCAAAATTTTATCCAAGTGGAAAATAAACAAATGACTCTTTTAGTCGTACCCTCACATTTACAAAACTTAGTAGGGGTGACCACTGCGTCGTAAATCCCCATTCAAATACAAGAAATCACGAGACAAGATATAAGAGGCAGTAAGATGGAAAGTCACATTACCTTATGTAGTCACCATTTGTTCGTCATAGGGCTCACCTGCGACCCTGGCATTTTATTTAGCCATTTTTACATTCATGGCTGTACATATCATTGTGTTTCTTCAGGTTTCCTGGAATAAAGCATAAAAAAAAAGAAAATACCCTTCACTTGTTTGCGGAGCGCACACGATGGATTATAATTATTCCCGCACACGAATTACTTAATCACATTAGAATATTTCAGTACTTTGACCGTCCTATCTGATACACTTATTTCTCTCAAGAAAACTATCTCCCCATGGAGTCAAGACTAAGCCGCAATGGCTAAAATCTGCAGTCGAACTCAGTCTACTTTCGTTGATTTGATTTCGCAGAGCAGCTCAACAAATTTTCGTCCGCTTTGTATCACAAATGCCGGAGAAGGAAGCTTCGTCATGGCGTCCCTTCATATTTATAGCAGTTACCCCCTCTCTTCGGATCTCTCCCTTTGCCGCCAAGAAAATTTCTCTAAATTTTCTGACTTACCTAAACTGTAATTTCAAGAGTTTTGAAAGTGACTACATGCTTGCTACATTTCTGACGGTAGTGTTCATGGACATTTAAAAATTTTACGGGTTCGATTTTTGAGATGATTGACCTCCTTTGATAGGCACTATATTTTTTGACTTGGCGTTGTCACGCCGTGTACACGCGCTTCGAAATAGTTCATAAAAATCACTTGAGATTCTTCCGCCGTCGACACGTGTGGCTGACGTCACGTACCCCAGAGCGTGGGACCGAAGGTAATCACCCCCTCGTCACGTGTCAAATCCATGCTATCAAGAATCCAACTTTTAGTTTAATTGTTACATTACTCATAATGTTCTTAGGGCACAAAGGTCATGGGTTCATATTTCCCCCAAGACACGAATTCCTTTCGCGCAGTGACAAGGAATTTCCTTTAAATATTCCAGATGGCGAAATTTCTAATTTTGACGTCTGATGAAACATGACCTTTGAATGTAAATTCCTTTCCTCCCTCTTATGTAGTTGTTCATCTTCTGGTGTACGGATACTGGTTGATGCCTTCAGCTTCCTGGTAGTTCTTGGTTGCTTGGAGAGTTCGGGGTTGCGGGGTAGATCTCCAGTGAATTGTAGTTGACTTATTGGAAGTTAGGTGGTTTGTCCTTCCAACTTCTCGACGAACTTGCATTCACCTCAAAATGCGAAGTTTCTGGGTGCAAATCCCTGTCCTCATTACTGTCGTTGTCACTGACTTTCTTCATTTTTGCTGGTGGTTTACCGTTCTTCTTCCTCATCATTCTCCTCATCTTCTTCATTTTAGCAGCTGGCTTCTTCATCATCATCCTCATCTTCATTTTAGCAGCTGGCTTACACATCTTCATCATCCTCATAATCTTCTTCATTTTTGCAGCTGGCTTACACTTCTTCTTCATCATCGTCATCTTCTTCATTTTAGCAGCTGGCCTACACTTCTTCGCATTTGCTTGAGCCTTTCTTGACGGACTATAATCGTCATCACTGGCATCCTTGTCTGAACGTTCATCACTTCTACTTATCGTAGGCCTCTTCTTCTTATTGGCATCAAATCGTTTAGGTTTTGCCTTTTCCTCTTCAGACCCATGCCATAGATAAGAATGTCTGGATTTGTAATTATTCCATCTTCTATCGGCTTCATTTCTACAACGGCGTCTGCGTCTTTGGTAAGAATTTTCCCGACATCGACCCTGGTTCCTCCTACATGGATCACGGCGTCTATTCCACTTTACGTACAGGTAGCTAAGCTGTCCCACGTTCTTACTATCCTGGTTTAGTATGGTTTCAAATCGTTGCTCATTATTCTCTTGTATGACTGCCTGCGAAACATCCGTTTCCGGTCTACTCTCTTGGATATGAATTACGACATCCACTTGGTTTTCCACATGCGTAACTACTTGTGACGCTGATTCAGGAGACTGAGTGTTATCTATCTGTTCCAGTGTAGTGTTCGGTTTAACATTCACTATTTCTAACTTCTCCTTCAATTCTTTCGCATCCGCCCTTATATTTTCACTTGGTTCCTTCAAGTCTACCTGTACCTCCTCAATACTCCTAGCCGTTTCTTCCTGAGTTGTACCTAATTTTCTCATATCCTCTTTATTCATCTGGATTAATTTAAAGTCAGTGGCCTCAAGACGCTGGTCTACAGTTGCCTTGACGTCTTCGGCTACCTGGTCTACTTTGTCATTTACGACGGCTATCTCTTTACACAACATTTCCTTATGTTCATTCATTGCTGTGAAGACCTTTGACTTATCGTCTTCACGCATGATGTTGAACTTCTCTACCTCTGTCTTCAGATCGGCCTTAAGCTCAGCTTGATCTGACATCAACTGCTGATGTAGTTCCCTACTTTCGTTGACGTGCCTATCGAGGTCCCCTCTAATTATGTCCTGATTTTCACTGAGAACACGATGTAGCTCGCGAGTTTCCATGAACTGCTGATTTATCTCATGTTTAAAGTCAACCTGTGCTTTAGTGTTCTGCTCCACCTTCACATTTAAGTCACCAATGTCCTTCCTAATATCAACGCTAGCTTCCTTACAACTATCCTGAGTGTCCTGCACTTTAATGTCAACATTTTTAACAACTTCCTTCATACCTTTTAATTCTACATCTGCACTATCTAATTTATTGTCCACTGTCTCCAGCTTATTATCCAACCTTACACCCATAGATTTAATACTCTCACTTAAGTCCTTCCTATTGGCTTCCATCCTCTCCATTAAGTCCTTCATCATTTGGACCACCTGCCCTTGGGCCAATTCTCCCTCCTGCATAAACATACTGTATTTAACAAAAAACGGTAGGTCATCGGTGAGCCCGAGACTTCAACGGCGTATAATACGACTACAACGATAAACATCACAACATCCTCCTATCCAACACATCACACTGTAAATGCAACATTCTCTAAAATTTTATTTAATAAAATGTGAAATTCAATGTTCACTCGATCAAAGTGATCAGCCAAAACACTCAAACCAGTATTCAAAAATTTGGGAAATTACACTAACACACTTAAATTATACCTTTCATTCAGTAGATAAATTATTCTCATAGTGGTATCTCCTAGCCTTACTCATCGGGCGTTTATCTATTTCTTCGAGTTCACTATCAACTCTGGCGCACGATTTTATCATCCATAATGTGGCATAGCCTCAACATTATTTCTCTTTTCCTCTAGTACACGATTTTTCCAAATATCCTTATCGTTATCGTGACTTAGGTTCCCTCATCGTTATCGTGACTTATGCCCCATCGTTGGTGCGACATTTTAATGGTCGACCAACGTATAACAATCCTACAATTGGTCATCGTTTCACTGATGTCAACCAATTTAACTTGTAGTTCTTCTCTCGATGTACTTAGGCCCTGTCTTACGTGACTGAAGCCACCACGTTGGAAGCCATTTTAATGGTCGTTACTTGCTGAGGTAAAGGTAGGGTTCATTAATTCTAATCTATCTACTGGAATGAAAGGTCTATTTAAAATATTCCTATTTATTCAGGGAAATGAAGTAATTTACTTTGTCAACGATGTCATAGTCAATTGTGTCCACTGGACACCACAATCATTTTTACATAAATGTCAGAACACTGGTGTGAGACTTTAACGTAATTGCCTGATGGGCATTCTTACTAGAAACCATTGTCTCAATTATTATTTCTTTTAAGAAAGGAAAGTCTGGAAATCCTTAAATTCGGCTTCCATGTGAGACCACATGTACCATCATAGTGATTCGTTATGGTCCAGCCCTCGTAACACGAACTCTGGACTCTGGTTATAATTAAGGCCGTCCAATCGGTGTGTGCCACACAGTGGTTCTACGGCATGGACCCTTAATTGAATCGATGTGACCTGCGTCTATGTCATGGACCGACATCTAATCTTCTAAGTTACTTTAAAGTCATTGTGGATGATGACCGCAAGGAAAGGATGCTACAATGGCATATGGCCCTAATCTAAGTCACTGAGGTTGATGACCCCCTGACCATCCAAGTTTCTAGGCTGAAGGCTAAACACAATTAAGTTACATCGGTTGATGACCAAAGTTCCACTTTACTATCCCCAGCACATTCACTGCTCAATCAATCAAAGTTCAATAATTACACCAACAACAATGCTCACAAACTTTGTGGCAGTAAAATCCATTTCCTTCGGATATGTCCCTTTAATCTTTACTTTATTTTTAATATTCCCCAGACAACAAACTAAAATTTCCAGAATGCATCTCCAAGTTATTCGCTTGATTAAAGTTATTTCAAAATGCGGGTTTCACTGAATCTAATAATTTAATAAATTTAAATGATTTATCGAAATGTTAAAGAACAGTAAATTTTATCTCCGCGGACTCTGGTTTCTTCACAACTTTCTACGCAGCTGCGATGTGAATTCAATATTGCGATGTTTATCTGGCTGGAAAAGAATTTGTTACATCATTCATGTCCAGCTATATATCTCATCTCGTGATATCATGCTTAAAAATCTAATCTAATCCTAACCGTTATTAACACTTGGATATCCTAATAATCTACGTACAAAGCAAACAACTCGCCATATCATTACGATGTCATATCTCGTCATCACTGAATTTTTCACACCCCTCGCAGACAAATCGATCATCACGACCATCGCTCTATATTTTGGACAATCCTGAAATTGGGTTACTCTGCTCCTTATACTCAAAGTTCATGGTTTCAAATGTTCATTCCGTCCCCAATTACAGTATTTCGCAATACTTAGATCAATACCGGCTATGAAATTTCAACTAAATCCAGCATTTAACGTTTTCCTGGCCGAGAATACAGTACAATCTCGACTCCACTCCTATTCCCGTTATTATCCCCGCTGTCCGCTTAGGTCTCTCACCCCATGCTCGCTTGGCAGTTACATAAACCACCCGGTTCGTTCTACCTGACTGACTTCTCAAAATGCTCCCTTTAAACTCTGCCGACATGATTAAACAAATACGATATTCTAACCAACAAAATGCACAGATATGCTTCAAGATGCCCACACTAATTATACGCGTCGCCAATTATACCGCTATGGATTTCTATGAATTTCTTTCCATTCTCAACATTATAAAATATTCCTCGGGTTATCATATCCCGGCTTCAATGACAGGACTCTAACCTGATTCGCACATCTCATCTCAACTCCTATAAAACACTCCTCGGGCTCTCGTATCCCGGCTTCAATGACAGGTCCAACCTGATTCACAAACTAACCTCTGTTTCCCAGCTCCACAATTATCATCGACAAAGAACTGGAATAAAATCCTCACTAGAAATCCCAACATCTAATATCGCACAATGCATTACTCATGAATAACTTTGCATAAATGATATCGTATTTAATAACTTGATTTTTACGAGAAATGACTGAAACATTCTACTAGATCTTTTATTGTCAGTCAGACACAGTTTAAAATGGGCATAGAAAAACGTTTCTCTCCGTGACCAAATTCATCCCCTAGGTTCTCACCCGACAGCGCGCTTCCACTCGATTGAAAATGAGTAACCATGGATTATTATTATTAACGTCAAATTGCAGACAGAAGAATTTTACATCGAATGAACATCTTACTTTGACATCACAAAATACAGGCAGTACACTCACACGGATGACGATCTACATTGGACGTGATATCACTTCGGAACCCTATTCAATAACTTTTTACAACATTATATGGCACTCGCAAGACTTCAAAATTTTATCCAAGTGGAAAATAAACAAATGACTCTTTTAGTCGTACCCTCACATTTACAAAACTTAGTAGGGGTGACCACTGCGTCGTAAATCCCCATTCAAATACAAGAAATCACGAGACAAGATATAAGAGGCAGTAAGATGGAAAGTCACATTACCTTATGTAGTCACCATTTGTTCGTCATAGGGCTCACCTGCGACCCTGGCATTTTATTTAGCCATTTTTACATTCATGGCTGTACATATCATTGTGTTTCTTCAGGTTTCCTGGAATAAAGCATAAAAAAAAGAAAATACCCTTCACTTGTTTGCGGAGCGCACACGATGGATTATAATTATTCCCGCACACGAATTACTTAATCACATTAGAATATTTCAGTACTTTGACCGTCCTATCTGATACACTTATTTCTCTCAAGAAAACTATCTCCCCATGGAGTCAAGACTAAGCCGCAATGGCTAAAATCTGCAGTCGAACTCAGTCTACTTTCGTTGATTTGATTTCGCAGAGCAGCTCAACAAATTTTCGTCCGCTTTGTATCACAAATGCCGGAGAAGGAAGCTTCGTCATGGCGTCCCTTCATATTTATAGCAGTTACCCCCTCTCTTCGGATCTCTCCCTTTGCCGCCAAGAAAATTTCTCTAAATTTTCTGACTTACCTAAACTGTAATTTCAAGAGTTTTGAAAGTGACTACATGCTTGCTACATTTCTGACGGTAGTGTTCATGGACATTTAAAAATTTTACGGGTTCGATTTTTGAGATGATTGACCTCCTTTGATAGGCACTATATTTTTTGACTTGGCGTTGTCACGCCGTGTACACGCGCTTCGAAATAGTTCATAAAAATTACTTGAGATTCTTCCGCCGTCGACACGTGTGGCTGACGTCACGTACCCCAGAGCGTGGGACCGAAGGTAATCACCCCCTCGTCACGTGTCAAATCCATGCTATCAAGAATCCAACTTTTAGTTTAATTGTTACATTACTCATAATGTTCTTAGGGCACAAAGGTCATGGGTTCAATACATACATACATACATACATACATACATACATACATACATACATACATACATACATACATACATACATACATACATACAGACAGACAGACAGACAGACAGACAGACAGACAGACAGAAATTACGGAAAAGTAAAAACTGCATTTTCTTGTTACTGTGGACATGATCGATACAGAAATACCATTCTTTTCAAATTCTGAGCAATGTACAGACAAAACTCTTATTTTATATATATAGATGACACTGAAGGTATGTCATGAAAAGGCAGGTTATCTTTCTCTACGGGTGTGAATTCCTCAATGAACTGCTGTACGTATAACATGTCTTTCTGTAGTGAATGACTTTATTGTTAGTGCATGACGCCGAATTATCCATTCTTCTACATACGTAATTCTTGTTTTAACCAAGCAAATGCTCACCATATTCACTGCGCGTATTTCATTATAACATCAATGCAACATTAAGGCTGTTTGAAAATGTCGTGTAAGAGAGGGCCGTGAGCCTTAACTTCGCCACAAATGAAGGCATGAAATAAATAAATAAATAAATAAATAAATAAATAAATAAATAAATAAATAAATAAATAAATAAATAAATAAATAAATAAATAAATAAATAAATAAATAAATAAATAACGTATAATCTCATCAATTCATTGAACTGATAAGGGCTAACTGTCAAGACCAAGAAGTGGCAGTCGCCATGACAGTTGTAGGCAAAAGTTAGTTCGCTGTGCTTCAACCAGGGGCGCTGTAACGAGTATGTTTAGCAATATCTTTAATGTTGTTGTATCGCTGTATTGGGAAGGCGTATTAGCGCAGCTATAGTAGAGAGCGATGGTCAAGTTCCAAGTCGCCTTTAATTAAAAAAAAGTGGTTACAGAGTTTACACATTTCACATCGGATAGTAAAATTATATTCTGTGACGTTTGCAGCAAAGAGGTGAGGGAAACTTGTTTTATACACTGACTGACAGTGACAATGCAACACCAAGGAGGAGTGGTTCGAAAGGGATGAAAGTTGGGGGAAAAACAGAGACGGCACGGATGAATAATTGATGTTTATTTCAAACCGATATGCAGGTTACACAATGCGCACAGCATCGACTCAGTAGGATGTAGGACCACCGCGAGCGGCGATGCACGCAGAACCACGTCGAGGTACAGAGTCAATAAGAGTGCGGATGGTGTCCTGAGGGATGGTTCTCCATTCTCTGTCAACCATTTGCCACAGTTGGTCGTCCGTACGAGGCTGGGGCAGAGTTTGCAAACGGCGTCCAATGAGATCCCACACGTGTTCGATTGGTGAGAGATCCGGAGAGTACGCTGGCCACGGAGGCATCTGTACACCTCGTAGAGCCTGTTGGGAGATGCGAGCAGTGTGTGCGCGGGCATTATCCTGCTGAAACAGAGCATTGGGCAGCCCCTGAAGGTACGGGAGTGCCACCGGCCGCAGCACATGCTGCACGTAGCGGTGGGCATTTAACGTGCCTTGAATACGGACTAGAGGTGACGTGGAATCATACGCAATAGCGCCCCAAACCATGATGCCGCGTTGTCTAGCGGTAGGGCGCTCCACAGTTACTGCCGGATTTGACCTTTCTCCACACTGACGCCACACTCGTCTGCGGTGACTATCACTGACAGAACAGAAGCGTGACTCATCGGAGAACACGACGTTCCGCCATTCCCTCATCCAAGTCGCTCTAGCCCGGCACCATGCCAGGCGTGCACGTCTATGCTGTGGAGTCAATGGTAGTCTTCTGAGCGGACGCCGGGAGTGCAGGCCTCCTTCAACCAATCGACGGGAAATTGTTCTGGTCGATATTGGAACAGCCAGGGTGTCTTGCACATGCTGATGAATGGCGGTTGACGTGGCGTGCGGGGCTGCCACCGCTTGGCGGCGGATGCGCCGATCCTCGCGTGCTGACGTCACTCGGGCTGCGCCTGGACCCCTCGCACGTGCCACATGTCCCTGCGCCAACCATCTTCGCCACAGGCGCTGCACCGTGGACACATCCCTGTGGGTATCGGCTGCGATTTGACGAAGCGACCAACCTGCCCTTCTCAGCCCGATCACCATACCCCTCGTAAAGTCGTCTGTCTGCTGGAAATGCCTCCGTTGACGGCGGCCTGGCATTCTTAGCTATACACGTGTACTGTGGCACACGACAACACGTTCTACAATGACTGTCGGCTGAGAAATCACGGTACGAAGTGGGCCATTCGCCAACGCCGTGTCCCATTTATCGTTCGCTACGTGCGCAGCACAGCGGCGCATTTCACATCATGAGCATACCTCAGTGACGTCAGTCTATCCTGCAATTGGCATAAAGTTCTGACCACTCCTCCTTGGTGTTGCATTTGCTCTGTCAGTCAGTGTATTATTTCCCCTAACAAGTTATTATCACTTTAGCAAAATAAGTATCGTTTTAAATTGACGCCTATTAAAATAAGTAGAATTGCAACTGCGTACAAATATTTTAGAACCTATTTAAGTGTCTATTTTAGGCAGCTAGAATAACATTTTCGCACCTAAAGATTGGAAGTCTAGTAATCAATATCTCCATGTTTCTGTGGTGGTTGGAAGTTTATGTGTTGTCTGAATATGAAAAGAAACATGTTGGAATAAACACAATCAGCCATTATCCAAGGTGGTGGTGGTGATTATTGTTTAAAGAGGAAGTACAACTGTATATAACACAAATCAGAGGGAAAAACTGGAAGTGATCCGACACTTCGATAAATGAAGGTATCGGCCAAAGGAAGACAAGGGCCAGGAAGAGCGTGAACATGAAAGACTCCCTAGGATTCGTAGACCTAATATCGTCGGGGTAGAAAAGAACAAGAGTTGATCAAGCGAGGTCGATAGGATAGATGAAAGTGAGGAGCCTGGCACAAGTAAGTGGAAGCAATGCCAGGACTCGGCTAAGTGCTCCGTGGTCGCTAACCCACGCTCCCGAGTTGAGAGCCCCTTGTGCCCCAGTCTCCGATCGAGAATTAATTACACGCTGTTAAAATCCCCGATCCAGACAGAAATCGAATCCGGGACCTTCCGAATCTAAGGCCTCAGCGCTGATCAATCAGCCAAGGATTCTGACAAAAGCGAAATTTTTATTGAGTTTCATTTTTTCTATCAGTATTAACATTCAACTTTTGTAGTTTCAATCTTGTCGCCTGATGTTTAAGTACGGGAGAACACGAAAGTGTCCAGTACTGTCTATAATGTGTTTGGTAGCCGCCATTCCGTAATTCTTTAAGGTAATTTATTTTATTTTACGTTCTACTAACTACTTTTACGATTTTCGGAGAAGCCGAGGGGCAAGAATTTTGTCCCGGAGGATTTCTTTAAATCTACCAAGCACCTTCAAACACCACCGGACTGAGCCCAGATCGAGGGGTCAGAAGGCCAGCGCCTCTGCTTCTCTTCTGGATTCCTTCCATTTTTTCGATCAATATCGTCAGGGCTATTGTGAAGTATGCCGCGGTAGTGCGACAGGAAATGCAATACCGTGTAAACTCTCCTCTCCTGTTCTCTGTGTTTCTATGAAAGGTCATTGTCTCCACTGTCAGGTTTTACATGTAGGCATCTTTCTATTTCCGCCTATGTGGTTTTGTCCTGACCCTTATTACCCGATGACACTGCTATTGATACCCATCACCACATCTGGCCTGGTAGCATGCTGGGGACAGGCAGATACTCCTGTAGTATCACACTCCCACTCCTCCCTGCTATCTTTTGTTCTTAGAACTAATATCATGTCGAAGGCAATGTAGAATAGGACGATTGCCACGCGGAGGGAGCGAGCTATGGGGGGCCCCCTGAAAAAAAAACCTTGACAATCCAGTCCGCGATGATTTATCGGGCCTGCCCAGAGTGTTTCACTTGTAAGCAACTTTGTATTTCTGTCTATGTAGTTTTTCCCTGATCCTTGCTACCCGACTACACCATTATTTTACCTGGTTACCTGATGACCTTGCTGCGGAGGGGAGGCTTGCGTGCCCCAATGAAGCAGGTAGCCAAGCCGTAAGTGCAAACATATCGGATAGGTATCTGTCGAGAGAACAGAGTAACGAATGGTTGATCAAATGGGGGTTAGCAGCCTTTCGCAGGTTTCAAGGGCGGCAGTCTAGATGTGCGTCTGATATGGTATTGTAGTATTACATAACAGGGCTTAGCTACACGGCTGAAAGCAAAGGAGAATTACAGCCGTAACGAACTCCCTAGGACATGCATCTCTCTCTGTATGAACGATTTGCTGATGATGGCTTCCGCCCTGATAAAATATTCCGGAGGTAAAATTGTCCCTCATTCAGATCTCCCGATGGGGCCTACACGAGAGAGGGCAACCGTCAGGAAGATGAATACTGACATTCTGCGAGTCTAAGCGTGGAATGTTAGAAGTTTGAATCATTGGGGTCGGTTAGAGAATCTGAAAAGGGAGATGGATGGACTAAAGTTAGATGTAGTTGGTATATATGAAGTACGTTGGCAGGAAGAGCAGGATTTCTGGTCAGACGACTACAGAATTATCAACACAAAATCAAACAGAGGAAATGCAGGAGTAGGTTTATTAATGAATAAGAAAATAGGGCAGCAGGTAAGCTACTACGACCAGCATAGTGAAAGAATTATTGTTGTCAAGATAGACACCAAGCCAGCGCCCACCACAATAGTGCAGGTCTATATGCCCATTAGTTAAGCGAATGATGAAGAAATCGAAAGAATATACGAAGAGATAGAAGATTTAATTCTATATGTAAAAGGTGATGAGAATCTAATGGTAATGGGAGACTGGAATGCAGTGGGAGGCCAAGGAAGAGAAGGTAATACAGTAGGAGAATTAGGATTGGAACAAAGGAATGAAAGAGGGAGCCGGCTGGTTGCAATTTGCACCGATCATAATTTAGTCCTTGCTAACACTTGGTTAAAACACCACAAACGATGGCTGTGTACAGCGGAAGTACCAAACAGGCTTCATTAATATTAGCCAGAGATTTAGAAACCTGTTGTTGGATTGCAAGACTTTCCCAGGAGCAGATGTGGACCCTGAAATGCCATCTGAAGTTGAAGAAGTTGAAGAAAGGAAGGAATGCAAAGAGATGGAATCTAGACAAGTTGAAAGAAAATAGTGTGAGGAATTGCTTCAAGGAAGATGTAACACATGGACTAAATGAAAAGGCTGAAGGAAACACAGTAGATGAAGTATGGACAGTAATGAAGAATGAGATCAGTAAGGCTGCTGAAGAAAATTGAGGAAGAAAGGAAAGATCAACTAAGAAACAATGGATAACTCAAGATATACTAGACCTGACTGACGAACGACGAAAACACAAGAATGCAAAAAATGAGGAAGGCAGGAAAGAATACAGGCGAATAAAGAATGAAGTACATAGAAAATTCAGGACAGTTAAGGAAGAATGGTTGAAAGAGAAGTGCAAGGATGTTGAAAGTTGTGTGGTCCTAGGAAAGGTAGATACTCCATGGAGGAAATTCAAGGAAATATTTGGAGAAAGGAAAACTAGGTGTATGAATATTAAAAGCTCGGATAGAAAACCATTTCTAGGGAAAGTAGACAAGTCAGAAAGATGGCAGGAACATATGCAACAGTTGTATCAAGGTAAAGAAGTAGATGATAAGTTTCTGGAACTAGAAGAGGCTGTTGATGCTGATGACATGGGAGACCCAATTTTTAGGTCAGAATTCGACAGAACGTTGAGAGACCTAAGTAGGAACAAGGCACCGGGAATTGATGACATACCTTCATAATTACTGACTGCCTTAGGAGAAACCAGAGGTTATTCCGTTTAGTGTGTAAGATGTATGATTCAGGAGAAGTGCCATCCGATTTTCGGCAGAATGTTGTTATACCTATTCCCAAGAAAGCCGGTGCTGACAAGTGTGAAAACTACCGCACCATTAGTTTAGTATCTCATGCCTGCAAAATTTTAACACGTATTCTTTACAAAAGAATGGAAAGACAAGTTGAAACTGAGTTGGGAGAATATCAAGTTGGCTTCAGAAGAAATGTGGGAACAGGTGAAGCAATCCTGATTTTACGTTTGAACTTAGAAGACCAAATAAAGAAAGACAAGGCCACGTACATGGATTTCGTAGATCTAAAAATGATATTCGATAATGTTGATTGGACCAAGCTGTTTGAGAATCTAAAGGTGATCTCGATCAGATACCGAGAAAGGAGAATTATGTACAATTTATACAAAAATCAGTCTGCAGTGATAAGAATCGAGGGCTTTGAAAAAGAGACAGCAATCCAGAAAGGAGTGAGGCAAGGCTGCAGTTCGTCCCCTCTCGTTTTTAGTGTTTACATAGAATAGGCGATAAAGGAAATCAAAGAGGAATTTGGAAAGGAAATTAAAGTCCAAGGAGAGGAAATCAAAACCCTGAGGTTTGCGATGATATTGCTATTTTATCTGACTCTGAAAAAGGTCTGGAGAAGTTGCTGAGTGGTATGGACAGAGTCTTGGAGAAGGAATACAAGATGAAAATAAATAAGTCCAAAACAAAAGTAATGGAGCGCGGTCGAACAAGGTCAGGTGATGTAGGAAATATTAGATTAGGAAACGAAGTCTTAAAGGAACTAGTTGAATATTGTTACTTGGGCAGTAAAATAACTAATGATGGAAGAAGTAAGGAGGACATAAAATGCAGACTAGCACAAGCAAGGAAGAACTTTCATAAGAAAAGAAATGTTTTCACCCCGAACATTGATATAGGAATTAAGACTTTCGTCCATTATATGGAAGTGAAAAGTAGACAATAATTAATTCAGAAAGAAAGAGAATAAAAGCTTTTGAAATGTGGTGTTACAGAGGAATGCTGAAGGTGAAATGGGTAGACAGAATCACGAATGAAGAGAGACAATTGAATTGGTGGGAGAGGAGATCGATTTGGCTACATTTGACCACAAAAAGAGATAGAATGATAGGGAACATCTTAAGACACCCAGAACTTGTATAGTTGGTTTTTGAGGAAAGCAGATTAGAGGATATGTAGGAGTCATGTAGAAATGAAAGGTTAGCAGAGGACAGGGTGGCATGGAGGGCTGTATCAAACCAGTCTATGGACTGATGACTCAAACAACAACACCTGATGATCATGGGAACAGACTGATAGAACAACAGGTGGTAGGATATTACACACGGTATTTCCTGCCTGTCGTAAGAAGCGACTTAGAGGGGCCCCAGTGACCCTTAACTTCGCAGCGTACATTGGCAATTACGGGGCACTTAGCTGAGTCCTGACAGTGTTTCCACTTTCTTGTATCAGGCTCCTTTCATCTGTCCTATCGGACGGTATCTAAGCACTCGAGGCCTAGGGAGTCTTTCATGTTCACGCCCTTCGTGGCCGTTTTCTTCCTTTGGCCCATACCTTCATTTTTCAAGTGTCGGATTCCTTCCATTTTTTTCTTTCTGATTAATTTTATATAGAAGTTGGTTGCCTAGTTGAAATTCTTCTCAAAACAATAATCACCACCACCACCACCGTTTGCATAACACCCACGGTTTCCCTTGCTTGTCGTAAGAGGCGACTAAAAGGGGCACAGGGACTCTCAACTTGGGGGGAGGAGGAGGAGGAGGAGGAGGAGCAGCAGCAGCAGCAGCAGCGGCGGCGGCGTGGTGGTGTGTTGGCGACCACGGGGCCTTGAGCTGAGTCCTGACATTGCTTCTACTTACTTGTGCCAGGCTCCTCACTTTCATCTATCCTTTCGACCTCCCTTGGTCAACTCTCGTTCTTTTCCGACCCTGGTGGTATTAGAGCACTCGAGGCCTAGGAAGTCTTTCATTTTCATGCCCTTCGTGGCCCTTGTCTTCCTTTGGCCGATACCTTCATTTTCCGAAGTTTTGGACTCCTTTCATTTTTCTCTCTGATTAATGTTAAATAGAGCATGTTTGCCTAGTTGTACTTCCTCTTAAAACAATAATCATCACTATCTTTATATAGAGGATGGTTGCCTAGTTGTACTTCCTCCTAGAACAATAATCACCACCACCACCTCCATCAACAGCTTGCATTTTTACCATTTTCTTCTCGAAACTCCCTACATAACTTTCGTCTGTCAACGACGTCTTCGTAAAATTAGTGTTGAGGATATCATTGTATTTTGTTGAACAAGTACAGTTTCGTGGCTGTGATTATTGTTTTAACAGGAATCGGAGGGGAAAAGTGAAGGTTCACGTGGCTATCAGCTTGCATTCGGGAGATAGTGGGTTCGGACCCCACTGTCGATAGACCTCAAGGGGGTTTCCCACGGTTTCCGATTTTCACACCAAACAAATGCTGTGTCTATATCTCAATACAAGGCCACGGTTGCTCCGTCCTCATTCCTAGCCCTTTCGTCTTCCATCATAGCCATAAGACCTATCTGTGTCGGTGTGCCGTAAAACAGATTGTAAATAAAAATTGGGAGATCAGTCAGTCAGCCTCTCTGATTCCCAGGTTCAGTTGTTCATCTTGATGAAGCCTTTCGAGGTTATGTTGGACAACACCAATCTGACTTACATTTTCAATATGGATTTATCCGACCTATGAAAGTTAGAAATCGTAGGGATTTAGTAGGACTATACAGGGGAAGTAAAACGAAGGAATATTCAGTCCGAGGCTTCCCAGTTTTCCAATTGAACTGTAAACGATAATGAATAAAGGAGATATGAGTTGAGCAGAAGTTTTGACTAAGCAGAAAATAAAATTATACATGTGACGAAGTGACTCTCGGTCAGCGGACATTTGGAAGAATGTGATAAGGACTTTAAAAATGGTCTACAATCGGGCATAATAGAGATAGAACTGGAAGGAGAGGATATAGGTCACTACTTGTCATACTAGATAGTTATTAAGAACTCTAGTTAGATAAAACAGGTTCCAAGAAGGACATTCGAGGAATAATTAATGAACAAGGGGAGTGTGTATGTGAGGATCTTCAAAAGGCAGAAGTATTCAGTCAGCAGTATGTAAAGATTGTTGGTTACAAGGATAATGTCGAGATAGAGGAAGAGACTAAGGCCAAAGAAGTAATAAAATTTACATATGATAACAATGACATTTACAATAAGATACAAAAGTTGAAAACTAGAAAAGCGGCTGGAATTGATCAGATTTCTGGGGATATACTAAAGACAATGGGTTGGAATGTAGTACCATATCTGAAGTACTTATTTGATTATTGTTTGGTCAAAGGAGCTATACCAGATGAATGGAGAGTTGCTATAGTAGCCCCTGTGTATAAAGGAAAGGGTGATAGACATAAAGCTGAAAATTACAGGCCAGTAAGTTTGACATGCATTGTATGTAAGCTTTGGGAAGGCATTCTTTCTGGTTATATTAGACATGTTTGTGAAATTAATAACTGGTTCGATAGAAGGCAATTCGGTTTTAGGAAAGGTTATTCCACTGAAGCTCAACTTGTAGGATTCCAGCAAGATATAGCAGATGTCTTGGATTCTGGAGGTCAAATGGACTGTATCGCGATTGACATGTCTAAAGCATTTGATAGGGTGGATCATGGGAGACTACTGGCAAAAATGAGTGCAATTGGACTAGACAAAAGAGTGACTGAATGGGTTGCTATATTTCTAGAAAATAGATCTCAGAGAGTTAGAGTAGGTGAAGCTTTGTCTGACCCTGTATTAGTTGAGAGGGGAGTTCCTCAGGGCAGTGTTATCGGACCTTTATGTTTTCTTATATATATAAATGATATGAGTAAAGGAGTGGAATCGGAGGTAAGGCTCTTTGCGGATGATGCTATTCTCTATAGAGTGATAAATAAGTTACAAGATTGTGAGCAACTGCAACGTGACCTCGAAAATGTTGTGAGATGGACAGCAGGCAATGGTATGTTGATAAACGGGGCTAAAAGTCAGGTTGTGAGTTTCACAAATAGGAAAAGTCCTCTCAGTTTTAATTACTGCGTTGATGGGGTGAAAGTTCCTTTTGGGGATCATTGTAAGTATCTAGGTGTTAATATAAGGAAAGATCTTCACTGGGGTAATCACATAAATGGGATTGTAAATAAAGGGTACCGATATCTACACATGGTTATGAGGGTGTTTAGGGGTTGTAGTAAGGATGTAAAGGAGAGTGCATATAAGTCTCTGGTAAGACCCCAACTAGAGTATGGTTCCAGTGTATGGGACCCTCACCAGGATTACCTGATTCAAGAACTGGAAAAAATCCAAAGAAAAGCAGCTCGATTTGTTCTGGGTGATTTCCGACAAAAGAGTAGCGTTACAAAAATGTTGCAATGTTTGGGTTGGGAAGAATTGAGAGAAAGAAGAAGAGCTGCTCGACTAAGTGGTATGTTCCGAGCTGTCAGCGGAGAGATGGCGTGGAATGACATTAGTAGACGAATAGGTTTGAATGGCGTTTATAAAAGTAGGAAAGATCACGATATGAAGGTAAATTTGGAATTCAAGAGGACAAACTGGGGAAAATATTCATTTATAGGAAGGGGAGTTAGGGATTGGAATAACTTACCAAGGGAGATGTTCAATAAATTTCCAATTTCTTTGAAATCATTTCGGAAAAGGCTAGGAAAGCTACAGATAGGGAATCTGCCACCTGGGCGACTGCCCTAAATGCAGATCAGTATTGATTGATTGAAAAATTCGTCCAAATATTCGAGCTTCGAACACGGTTTCCAAGGTACACTCATAGAATAGCTGTCATTAAAAGGAGTCTAAATTAATAGAAGTAATATTCAGAAGAACACGCAGGCAGGGCCAATGAGCATCAAATTATTATTATTATTATTATTATTATTATTATTATTATTATTATTATTATTATTATTATTATTATTATTATTATTATTATTATTATTATTATTATTGAATCAGTCCAGTCATCTTCAAGATCCTCTCCGTAGTACAAGCTGGTTTCAGACCGGAACGAAGTTACGAAGACCAAGTACTTGCGATGACGACGTTCACTGAAGCTGGATTTGAAGAGATGCTAAAGGCCGGTGTGGTGTTCATTGATCTCTTGACACTCTTTGGAGGGATGGGTTAATGTATAAACTCCTGAAAACCTTACGGTGTAAAACACTACAAATCTAATCAATTTGCATGTTTTCAGATAAAAGCATTCAAGTGGTCATGGACAATACCGAGAGTAAACCAAGAAGATTAAATAATGGACTCCCGCAAGGTTCCTTTGTTATTCAGTGTTTATCTCGTAGACATCTCAGGAACGGTATCAAGCCAATTTGCCAATGCTGATGATATTTGCATAGCCACGCAATACACAGTAATCCACAGCCTTGAGGACACGCCAACGAATGATCTCTGCTTCCTGCCAAATTTCCTCCAAAAGTGGCGCCTGAAACCTAGCACAACCAAAATAGAAACATCTTTCTTTCATGAAAGTAACATACTAGCACATGCCACCATGAAAGTGACTCTCCATGGCATCATTTTACCGTAAAACCCAAACCCAAAATATCTCGGTCTAACACTGGACCGGACACTGTCGTACAGTAAACAGCTCTCCAACCTTGCAGCCTAACTAAGTACACGGAATAACTTTTTATCTAAGCTATCTGGCAGCATATGGGGATCCATTGCTGCAACTCTACGTAGGTCTGGTGTATACAACAGCTGAATACTGCTCTTCCGTCTGGCTGAATAGCGCACACACAACGAAAATTGACACCGTCCTGAATCAGACAATGCGGATTATCAGCGGTGTCATCAAATCAACCCCAATGCACTGACTTCCAATTCTTAGCCACATCGTTCCTCCAGATCTACGCCGCATGAACAATGTCGTCGTACAAGCAAGTAAAATACAGGCCAATAAATCACTTCCAAATCATCAAGACATCCAAAGAATCGCGTCAACCCGACTGAAATCCCGACACCCTCCCCTGGTGCTGGCTAAAACACTGATAAAAGAAAATTACTGTGCAGTACGAACTTGGAATTAAGAATGGATTGCTAAGGCCCCCGACGAAGGAAGAACGATCTTTGACACTACGCGACCCCCCCCCCCCGCGGAATGTATGGGTCCCACTAAACAATAGAGTGCGCACTGGCCATGGGAGAAGTGGCTCTGCAATGCGTTCGTGGGCCCATCAACCTTCTCTAAGCGGTGACTGTGGTGAAGAATTCCAGACAATGCGACACATCACTTTCAGATGCCCGCATAAAGCCTTCCGTGGACCTATCGACGACCTCCTGACAGCTTCAGCAACGGCTATTCAATGGTTGCAACAACTGGACATCCTAGTTTAGTTTCCATTTTTCATTTGTTAATTTATGTATTTACTTATATTTTGCATCATTTCTGTGTTCTTGTATTTTTATTTATTATTTATAATTTTCTGTATTGTACATATCTCTCTCGATCTCTACTTTATGTTTTACAATGACTTTTTGTACTTATTCTGTTTTGTAATTTAATTGTTGCTTGTACAATGTTACTCAATTTGTGCGCGGCTTAAATTCGACCATAAGCCAATGACATTGTACTTTGAAGGCAGAAATTACCTTTTGGGAGCCGGCGTCTCGTCATCCTCATCCCTCTTTTCTTTAAAAGTTTTTAGATTCCCTTTCTTCTGCTCGTTCTTCTTTTCTTCCTCTCCCTTCTTCGTCCTCTTCTCATTCTTCTTCTTGTTCTGCAAGAGATAAAGCACGATGTGTACATTGAACGAGGGCAGACAAGCCCTAGACTCAACCCAGTGTACTGTGGTCGCTTCTGATGGCGTTAACACTACCCAGAACCACTGCATACACCTAGTGGACTTCTGGTACAACAGAATGTGTCCAACTTCTAAAATATGGTGGTGGTGATTATGTGTTCAGGGGAAGTACAACTGGACAACCATTCTGTATTAACACTAATCAGAGAGCAAGAATGGAAGGGATCCGACACTTCAATTAATGCTTCCACTTACTTGTGGCAGGCTCCTCAATTCGTCTCATATTCGACCTATCTTGGTGAACACTTTTTCTTTTCCGACCGTGATGCTATTAAAGCCCTCGAGGCCCTTCGTGGTCCTTGTCTTTCTTTGGCCCATACTTTCATCCTTTCAAGTGTCGGATCTCATCCTTTTGGTTAGTGCTAATCGAGAATATGCGCCCACTTGTCTTAAAACATTAATCACTGATATGAGGCAGTGTTAGTTTAACACTACAAAGTTGATTCGAGAAAGTAAGAAAGCTACGTGACAAAAGTATGTGTCTTCATTGACCGCACACACTGCGTCATCGCAAGTGTGGACAAAACTCCGCCGTATTGCCCGGCTCCATGGCTAAATGGTAGTATACTAATGAAGAGTAGTTGTCAAAATCTCTAGGTGTAATTGTAATACGTATTATTACTGTATTGTGGACATTCTTACTTACAGAGAATCGAAATGGTTAATTATTTCGATTTTATGTAAGTGCTTCTAAGCGAGACCGACTCCAGTCCTTAGACCTTAATGCTATAGCTGAGACGGGCAAAATGTACCCAGCGGTATTCAAAGAGTTCGGCAAACGTTTGATCTCCCTGGCCACTCACTTGCCTAGCAGAGGGGGTGATTTATGACGGCAGTGGGCTTTAAAACGGAAGTTCGCATTCCCCTTCAGAAATCCTCACAGCTCTGTTGCCAATGCACCTCTTGTTAAATAGACTTCAGTCTCTCTTTTCAGCTCAGACAATCCACACTTGCTTTGTTCGCTGTTTGAAAGTTTTGGATTATTTCTTTGCTTCGTTAATTAATATTTGTGAAGTGTGTTGCTTTTCATTTCACTTCATGCAGTGATGTGGAGACCATGGGAATCACACCTGGAAATTATACAATCGGGGAGAATGACCAGTTCCTCGCCCAGGCGGCCTCACCTGCTATGCTGAACAGGGGCCTTGGTGGGGGATTGGAAGATTGGAAGGGATAGGCAGGGAAGAGGGAAGGAAGCGGCCGTGGCCCTAAGTTAGGTACCATCCCGGCATTTGCCTGGAGGAGAAGGGGGAAAACACGGAAAACCACTTCCAGGATGGCTGAGGTGGGAATCGAACCCACCTCTACTCAGTTGACCTCCCGAGGTTGAGTGGACCCCGTTCCAGCCCTCGTACCACTTTTCAAATTTCGTGGCAGAGCTGGGAATCGAATACGGGCCTCCGGGGGTGGCAGCTAATCACACTAACCACTACACTACAGAGGCGGACAATTATTATTATTATTATTATTATTATTATTATTTTTATTATTATTATTATTATTATCCCAGTCCCTAGTTCGTGATTTTACTTTTCCTTTGCTGGGCGAGTTGGTCGTGTGGTTAGAGGCGCGCCGCTGTGAGCTTGCATCGGGGAGATAATGGGTTCAATCCCCACTGTCGGCAGCTCTGAAGATGGTTCTCCGTGGTTTCCCATTTTCACACCAGGAAAATGCTGGGGAAGTACCTTAATTAAGGTTACGGGCACTTTCTTCCCACTCCTAGGCCTTTCCTAGCCCATCGTCGCCATAACACCTATCTGTGAAGGTGCGACATAAAACAAATTGTAAATAATTGTTGTACTTTTCCTTTCTTTACTGAAGGCGAGACACTGATATTAGCAGCATGAAATTACGTATAATATTTTAATAGGCCTACTTTGGTATCAATTTAAGTTTAGTCTTTGTCGAGTTTATTTGCCAATTCCTTCTTCCTTTTTTTTTCTTTCTTTCTTTCTTTCTTTCTTTCTTTCTTTCAACATTTGCTACCACCGCACGTGTTAACCACGAAACAAATTATTCTGCGATATCGGTGTGTGCTGTGGTTCATGATCAAGTTTTTATATTTATATTTTGACTTTAGAAAAAATTAAATGTTAACATGTTTAAATAATCGACGCAAAATATGACAACCTTGCTTTTGACAGAGCTCACTTGCCTTTTAAACGACACGCGCCTCTTGTGTCCAGAGGAAAGAAACCGACTGACAACCCTCATTATCACTAGGGCGGGCAGAATGACAACCCTCATTATTACCAGGGTGGGCCAAGTTTTGAGATCAGAGGATACCGCGTGGGTATGCTTTGAGCGTCAGGACTATACTCTCGATCGTTCAAAGATGGCGAATCGAGTAGCCGGAATTGTTGGAAATCTGGGTTTGTTTTGGTTTGTTGTTATCTTATGTAGTCTGTGTAATTTTATGAAAGTTGACGATAAATGTTAGTGTCTTTGTAGAATATAAGTGTGCGAGTGTATTTATATGAGTCAATGGACACATACGATATGTAATTATACGCAGTAAAGTGAGAATATGCTTGTTTTGATCGTGTTTTTACCCAATTAAAGAACATACAACTCATACAACTATTCTTAAGTTTCTTACGGAATAGAACATTAAGATAGAAATGGATTAGGAATATACATCGTGATTATTTTAAAGTCCATGACAAAACTGTAGCGCACAATTAAAATATCAAGGAAGGTTCAACCTTTTCAATACAAAACGTGTTGCATAAGATGTTCACAACATAATATTTATTTATTTTTATATTATAAATATTTATTTATTTTTATATTATTTAATAAATATTATGTTGTGAACATCTTATGCAACACGTTTTGTATTGAAAAGGTTGAACCTTTCTTGATATTTTAATTGTAAATCTCAGTTCAATACGGGAAAATGAAGTTTTCAACTTATAAAAACTGTAGCGTGCATACATCATTTTGAGAATAAGTCTGAGATTAGGGAAGCCGTTTCTCTACTTCCAAACTATTCGTGTTCCTCGAAAAATATTAATTTAGATAGAATATAACTGATATTGTGATATTCCGTCAGTGTCTATGTGCTTCAAAGTGTCCGGTGATTTAGATGCAAGTGTATTTTACAATAATCTGTGCTTTGCCTGCGGAAATGTTTGGCTGGATCTTGGAATATAACAAAACTTATAAGTGTGACAGTAGGAGCAATCTGTATACTGTTACACAGAAGAAATAGTGACTTAGAGGGATTAGCTGGGTTTGTAACTTAGGGTTTTACACTACCAACACCTTCCGATTCATGCTGTTATCAAGCCGACTGCGCCGAACTGAAGCTCGTGCATATGGTTAAATATCAATGTTTAGTCAATAGAGTTTTTGCACTCATGTTATTTAATGGATAAAAAAACCTATTATATTTTAGTGTCTGAACGTTTCATGACTAAGGTTACTATCATTGTGTGAAGAGCTGGTATGCCATATGTCAACATTACGTTAGCATTACGAGGGCCGTTCATTCGGTTAACATAATCATTTCGGGCGTATTGGGCTGAGTGGCTCAGACGGTTAAGGCGCTGACCTTCTGACCACAAGTTGGCAGATTCTATCCTGGCTCAGTCCGGTAGAAATTGAAGGTGCTCAAATACGTCAGACTCGTGTCGGTAGATTTACTGGCATGTAAAGGAACTACTGCAGGACTAAGTTTCGGCACTTCGACGTCTCCGAAAACCGTAACAAATGTATAGTAGTTACTTCCTATTCGCAGGGTGCTGAATTTAAGAACAAGGCAACAAATTGTGTTTCACAGTTCTCATGAGAGCGAATAAATCGAGGAATTTCGTACCTTAATTTATTTTGAAACATTCAAATTGATGTTAGAAATATCATTTTAACAGTTTTATCATGTATTTTCATCTATCCAGCGAAGTGAAATCTATGAAAAAGCGTTATTTGACGAATTGAAATTCCTAAATAATCAGCTTGTTGGTCTCTTTTCTAGTAGAATATATGTTATTCTTGTTGGCGAAGCGTTTTCAAACATGTAAAAGTGATTTTCCCTATGATGTTACATTGATCATGTTAATTTACCGCTCTGTACGTGATATTTTCGTGTCAGCCAATACCGGCAATGCGGCCTTGATGCGGCTACTTCGGCCGCGATGTTTTTTTTTTTGTATTTATGGTCTGAGGATTGGAGTTGGTCTTGTTCTAAGCATGGTTATAATCGTTGTTATAATAGGGCTACTAAAATAAATCTCGTTAGCTGCTTCTAGGAACCACGTCCAATAAAATGGCGTAGTAAAGCGGGCAACCGATTTATCCCAGTTAAATCTCAGTGCATAGCAACCGTGTAAACAGATCTGACGCCGGAGTTATTCATTTCATGTATCACAAGCTCGACATAGCAGCTGAAAAATTTTAACCCGTAAGTCACAGCAAATGTGAAATAAGCATTGGAATTGAATAAGCATTCTCCGTATGAGATACCCAAGTGAGTACGTCAAAGTGTTAATTATGTTCCTATGTAGTGAAAATTATAACAGCAAACGTTTCGTTTAATTGAAGACAGATTTTATCTCAGCATGTGGTCAGTTTTTCGTGACATCAAGGAAATGCATTGATGATTCAACACAAGTGATGGAATATTTATTCATGTATTATTTATGTATTGTCCCAGCGAGATATTAGCTCGAGGGAGGGGCTGCCCTAAACAGGTATGGCTTTGAAATTAACCAATTCTTAATTACCCGCGTTGTGTCACAGAGCCCCAAGTAAATTTTCTTTGATATATAGTAGTATAAATTATTGCTAGCAGTATGTAATTTCATCTGCTGCTGAGTTACTGTAGGGGGTCACTGTTCACAATAATTTCTTGCACATCTGCTGCGGTTATGAGATTTGACCCGACGCCAGTGTATGTGTTCTGCACGAATTTATACGTAGAAATGACTAGAAAAATAGTGAGCGGCTAAACGTCTTATCTTACGTGTAAATGTTATGGTGAAGCTCCACGGTTTAATTGGTTAGAATGCTGACCTTTAGTCCACGAGTTCCTGTATTCAATTCTCGGCAAGATCGGAGATTTCGACTTTCGTTGGCTATTTCCTTCAGTTCGGGACTGGGCGTTTGAACCTCTTTCACATCAGATTTCTTCGCATGTATTGCTCCACTGTCACAAGTGGCAGGTCGCCCATGGGTTTTAACTCGAAATAGCTGCGCGGGCCTCTCCGAAGACCGTACGACATAATATAATGTTCTGTAATTGTCGGTAGAGCGGTGTGCAATGTATGTATTAAGACTGACCTCGGCCCGACCGAGAAGCAAACACAGAGCTCTTTGTACGGCGATCATTCAGCCAAGGGTCAGAATTCCGTATTTTGCATAAGTTACTAATTTCCTTCTTTTTCCACCTACATATTTCCATTTACAACTGTGGATCAGAAAGACCCGACGCGAGTGTTCATGTGCTTCTCTGTCACGCGAGCACTTACGGGTTAATAGGAAAAATATTTCATATTCATAATAATATACTCCTTAAATAGCGACCTTTTTTTAATACTCCATTACTCAGATGGCAATTTGTTATATGAGGCTGAGGCAGCATATGCTGTACTTTCTCTTCCATACCTTGAAGAAGATATTATCGCTCGTGTATATCTAGTTTAATAGTTCGGAACCCAATGTCTGTATTTAAGGAGATCAAGCCATTTTTAAATTTGCATATGTGAAGTGCTTTAGAGCATGTCTTATGTATTCTGACAGGTCTTCTTGTATATCTCAATGGAGTGTTTCAAAGAGTTGTATCCGTAATGGCCCATTATTTGAAGCAAGTTATTTCACGTTAATTTATTTCTTCTCTATTGCATGAACCCAACAGTAATACGTAAATAGATGCGAGTGAATAAGAGAGGAAGAAATGGTTCTAAGCTACTCTATAGTTAATCCTACAGTATGTTCTGTAATCTATTCAAGACTCCTATAACAGCAGTGATATTATAGTCTATACGAGATATAATCATTTTCTTTCCAGCATACTTGTGTTCAGAACAGAGACCCAAGAAGAATATGTAAATAAACTGACTCTTTCCACAATTTGAGTATTAAACCCCCTGTGGGTGTGGGTGGTAGAATAACACCCACAGTATGCCCCGCCAGTCGTAAGAGGCGACTAAAGGTGGCCCCAGGGTCTCTTAACTTTGGGAGCATGGTTTAGCGACCACGGAGTTCTCAGCTGAGTCCTGGCACTGCTTTCACCAGTTGGTCAACTCTTGTTTTTTCCGACACCGACGCTATTAGGTTTGCGAGGGCTAGGGAGTCTTTCATTTTCACGCCCTTCGTGGCCCTTGCCTCTCTTTGGCCGAAATCTTCATTTTTCGAAGGGTCGGATCCCTTCGATTTTTCCCCTCTGATTAGTGTTATATAGAGGATGGATGCCTAGTTGTATTTCCTCTTAAAACAGTAATCACCATCACCACCAACACTTTGTGTGTTAAGTTTTACTGTTTAAAGGGGTTATTAGATACTATTTCTTGTAGAAAAACGTACATTTAGTTTTAGAAGTATTTAAAATAATATAATTTTCAGTGATGTGGTGGTGATTATTGTTTTAAGAGGAAGTAGAACTGGGCAACCATCCTCTATATAACACTAATCAGGGGGAAAACTGGAAGGGATCCGACACTTCGAAAATGAAGATATTGGCCAAAGGAAGACAAGGGCCATGAAGGGCGTGAAAATGAAAGACTCCCTAGCCCTCGCAAACATAATAGCTTCGGGGTATGAAAAGAACAAGGGTTGACCAAGAGAGGTCGGATAGGATAGATAAAAGTGAGGAGCCTGGCACAATAAGTGGAAGCAATGCCGGGACTCAGCCAAGGACCCCGTGGTCGCCAACCCACGCTCCGTAGTTCAGAGCCCCTGGAGCCCCTTTTAGTCGCCTCTTACGACAGGCAGGGGATACCGTGGGTGTTATTCTACCGCCCCTACCCACAGGGGGTAAAATTTTCAGTGACCCCTTGTAGGAGATCCCTCTGTGGGTAAAGGCGGTAGAATAAATTCCACGGTATCCCCTGCCTGTCGTAAGAGGGGCCCGAACGACTCCGAACTTTGGAGCATGGTTTGGCGACCACTCAGCTGAGTCCTGGCATTGCTTCCGCTTACTTGTGTCTGACTCCTTATTTTCAGCTATCCTATCCGGCCTCCCTTGGTCAACGCTTCACCAACCCCGGCGTTATTAAGTTTCCGAGGGCTAGGGAGTCCTTCATTTTCACGCCCCTCGTGGCCCTTATCTATCTTTGGCCGATACCTTCATTTTTGAAATGTCTGAACCTATTTCTCTCTGATTAGTGTTGTATAGATGATGGTTGCCTAGTTGTACTTCCTCTTAAAACAATAATCACCACCACTACCACCCCAAGGGTTCTTTTCCCCCTGTGAGTAAAATGTGTCTCTGGATAGCAAACAAATTGAAACACTAAAAAGCCGTCACCCACCCACAAATTACGTATGCATGTGAAATATTATTCAAAACAACAAACACAGTTCCAATAGATGGAGTACTCAAGTTAGAAAGGAGAAAAGTGAGAACCAGTTTAAATAAAAATTATCAAGTAAACAGAGTCTGGAGAATAGCTTCCAATGAGACAGTTTATAAAGAAATAGAACCAGTGACTAGCACAATGAAAAATAAACGAATATCATACTTAGGCCATCTAATACGGTCACCAGAAAATAGAATCAGCAGAAAAATAATAGAAAAATTGTGGAAGAGTAAGAATAATAAGAATAATATTAGATGGATCACAGAACTTGAAGACATGAGAGAGTTGCAAGTTAGAATAGAAGATTTAAATTAGAAAACAAATACACTCAACATATTGAATGATAAACACACTAGACTACATATAATATTCAGCAAGCAGTGATTCCAGAAGCATAAAGAAAATTACATTCAGAAAGGATGAAAGAGTATTGGGCTGACAAAAAGAAGAATAACCTCCATAAACCAGACTAAGTAGTCCTGTGTTGGCTAAAATAAATAATTAATAATAAAAGGCTGTGTTTACTTAAACAAATCCCCGTGTGGGTGGCGCGGTAGAATAAGACCCGCGGGACCCCTGACTGCCGTAAGAGCGATTAATTTTTTTTTTTTTTGCTAGTTGTTTCACTTCGCACCGACACAGATAGGTCTTACGGTGACGATGGGACAGGAAAGGGCTAGGAGTGGGAAGGCAGCGGCCGTGGCCTTAATTAAAGTACAGCCCCAGCATTTGCCTGATGTGAAAAAGGGGAACCACGGGAAACCATTTTCAGGGCTGTCGACAGTGGGGTTCGAACCTACTATCTCCCGAATACTGGATACTGGCCGCACTTAAGCGACTGCAGCTATCGAGCTCGCTAGTGTGATTAAAAGGGTTTCAGGGACTCTTAATATGGGAGTTAGGTTTGGCGACCACTGAGTCCTGGTAATGCATACACATACTTCATCCGACCTCCCTTGGTGAAGGCTTGTTGTTTCTCGACCCCGACAATGTTATAGCACTCGAGATCTAGAGAGTCTTTCATTTTCACGCCCTTCGTGGTCCATGTCTTTCTTTGGCCGATATCTTCATTTTTCGAAATGCCGTATCCCTTCAATATTTTCTCTCTGATTGGTGTAATATAGAAGATGATTGCCCAGTTGTACTTCCCCTTAAAACAATAATCAACACCACTTTCTTAAATATAATAACTGCTGACAGGCAGCCTACTCTGGCGCGCAGTGGCGACCCTAGTTCTTCCTCTCGTTCCCAACAGAGTGACACAGCATTGCGATTTCGAATTTTGATATTTTAAGGGCACACGGAATGCCCTATTCTTACAAAGCTAAATTAATAATGTTTGAAGTACATTTTCTGAAAATGTATCCAGGACAGACTTATGAAAAAATTGATGTGTTTAGTGTATGCACCTTTACTAACTACTGAAGCGTAGGCCTATATACTGTAAGATTGTCTCTCAGGCTTAAGAAATGCCAATATGTACACTTTTGAGAGCCTAATTTTCAAACTAGTCCAGTAATATTCTTTTGGCAGCTCTCTGCCGTTTTCGGTTTTTATGGTTAAATTCTGGAACTTTCGTTCAGCATATCGGAGTCATTCCTTGTCGCATCGTAGCATAATCTCAACAGTTTGACACCCGACACCCAATCCCAGCTTTTCAAAAACCTTGTTACATTTCTTTAATTGAAATTTGAATGGTCGCTTAATTGCGGCCAGTATCCAGTATTCGGGAGATAGTAAGTTCGAACCCCACTGTCGGCAGCCCTGAAAATGGTTTTCCGTGGTTTCCCATTTTCACACCAGGTAAATGCTGGGGCTGTACCTTAATTAAGGCCACGTCCACTTCCTTCCCACACCTAGCCCCCTATCCCATCGTCGTCATAAGACCTATCTGTGTCCGTGCGACGTAAAGCAACTAGCAAAAAAAAGTTGAATGTTACTCCGAACATTGTCTTGGGAGTCCGACTGCGGGTCATATAGTTTACAATCCCGCCTGGATTTTACGTCCGTTCGTGCGGATTATTTTTCAGCAGAACAGGGTGTGATAAGAACCTAAAAATAGGCTTTCTTATTTCCATCACAGCAAGAGGTAGACGCTGTACATGGTGGCACTTTTCCCCAGTTATCAGACCAGTGGCTTCATTACAGAGTGCTACATTTGAAATACTCACACTAAAACCTTGTCGGCCCTGATGGCTACCAGGGAGATTGACTACTTTTCAATCATGAGTTATTTTAAATGCAAAAAAAAAAAAAAAAAAAAAAAAAAAAAAAAAAAAAAAAAAAAAAAAAAAAAAAAACCCTTCCCCTTATTGTACAAAAGTTATTTATATACAGTTTCAAAGCCGATATTCCAAAGTTAATTCTAGATTAAAAATAAGACAATTTATTTTGTGACACTAAATATAAATTCTGTGTCCCCTTAAATGTTATTTTATTATCTCCAATCAAAGCGGATAGAAGGAAATGGGATGGCACTAAGGGAAGGGACGTCTTGTCACAGTACTTTTTCCCCCTGTGGGTGGGGGCGGTAGAATAACACCCAAGGTATCCCCTGCCTGTCGTAAGAGGCGACTAAAAGGGGCCTCAGTGGCTCTGAACATTGGAGCGTGGATTGGTGACCACGGGGCCCTCATCTGAGTCCTGGCATTGCTTCCACTTACTCGTGCCAGACTCCTCACTTTCGTCTATCCTATCTGACCTCCCTTGGTCAACTCTTGTTCTTTTCCGACCCCGACGCTATTAGGTTTGCGAGGGCTAGGAAGTCTTTCGTTTTCACGCCCTTCGTGGCCCTTCTCTTACTTTGGTCGATATCTTCATTTTTCGATGTTTCGGATCCCTTCCATTTTTTCCCTCTGATTAGTGTTATATAGAGGATGGTTGCCTATTTGTACTTCCTCTTAAAACAATAATCACCACCACCATCACAGTACTTTACGACCCTTAAAATATCACTACGAACTTTGAACGAAAATTGAATATATTAACTTTGATTTCTTCTATAGGAGGAGAATGGAAACGGTGAGGAGCTGGTTGAAGCCAGGAAAGAAGAGGATTCCCCTCGAGGTATGTGACTTTTATGTCTTACTTTACTGTTATGAGGAACCATCCCACATGCAGGCTGGACATTTTCAATGTGTTAGGGGATGACTGTTCAGTTGTACTTCCCGTAATAATCTCGACCGCTACTGTTTACAAGCTGGACACATTTTATTGTACAAGAAGTCCAGATGTGTCTCTGGGTAGCAGTAAGAGCCTCGGAAGTGACCACAATACTCTGTGTCGAGGCTGGGGATTGTCTGCCCTTGTTCAATGTAGAAATCGTGCTTTTTCTGTTTACGAGCAAGAAAAAGAATAAGAAGAATAAGAGGAGGAGTACGAAGACGACGAAGTGGAGGAAAAGGAGGAAGTAGGAAAAGAGTCGGGAGAAGGAGAACAAACGAGGGACACGAAACGGAAGCGGGCTGGCGGTAGTGAGGGTCCAGCTCCCAAGAGGTAATTTCTACATATATATATATATACATTACCATTAGAGACCGTTATGCCTTTCAGCGTTCAGTCTGCAAAACTACGTGAATTTACTAAACGTCTCCACAATCCTCTGTTTGCAGCTAGTGCTGTAGCCTCATTTAGTTCTATACCTCTTATCTTTAAATCGTTAGAAACTGATTCTAACCATCGTAGTCTTGGTCTCCCTCTACTCCTCTTACCCTCTAAAACAGAGTCCATTATTCTCCTAGGTAACCTATCCTCCTCCATTCGCCTCACATGACCCCACCACCGAAGCCGGTTGTTGCGTACAGCTTCATCCCGAGTTCATTCCTAACTCAGCCTTCATCTCTTCATTCCGACTACTCTCCTGCCGTTGTTCCCACCTGCTTGTACCAGCAATCATTCTCGCTACTTTCATGTCTGTTACTTCTAACTTATGAATAAGATATCCTGAGTCCACCCAGCTTTCGCTCCCGTAAAGCAAAGTTGGTCTGAAAACAGACTGATGTAAAGAGAGTTTCGTCCAGGAGCTGACTTCCTTCTTACAGAATACTGTTGATCGCAACTGCGAGCTCACTGCATTAGCTTTATTTATATATAATAACAATTTATTTATATATTTTACATTCTATAACCGACATAGGTCCACTCCAATAACTTACGCAAAAAATATTTAGATTTCCTATGCTTCCAATATTTCTTCATCCTCTCAGATGTCGACATCCTTTCTTCAGTTGAGAACACACTACCTTTTCCCTTTTATTAATTTAGTTTGCAGTCACACATCTGAGTCGTTGATGAACTTAATTTTGTCTATTTTGATCTTGAGATCATTTAGCATTATTTGAAGTTCATTAATATCATCTTTAACTTCTTGATCCATTCAAATCTGGTATTGCCTTCCATAATTTTTCTACTAATTCTAGTTTCCGGTGTCCAAACCGCAAGATGCGCTTCTGTCTAAATGTGCTCAATAATAATAATAATGATAATAATTGTTCCGAGGTATCTGTGGAACAGCAGATGTGAAAGAAGGTGCGGGCTGGAATGGGTCTAACTACAAGTCCGAAAGATTAATTTAAAATTTAAATAAAGGTTATATTTTCAACAGATAACAGGATTTAACAATTTTTCACTAGGTGAAATAACAATGATTATTCAGGTACAATAATAATTTTACAAGCGAAAACACAAGTTAAGGTGTCTTTACAAATCCTGGGCTTCGAGCACCAATTTCACAATCCTTGAGCTCTCAGCTCACAACCACAAATTACCAAAGGGCAGAAAACCCCTAATTACATGGAGCACTAGCTCCCACCTCGTAATGTCAAGCCTCCTAGAGGCACCTTTCAAAATACCAGAAAGAGCTGACCCGCTCTCAATCGTCCAAGCCTATTAAAGGCAATAACAGACTATTACACTTAACTGCCATCAAGGCACAACTTATAATGGAACAGGGATATCTCGTACTCAATCAACTGGGCCTTCGCAGGAAGGAAAACAAAACGGGTTAAGTTAATGGCCCAAAATACAAAGCTGAATGGGGGCGAGTACTTGCACTCCTACATGAAAGCTTGTTAAAACCTAAGTGGCGCTAGGCCGATTCAACAGGGGCTATTCCCACACTAGGGAGGTGACTCGTATAAGAAAATTTTAATACATTAGGAAGGAGAAGAAAATCGGTTATTAAAACGTAGTCACCTCAAATCAAAAGGCGAGCTCGAGAGGGTAAAGCACTCTCTATCCCCGATTTACAGTTAAAGTAACATGAAAATTTTACATCGAAATGGTATAGGTTACAACAAAACGGTTTCCGACCTTCCCCGAGGATTAAACTGCTGAGCTAGCAAGAAAATAAAGATGTTAAACGGCCATTACCTTTTTGAAGGGCTGCTGACTGATGAAAGAGGCGCTTCCGGCCTCCTGCTATTCTTCCATACACTAAGCTAGATATCGTACGAGTGGCCGAGAGACCAGAAAATCAGCAGCTTTTATACCCTCGTGGAAGATTCGAGACCTTTCTTGAATAATGAAGAGACACCCACATGCGTTTATTGGTCGGCTAAAAGTTACAAGGCAAAAATGAAGAAGAAACCTGTGATTGGAGGGAAATTAATTACAGAAATTACTGATTGGGTAAATTCAAAACAGGCGGAAAGAAAGGATTAATATTGCCAACCCACCAACGAAAGAACGAAATTTAGTAAAGACAACAACTTATGAATACAAAATATCTTCAAGAAAAGTTCCTTCACCTCGCACCAGGGTGCATGATCATAGTTATTGGTAGAGACATATGTGAGAGAATGTCCACACTTCTTGATAATCAGTAAACAAAAACAATTCGAAATTAACACAGTGACATCTTCAGATAAACGGTTGAATTAATTCAGTTTTAAAGTTCAGAGTTTCAGCTGTAGAGGAGTACTTTAAGGCGGAACATTCAAATGTGCAGCGTATAGGTGTACCAACCGGTATAATAATAATAATAATAATAATAATAATAATAATAATAATAATAATAATAATAATAATAATAATAATAATAATAATAATAATAATAATAATAATAATAATTTGACGCTCATGGACACTGCCTGCCTGTCAATGTGGACGTTTGGCTTACTAGAAGACAGAGAACCTATGGCGGAGTTTAAATTAATTTTGAGGACCGATGGCATTGGTGTTAGGCCCCCTTAAACAGCAAGCACCATCAAGCAAGCAGCATCAAATTAATTTTGTGCGGTAAGCACCAAATGAGTTCTTGAGAACTAATTATATTCAGTTTGGGCATTTTGAAGACATTTTATTCCATGAATTTCCCTTTACATTCATAGTCGAAGCATCGAAAAGTAGACGAATTCTTGAGGTCTATCTAGAGTTGTTAATAAGTGCCTAGCAGGACAAGAATAAACATATATTCTATCCTACCGGTACTATCTCTATTATCCCCTATGAAAGACCTCATCAAATTCTTTCAAATGTCCACTGACCGAGAATCGCTTCTTAAAATTATTATTTTTGTTTGCTCGGTCGAATGTACTAAGTGTCCTCCTTTCGCCTCACATCTCCTACATGGCTACTGGGAGAGTAGTTCCTAGCGACCCACCTCCAGATACCGGGCGCTCTCTTGAGTATATAGCCCTGCCTTCGGTACGTCAGGGCTCTGCCGAACGTCGACCTTTTATATCCCGGGTACTCGTGGGACTATGGATGGTTTTTGAGTTTGGTTTTGATTCTTCGAAGGCTGCAGGCCTTAAAACTGCGTCCTTTAATTGTTCAGTTAGGAAACGTAAACGTTTCAATCATGTTGACCTGTCTAGTAAGGAAGATTGTGAAGAATGTCTGCCACGATTTCTGGTTGCGACCAGAGTCGATGGACAGAGCTTTCTTCAAGAGAACCAGCAATGCTGTGGAAGGTCTTGTTGGTGAAGTAGATGAAATGAGGAAATTGCGGGATGGTAGCGTGCAGACCATGCGGTGATGCTACCTTTTTTACACCGAACGGTCCTCTCCCGAATTGTCCTCCTGTGGGTGGGGGCGGTAGAATAACACCCACGGTAACCCCTGCCTGTCGTAAGAGGCGACTAAAAGGGGCCTCAGGGGCTCTGAACTTTGGAGCGTGGGCTGGCGAACACGAGGCCCTCAGCTGAGTCCTTGCATTGCTTCCACTTACTTGTGTCAGGCTCCTCACTTTCATCTATCCTATCCGACCTTCCTTAATCAACTCTTGTTCTTTTCCGACCCCGACGCTATTAGGTTTGCGAGGGCTAGGGAGTCTTTCAATTTCACGCCCTTCGTGACCCTTGTCTTCCTTTGGCCGATATCTTTATTTTTCGAAGTATCGGATCCCTACAGTTTTTTCCCTCTGATTAGTGTTATATAGAGGATGGTTGCCTAGTTGTACTTCCTCTTAAAACAATAATCACCACCACCACCTCTCCCAAATTGGCTATGGAAGTGCGGCTTATGGCTCAGCATCAAAATCTACGCTGAGCCTTTTAGACCGTGTTCTCTATTGTGGATTTAGCCCTGGCAGCTGGAGTTTTCCGTAACAGCCCTATTCCCAGCCTACTAGCTGAAGCGGGAGTTCCATCTTTATGAATTAGGAGGCAGCAGTTACTCCTCTCATACTCATCCAAAATGTATGAAATGCCGCTACAGCCAAGCTATCAATGCATCTTTAATACCCAACACCACCAGAGGTGCCAAGATGGTGGTGGTGGTGATTATTGTTTTAAGAGGAAGTACAACTGGGCAACCATCCTCTATATAACACTGACCAGAGAGAAAAAATGGAAGGGATCCGACTCTTCGAAAAATGAAGATATCGGCCAAAGAAAGACAAGGGCCACGAAGGGCGTGAAAATGAAAGACTCCCTAGCCCTCGCAAACCTAATAGCGTCGGGGTCAGAAAAGAACAAGTGTTGACCAAGAGAGGTCGGATAGGACAGATGAAAGTGAGGAGCCTGGCACAAGTAAGCGGAAGCAATGCCAGGACTCAGCTGAGGGCCCCGTGGTCACCAACCCACGCTCCAATGTTCAGAGCCCCTGGGGCCCCTTTTTGTCGCCTCTTACGACAGGCAGGGGATACCGCCCCCACCCACAGGGGATAGAGGTACCAAGAGCGGCCGAATGTTACACGGCTGGTCTGGTGTCGGATAGAGAGCTTGTGTCATGAGTTAAATGTAGATATCGGTTGTTGTCATGAGCGGACTTTTCGCAACCTACTTCCGTGGTTCCGACACCAGATATACGTCTAGATCTTCTCCCTTGACCCAAGGAGAACACGGATTCCTAAATTTAGATGAGGTATTTCCAGGATTACTTTCACCAGAATCCACCCGCGAGGCATATCTTCACGGATGGCTCAAAGATCGGAGAAAATGTTGGTTGCTCTTCCGTCACAGATGATATGAGCACGAAGATCTCGCTTCCTAGTGCATGTAGCGTGTATACTGCGGAGCTTTACGCCATCTTAGAGGCTCTGCAGTTTGCACTGGGTAACGGAAGAAACCATTTTCTTATGTGTACCGACTCGTTAAGTTCTCTGCAGTCTATTGGCAACTGTTTCTCGCAACACCCAATTGTGCAGCAGATTCGTGACCTTCTAGTCTAGTCTAATCTAGTCTGGCACCAGAATCCCTTTCGCGTGACTTCAAACCACGTTAGAATTGCGGGAAACGAACTTGCGGATAAAGTTGAAAAGGAAGCGGTACTTTTACCTCTAAGACCTATGAATATACCTGCTAAAGATATTTGTTCCCAACTACGTAGAACCCATAGAACCATCATGGCGTCCTGGGAATCGGAGTGGCTAGCTGTCCGAATTTACAAGAAGCTGAAGGCAATTAAGAAGGCAACCACCGTGTGGCGGTCCTCTTTCCGGCCTTCACTGCTAGAGGCCATAGTATTGTGTAGGCTGAGTATAGGTCATGTTCGATCTACGCAATCTTATCTCCTAAACAGAGAAGACCCCCCCTCGACCAAAAGTGTTCTTGTGGTGCCGACTTCACCTTGCATATATATGGCTTTAAGTCATCTGTTTCACATTATAATCTAACTTTTTTTTTGTCACGGCAGAAACGTGTTAAGTCTTCAATCATGTATTACATCATCACGCGTATTAATAGCTTCCAGTAATATAGTACTTCAAAACAACCATCCTCTATTAACGCACTTCAGGATCAAAATTGTAGAAGATTTTCCAGGTCAGAAAAGGCAAAGAGGTGACCAAGGGAGGTCGGGTAGAATTTAGGAAAGTGAGGGGCCTGGCAAAAGTAACTGGAAGCAATGCCAGGGTTCATCTAAGGGCCCCGTGGTCTTCAACTCACACTCCAAAGTTAAGAGCCCCTGGGGGCCATTTAGTCGCCTCTTACAGCAGACAGGGTATACCATGGATATTATTCTACGGGCCCCACCCACAAGGGAGATAGGAAAAATTAAAGAGGTTACGAGAGAAAGACAGAGGAAAGTGAGGTTCCTGGCGTGAGCAAGCTGAAACAAACCCATGCCCTGCTCGGAGTCTCGTGGTCGCCAATCCGATCCCTAATGACAGTCAGAACGTACTGCCCCCTGTGGGTGGGGGCGGTAGAACAACACCCACGGTGTCCCCTGTCTGCCATAAGGGGCTACTAGAATTGGCCCCAGTAGCTCTCACCTTTGGAGCGTGGGTTGGCGACCACGGGGCCCTTAGCTGAGTCCTGGCATTGCTTCTACTTATTTGTGCCAGGCTCCTCACTTCGTCTACCCTATCCGAACTCCGTTGGTCAACTCTTGTTCTTTTCCGACCCCGACGGTACTGGAGCAATCAAGGCCTAGGGAGGCTTTCATTTTCACTCTCTTCGTGGCCCTTGAATTATTTGGCCGATACCTTCATTTTTCGAAGTGCCGGATCCCTTCCACATTTTCTCTATGATTATTGTTACATAGAGGATGGTTGCCTAGTTGTACTTCTTAAGACAATAATCACCACAACCACCATCACCACCACCACCATCTCTGAATCGTTGAGTGATGAGTGGAGTCTTGTAACTACTTGGTTTTCATTACCAAGAATTGTTCCTGTGATCCACTCTTATTTCTGTTTCATATTTTGAAGTTTACTGACAGAAATTTGTAACTTATTTATGTCATTAATTTATTTTTCGTTTCTTGTTCTTTGTTTCAGAAGTTGGAGATACAATTGTATGAAGATTTTTTTGGTTTTGCTGACTTTTCTTTATTTTCATCATTCTTATTATAAATTTAATACTCCTATTTCCTCACCTTCGGGACTTTTTCAATGCAAATTTTTAATAACATTTCTTGTGGTCTGTCTGTTGTGCCTTATTCCTACGGTTTTTATCTATAAGGTTAATTAAGGCTAAAGTAGAAGTGAGATACCTTGAACATGTGACTCCACCAGACCTTGGTAATAAGAAGCATTTTCTGTTCGCATGGATCATAAGGAAATATTCTCTTTATTAATGTAGAGGTCGTGTGTTAGTGCGACATGAGGTGGGGGAGGGGTGGTTATAGTTCATCTGCGCAGCCATCCTCCCTGTTAGATGGGAAAAGAAGGAGATCCGACACTTCGAAGAATAAAGTCATCAGAAAAGAAAGAAAAAGGACAGGAGAGTATCCCGAACCCATGCAGGTCTAACACCATCGGAGTCGGAAAGGAACAAGAGTTGATCAAGAGACGTCGGATAATAAAGATGTAAGTGAGGAGCTAGGCACAAGTTATTGGAAGCAATGTGAGACTCAGCTAGGAGAACCGCGGTCACCAACCAGTAGCGTAGCCAGGATCGGCCAATGGGGGGGGGTTACAGTTACAAAATTAAGATATAACATAATGAAAGTGCTTGTGCTTGTGCGTGTCTGGTACGCGCATGCATGACTGTCATAAGGATACTGATACAAGAGTGAATTACTGTATGTGATATTCAGATTGCAATACACTACAAAATTCTTACTTTAAAATACAGAACAAGAACAATATGATCGAGGTCAGCAGTTTTATCTCAAACGGTATGTTCAGTTTACAATCTAAAATCTAATTTTCGAGGCTTCCTAGAAAATAAATTTAACACATCTGTTGGTTTTACAACTGTGTCTCTGTGAATGTTCAAGGGAGCCAACCCGTTGAGTCGACTTTCACTTGTGGTATTTCTGAGGTAGGTTTTAAGGCGTCTTAATGTTGAAAATGATCTCTCACTGGCTGCAGTGGTGACAGGTAGGGTGGCAAACACTCTCAACAAGCAGTAGATTGCAGGGAGTTTATCTTGATCACATAAAAGAAGTTTATTGTTTACTGTCAGTTTCTATTTATTTTATTTTTGTGAAAGTTCAATGGGGGGGGGTTCTAACCCCCAGTAACCCCCCCCTGGCTACGCCCCTGTCACCAACACAATCTCCCAATTCCTGCCCAGTTTTAGTCGCCTCTTTCAAAAAGCACCCCATAGGTGAACATTTGCCATAGCAGGTTTCTGCGGAATTCTTCTAAAGGTTTGTATTTTTATTTTTTACCACCAGGAAACCAAATTTTAATGTGTACTGATAATATAAGGGTAAAGATCTCGGTTTCCAGTGTCTGTAGCATGTTTCCTGCAGAGCTTTACGCCATCTTAGAACCTCTACAGTTAGCGCTGGGTGATGAAAGAGACTATTTTCTTATGTGTGTCGACTCGTTAAGTTCTCTGCAGACTACTGACAACTTTTTCTTGCATCACCCACAGGTGCAGCACATTCATGACCTTCTAGCCAGGTTATGTGATGCTGGCACCTGAATCACTTCCGTGTGGCGTCCAGCTACGTCGAATCAATCACCTGGTGTCTTGTGAATCGGAGTGGCTTGCTATCCGAACTCCCAAGAAGCTGAGAGCAATTAAGGAGGCAACTTTCGTGAGGCGGTCCTCTTTCCGGCCTTCACGGAGAGGTGGTGGTGGTGGTGATTATTGTTTTAAGAGGAAGTACAACTAGGCAACCATCCTCTATATAACACTAATCAGAAGGGAAAAAGTGGAAGGGGTCCGACACTTCGAAAAATGAAAGTATCGGCCAAAGGAAGTCAAGGGCCGCGAAAAGGCGTGAAAATGAAAGACTCCCTAGCCCTCGCAAACCTAATAGCTTCGGGGTCAGAAAAGAACAAGAGTTGACCAAGGGAGGTCGGATAGAATAGATGAAAGTGAGGAGCCTGGCACAAATAAGTGGAAGCAATGCCAGGACTCAGCTGAGGGCCCCGTGGTCGCCAACCCACTCTCCAAAGTTCAGAGCCCCTGGGGCACTTTCACGGAGAGAGGCAATAGTATTGTGTAGGCTGAGGATAGGTCACGGACGATCTACGCACTCGTATCTACTAAAGAGGGAGGGCTCCTCCCCATATAGTGTGTTCATGTTGTGCCAACTTAACCATGGCCCACATCCTCACAGAGTGCGCCGATCTCTCTGGCCTGCAGGAAACACTCGAACACATATTAGCCGATGACGTGATGGTGATTGATGGTGGTGATTATTGTTTTAAGAAGAAATACAACTAGGCATCCATCCCCTATATAACACTAATCAGAGGGAAAAAATGGAAGGGATCCGACACTTCGAAAAATGAAGATATCGGTCAAAGGAAGACAAGGGCCACGAAGGGCGTGAAAATGAAAGACTCCCTAGCCCTCGCAAACCTAATAGCGTCGGGGTCGGAAAAGAACAAGAGTTGACCAAGAGAGGTCGGATAGGATAGATTAAAGTGAGGATTCTGGCACAAGTAAGTGGAAGCAATACCAGGACTCAGCTAAGGGCCCCGTGGTCGCCAACCCACGCTCCAAAGTTCAGAGCCCCTGGGGCCCCTTTTAGTCGCCTGTTACGACAGGCAGGGGATACCGTGGGTGTTATTTTACCACCCCCACGCACAGGGGGACGATGACGTGACTACTGCCGATCTCGGCATCGGTTTTATATGCGAGATTGTATTGTTCCAGGGCATGTAAATTGCAAATGGAACATTCATTAATGATCGTTTCTGCTTAATATTATAGTTTTTGTTGTATTTGGTTATTCATTTCGAAATTCCTTCGTCGAAAAAATACATTAGATTTTTTGACTTACTTTGATAATAGAGGATGGTTACCTAGTTGCACTTCCTCGTAAAACAATAATCACCACCATCACCACCACTCGCTTCCATTTACCACACTTCATTGGGAGAGTAACAATATTTCATGCTATCTGTACACTGCACCGAGAACGAATCATTTGGACAGGTCTTAGGATTCTGTGCTAGAGGAACATTACTACGTAATTCACGCCATCACATAGCGAGGTGTAAGACTACTAATATTTTGCGATTGAAAGGGTGGCAAGTGCGCGAATAAATCCCTTGCGTTTCTTCAGATGGGTGTACTAGAAAAGTTGATATAATTTCACATTCTAACACGTCTTCTTCTTAATTCTCAAACCTAAGATTGGTTGGCGGCAATTCGTCTTCTCCACTCTTCCCTGTAATCCGCTAATCTTTTCATTTCCACATATGAGCCTGTTCCTACGTCATCTCTGATCTGTCTTGAATATTGCAGTCTAGGTCTTCCTCTTCCTCTTTTACCTTGAATCATTCCTTCCATGACTTAACTATGAAACCATTGTGTCTATAGAGATGGCCAATTAATTGGTCTCTTCTCTTTCTTATTGTTGCTAAAAAAGGATCTTTTTTCACCTATTCGTCGAAGATCTTCTTCATTGGTGAGTTTTGCTGTCCATGAGATCTTTTCCATCGTCCTCCAGCACCACATCTCAAATGCTTCTAGTCGTTTCTTATCACATGCACTAATAGTCCACGTTTCTGAGCCATACAAGGCCACATTCCAGACATAGCACTTAATAAATCTCTTCTTAGTCTCCACATTTAAATTCCTTGATGTAAGTAGTATCCTTTTCTTGAAATAAGCAATCTTTGCTTGGACAATTCTGCTCTTTATATCGATTGAACTGTTGCCATCTGGAGTGATTTTACTTCTTAAGTAGGTAAAGACATTTACTTGCCTTAGTGGTATATCACTAATTCTGATATCGACTGCAATATGCTGGCGGTTGCATATCATAATTTCGATCTTTTTAGTATTAATTTTCATGTTATACAGTACTTATCTCTCAGTATCTTATTCATTTTTATTAATACACTTTGTAGTTTCTCTTCGCTCTCCTTTATGACAGCTATGTCATCAGCAAATCTGTTCATTTTGATTTCTACTCCAGTTATCTTTATCCCTTCCATATCCTCTTTACCTTCCTCAATGTCTTTCTCAATACACAGGTTGAACAGCACTGGTGACAAATTACATCCCTGTCGTACTCCTTTCCTTATATAAGCCTCCCATACTTCACCATTTATGTTTGGCCTCTCCGAAAACCTTAACAGAGTAGTTAGTGGGACGTAAAACAAATAACATTATTATTACCATTTATGTTTATGATGCCTCTTTGGTTGTTATAGAGTTCATATACTATTCGTCTATCTCTAAAATCTAGACCAACACTAGTCATAATCTTCATTAACATATTCCAGTTCACATTATCAAAAGCTTTTTCTAAATCGACGAATGCAATAAACAAAGGTTTTCTTACGTCTAGCATTTTATCTATAACATGTAACGTTAGAATAGCTTCTCGTGTGCCTCTATTTCGTCTGAATCCAAACTGATCTTCAGCCAAATGTGGTTCAATTGTATTGCTTATTCGGTCATATTTATTTATTTACATAGTTTACGCCCACGTTGGAGCACTTAAATCAAACCCAAATACATTTACGTTAACAAAGAATTAACTGAAGATTTAGCTTGGATCATCTTCTTCCTTTCCCAAAACCTCTTCATTCTGGCTGACCTGGCTGCCCTTTCTTCATCAGATATTGTTCTATTATAGATTCACTTTCCCTATCAACCACTGCATTAGGCAATAATCTACATTGTCCATCCACCTGATGTTTTTTTATTAATGATTGTTCTGAGTATCCTTCTATCAACCTTTTGCAGTGTATTCGGTTATACAGGGTGTTAGGTGTATACGTGCAGATACTTCTTGTAGCAATAGAGAACGATGTGACGAACCACTATACAGAGTGTTAGGTGTATACGTGCAGATATTAAGCTAGTCGGCAAAGAGAAAGACATCTCACAATATATGCTATGTACTTTTTATCTTGTCCTATTAGTTTGTCCATAACTGAGCCAAATATTTCAGGACCTAATGTGTTTTGAACGGCCGTAGCAGGATATACCGGTTACGTCATTCTGTCCACGCGTAGTGGAAGTACAGTAGCAGAGTCTAGGGCTTGTTGAACCTGTTTCTTATCGCAGGCCAACACATGTTGTTGTGCACTTCCCCTAAAGGCTTGGCAAGTAGGCGAGGATGACTCACGTGCCAGGCCACTTGCTGTACTCGAAAACCGGTCTAGGGTACTCTGTGTGAAATGTACACAGGATCCTTACAGTGACCTCGAAGATACGCACCAGCACATACGTGCGAATAAAGTATTGTGTAGTTGTGTGTGATTTATGAGACGTCAATGGCATTACTCAGTGATCCAACCTGACAAAATGAAAGGAAATAGTTAATAAGTAAATGAAAAATGAGCGTATTGCGACAGTCTACGATGAATTTCTGACAATAGACAATGCGAGTTGTCTATGCTTATTCATAAACTTTTCAGGTCAGTGAAAGGACGGTGGACACTGAAAGAAAAGGCTGTAAGTATTCAGTCATATTGTTATTAATGAGACAGATTTCGAAAACCGTAGTTGCAACCATGCGTGAACATTGCTCGAAGGAACAATAGCTACTGTGGATTTCTTTTGCTAGATGCTTTACGTCGCACCGACACAAATAGGTCTTATGGCGACGATGGGACAGGAAAGGGCTAGGAGTGGGAAGGAAGCGGCCGTGGCCTTAATTAAGATACAGCCCCAGCATTTGCCTGGTGTGAAAATGGGAAAACACGGAAAATCATCTTCAGGGCCGCCGACAGTGGGGTTCGAACCTGCTATCTCCCGAATACTGGATACTGGCCGCAGTTAAGCAACTGCAGCTATCGAACTCGGTCTACTATGGAATTGCCGCCGGGCATTTCTAATAGAAGGCTTATTCTTATTTTTCCTAATCTGTTTACCTTCCAGGGTTGGTTTTCCCTCGGACTCAGCGAGGGATCCCACCTCTACCGCCTGAAGGGCAGTGTCCTGGAGCGTGAGACATTGGGTCGGGGGATACAACTGGGGTGAATGACCAGTACCACGCCCAGGCGGCCTCACCTTCTATGCTGAACAGGGGTCTTGTGTAGGCCTTGCGGGGGAATGGGGAGATTGGAAGGGATAGACAAGGAAGAGGGAAGGAAGCGGCCGTGGCCTTAAGTTAGGTACCATCCCGGCATTTGCCTGGAGAAGTGCGAAACTACGGGAAACCACTTTCAGGATGGCTGAGGTGGGAATCGAACCATCTCTACCCATTTGACCTCCCGAGGCTTAGTGGACCCCGTTCCAGCCCTCGTACCACTTTTCAAATTTCGTGGCGGAGCTGGGAATGGAACACGGGCCTACGGGGGTTGGCAGCTAATCACACTAACCACTATACCACAGAGGTGGACAGAAGGCTAATTACCGGACAGTAAGTGCCGATAGGTAATGTAACGGACCCGTTTAATTAAAACGTCCGTAATAATAATGTTCCTACTACTACTACTACTACTACTACTACTACTACTACTACTACTATCTTTACGTTCCACTAACTAATTTTCACGGTTTTCGAAGACGTTGAAGTGCCAGAATTTTGTAAAGCAGTACTTTTTTAAATGCAAGTAAATCCACAGACACGAGACTGGCGTATTTCAGCACCTTCAAATACCACCGAACTGAGCCGTCTTCGAACCTGCCAAGGTGGGATCAGAAGACCAGCGCTCTATCGTCCGAGCTACGCAGACCGGCAATGGGGCTTAGAGTAAGTTGATCGTGCGGTTAGGGGCGCGCAGCTGTGAGCTTGTATTCTGGTGATAGTGGGTTCGAACTCCACTGTCGGTACCCGGGAAGATGGTTTTCCGTAGTTTCCCATTTTCACATCAGGGAAATGCTGGAACTGTACCTTTATTAGACTTCGAACGCTTCCTTCCCACTTGTATCCCTTTTCTCTCCCACTGTCGCCGTAAGACCTATTTGTGTCGGTGCGACGTAAAACAATTTGTAAGTACATGCTTCGGTAATTTCTGAGACATGTCTGCAATTATATTATTAATAATAATTCGGACCTGTTAAAAGTTCACAATTTTCTTTAGTGTTTTCTGACAGATTACGAGCTACGAAGTTTGACTGGGGCGATTAACTTTTATTTTCATAATAGTCAGTAATAATAGACTAACACAGTTTGTATAATAATATTGTTAGTTGCTTTTCGACGGATGCAAGCTAATCGCACGGCCAACTCGCCCAATAATAATAATAATAATAATAATAATAATAATAATAATAATAATAATAATAATAATAATAATCAAAAATCTTCACGTGCCAATGGAGACGCGCGGTGTCGGAATTTTGCCCACTGGTATTCTTTAACGTGCCCGTAAATCTACCGATCAGAAGCGGTCGTATTTGAGCACCTTCAAATACCAGCGGACTGAGCCAGGATCGAGCCTGCTAAGTTCATGAAACCAGTGCTTGAACCGCCTGAGCCACTCAGCCTGGCAACGTTTATTTTGATACGTTGAATAGGCACTGCAAAATCAGCAGTAAGCTAGAAGGTTCTCATTTACATTTAAACATGTTCTCTTCGGTTAGAAGCACGAAAGGAAGGTACGTTTAATTAATTTATGTTTATCACATGTCCCTTACTTTATGAAGTAAAACGTTCGATGTGTTTTGACATTTCAATTCCGATACTACTCACTTTGAAATTCTATCCCATGCATTCTTTCGTTGACGTAATAAACTTTATTTACGTACACGTCAACACGGGTTGTTTCTGCATACGGCGAGTTGGACTCCCAAAAGACCATGATATTGAAATCGCACTGTGGGAGAATATTCCACGTAAGCAGTTCGACAAAAGCACTAGACCTGTCACATGCCGGTTGTCTACTGTTCTTAGTGACGGAGATGTCGCTGGACGGGTTCCCCACCCCTACATGAAACCGGTCTGTCTGACCTTGACCTGAATAACAGCTGTCAGAGATGCGAATTATCGTCCGCACTAGTACGCGAGTTACTTCGTAGAAGTAGCATCAGTAGTAGTATTTGAATAATGCCAGTGTATGAATACCACGAATACCATTATATGCTGCTAGTGTATCGTGTGGCAGAACAGAACACGGGTCGCCCTTCATGAATCTATCGGGAAAGGCTTCCAGCAATTTATATTATATTTCTTATTCCCTACGAGTTAAAACAGAGGACACTTTGCGTTTTAAGGGCCGATGACATTAAGGCAGCAATCATCATCATCATCATCATCATCGTCGTCGTCACGTATAAATATTCAATAAAATAATCGTTTTATATTCATCATTACTGAAATAGGAACTATAAGTTAACATTTAACTTAAGAAGATTGCCTAGAGTGTTTTGTTAATTTACAAAAGAAAGTTTAACATTTCTTTTAATGCAATCTGTATGTTTTTGTTTTTTAAACTGTTGTACTGTAATGTTTAACATAGGTACATTATGTTGTTCACAGGCGTTTGTGTACGTTCGTAAATCCGTACTTTTCTATTCGAGATAGTCTTGTTACCGTCCACCTGGAATTACGGAGCCCGTACTGTATATTAGTTCATTATTTTTCTACAACAGAGTGTTACGAATGCGACTGTAGTTCCCGCGACCACGCCACTCTTATATCTGTGTCACTAATGTGCACTTTGTTCAGCTGTGTGCTGCTTGACTATGTGGCTCTCGTTACCTTCTTCTTCCTCTTCTTCTACTGCAGCCTTATGTCTTAACAGGTGTTGGGAATGTATCTTCGAACACCATATTTATTAACATTCAACTGTTTGATATATGTACCAACACAAATATTTACAAGAAAAGGTAAAAATTTCCCAAACATACCGGCCACCAAAAGGCACTGGCCTTTTTAAGAAGGGAAGAAGAAAGATAATTCACTTCAGGAATAAACACATAATACAGATAGTCAGGGAGTTCATAAAGGTATAAATCACATCACTGTGTAACTCGAAACTTTTAGTATTCTTTCTCATTCTCAGGCAAAACACACAACTTCTTGATGGGTCGTTTTATGATACCAGAGTTTGTTCTCACAGTGGCGACCCGTACGAGGTTGTCTTCACCAGGATGAACAGACTCTATTATGCCCATTCGCCATTGCAGAGGTGGTAGGTTGTCATCTTTGATGAACACAAGATCTCCAATTCGAAGATTAGGATGTTTCTCAGTCCACTTGTGACGCTGCTGCAGAGTGTTAATATATTCCCTATGCCATTGTTTCCAGAAGTCCTGGGTCATCTTTTGAAGATGTTGCCATCTGGAAAGTCTGTTTATGGCACAGTGAACAAGGTCATGATCAGGAAGTGCAGTAATTTGTTCCCCAATTAGGAAATGAGATGGGGTTAAACAAAATAAGTCTGTAGGATCATCGCTGAGTCTTGTTAGAGGACGAGAATTCAGGCAGGCCTCTATTTGGGAAGAAAGGGTACTTAATTCTTCAAAGGTAAGCACCGTGCTACCCATAGTTCTTCGCAAATGGTACTTGAAAGATTTCACCATGGACTCCCAAACTCCGCCGAAATGCGGTGCTGATGGAGGGATGAAATGCCAGGCGATCCCCTTTGTGGTTGCAGCTTCGACAATATCTCTGTTTTGATCCGAATCTTGGAGAAATTCTTGCAGTTCTTTCAGCTCCCTTGCAGCACCGACGAAGTTAGTGCCATTGTCGCTATAGATATTTGATGGACATCCTCTGCGTGACGTGAAACGTCGCAGTGCGGCCATGAATGCATCCGTTGTAAGGTCTGAGACAACTTCCAAATGTACAGCTCTTGTGGCAAGGCAAGTGAAGATGGCAACGTAGGCCTTGCCCGTCCGTTTGCTTCGCAGTGTTCCAATTCTTATAAAAAATGGACCAGCATAGTCTACGCCCACGTTCAGGAATGGTCTTACAGGGGTGATTCTTTCTTTGGGAAGATTTCCCATCTTCTGTTGATTTGTTGTCAATTTTAATTTGTAGCATGGCAAGCATGAATGAATGCTCCCTTTAACGACTTGTCGAATTCTTGGAATCCAATATCTCCCACGTAATGATGATATCAGGAGTTGGGGCCCAGCGTGCAGTAATCTTTGATGTTCACTTAAAATAATAAGTTTCGTGAGGTGATGCTTGGGAGGTAATATAAGTTGATGTTTAGCTTCGTAAGAGATGGATGATGCATTGTACAGTCTTCCACCAACACGAAGATAGCCATGTTGGTCCAGAGTCGGGCTTAAATTCCTAATTTTGCTAGCTGAGTGAATGTTCTTTCCTTGCTCGAGGCAACGAATTTCTTCACGATAGGATATTGCTTGAACAATCTTGATACATACATTGAGGGCATTACTTATTTCTTGAGGCCTTAACGGGGACATGTCGCGATCATCGGGGTTTCTCCTGCAGTTTGAAGCAAATCTGAGGCAATAGCTAATCGTCCTGAGTAGTCGGTTTAACGAAGAGAATGTGTTTAGAAATGAGTCGTTATGTTGCACAATAACAAGTGAAGTTAATATTCTTTTGTCTGGTATCTTGTTAGGGTCGGAGATAGTTTCTTGTTTCGGCCAAGCTGAGGGGTCTAAGCACAGCCAGGCTGGACCGTGCCACCACAGCATGTTGTTCTTCATGTCTGTTGGTTCAATGCCTCGCGAGACGAGATCTGCTGGGTTATCCTGTGATTTAACATGAGACCAGTGATTCGAGGGAGCAATTTCTTGAATTTCTGCAACCCTATTTGCTACGAACGTCTTCCATTTAGTGGGGCACGCATTTAACCATGCTAGTACAATTGTCGAGTCAGTCCAAAGCTGTATTTTAGTGAATGGCAGTTGTAGAGAGGCAAGTGTTTTCTTCAGGAGATGGGAAAGCAGTAAGGCACCACACAATTCTAGTCGGGGAATTGAGACTTGCTTTAAAGGTGCGACTCTCGATTTTGCGCATAACAATCTGATAAGAACGTCACCCTTGTTCACAGACCTCACGTAAATACAGGCGCCATAAGCGTGATGTGAAGCATCGCAGAAACCATGGATGTCTATGGACTTGGTTTTCCCTTCAGCGAGAACACACCTTGGGACCTTGATGCTATTAAGCGTGGGGATCTGATCATATAATTTCAACCAAATATCAAGTAAGTTTACTGGTAAAGGGTCATCCCATCCTGACCTTTCCTGCCAGAGACGTTGCATGAAAACCTTGAAGCTGATTACTACAGGGCTTATAAATCCAAGTGGGTCGAAAATTGAGGATATCGTTGATAGCACTATTCTCTTTGTGAACGTTGTATCACCCATTAATTCTTGAAAATTTACGTTACAGTTTATTTGAAACATGTCCGTGGAGGGATGCCAAGTCAACCCTAATGTCTTTACCATGTCACTTATGTTGTCAGTTAACGAGTGCTTAGTTTCTCGTAAGCTTTCTGGGATGGAGTTCAGTAATTCAGGGCTATTGGAACACCATTTTCGCAAAGGAAACCCTGCACGACCGAGAAGCTGTTGTAACTCGGTTCGCAGCTCCAGGGCTTCTTCTAAAGTATCTGCTCCAGAAAGACAGTCATCAACATAGAAGTCACGTTTGAGGATCGCGGCCGCTCTCGGGAATTCGGACGCTTCTTCGAGTGCTAATTGCTGGAGACATCTTGTGGACAGAAACGATGCTGCAGACGTGCCATATGTGACAGTGTTAAGAGCATAAGATTTTAGATTATCTTGAGGATGTTCTCTCCATAGGATGCACTGTAAGTGTCGATGTTTAGGATGAACCATTATCTGGCGGTACATCTTTTCAATATCAGCGGTGAAAGCAATGTTGTGAGTGCGGAATCTCATAACTATTGAGCAGAGATCTTCTTGAATTGTAGGTCCTACCATTAAGATATCGTTTAAGGCAGTACCGTTGTCAGTCCTTGCTGATCCATCAAATACGACTCTTGTTTTCGTAGTGCTGCTAGAATGCTTGACAACAGCGTGATGAGGCATATAATATCTTTCTCCTTCAACGGGTTCCGACTGAAGTTCCGTCATGTGTCCAAGGGTCTGGTACTCTCTCATGAAGGTGATGTAATTTTTACGAAGGTCGTCTTGAGTTTGTAGTTTCCGTTCTAATAGATGAAAACGTCGGCTGGCAGTCTGCATTGAGTTTCCAAGTTGCAACTCTCTCTTAAGGGGTAGCTCTACGATGAATCTCCCAGTTTCATCTCTTCTTGTGGTGTCCTTGAAATGGGCTTCACATTCCTTCTCTTCAGGTGAGTGTGTAACATGGTTCACTTCCTCGAGACTCCAGAACTTCTGAATTTGTATTTCTAAGTTGAGGTCAGATCTGATAAAGAGCGACTTGGTTGGTGTCTTCTCTTCCCTTTCTTGATTGAGTTGTGAATATTCTCCGCTGAGAATCCATCCTAGCTGTGTGTTCTGTAGGCATGGGTACCCTTGTCGGCTTTTTCTTCCGGGTTGCAGGAGCTGTAAGAAAAACTGTGCGCCAATCAGTAAATTGGTAGCCTGAGGGATGTGAAAGTCAGGATCAGCGAGGGTGATGTCTTGTGGAATGTTCCAGTCCTTGCAATTGATATGTGAGACAGGTATATTGCCAGTTATTCTGGGAAGAACAATACATTCCATGTTGAAGTGATAATCGTTGATTGTTGAGTGAACCTCAATATTCACTGCTGTGTTTGCTTGGGATGTGAGTTCACCAAAAGCTTGCAGTGTTATGGCTCTGGTCTTTTTCTTTTTCAGTCTCAGTTGTTGCACCATGTGTTCGGATATAAAGTTAGTCTGCGAACCATTGTCGAGTATGGCACGAACTAAATGGAATCTTCCCTGACCGTCCTTGATCTTTACTAAAGCCGTACTCAGAAGTATCTGATTCTTGGATGTGCTTCTCAGAGAATGATAAGATGATTGTTGTGGATTGTTGTTTTGATTTGCAGGAGATGATATATGGTCAGTCTCATGATGCAACAACGTGTGGTGATATTTGTTACATAATCTGCATGATGTTTTTGATGTGCATGCCTTCCAAGTGTGAGATGAGCTCAGGCAATTGCTGCATAGATTTTTATCCTTTACTACTTTGAACCTTTCATCACAATCTAATTTAAGAAAGTCTGGGCACCTATAAAGCTGATGTTCATCTGAACAGATACAACATTGTCTTGACGTTGTAATGTATGACTGTTGAGCTGCGATTTTTGACCTTGAACTTGTCTGATGGTTTTGCGATAGACTGGGAGAGGGGTTAGAGGCACAAAGTTGCAATGTCTGACAACGTCTCTCCAAGAACTTAACAAGTTCTTTAAACTCTACAGCTTCTAGGTGAGAATGTTTATTTTCGAATTCTAATCTCAATTTCTTATCCACTCGCGATAGTAAAAGCTCGTTTAGGAGAAGATCTAGAATGCTTATCTTAGTATCGAGTGCGTTCAGCGCATCAATGCTACCTCGGAATTTATTTACGAGTTGACGTATCTCTGTTTCGGTTGAACATAATTTACCCGGTGATTCTAGGATCTGTTTAATGTATTCAGCAGCTATTAATTTTGGCGAGTGATACCTGCTCACGAGAAGGTCATAAACTACAGTAAAATTGGAGTCTGAAATGCCAATATTCCTAATAGCATCCTTGGCTTCACCTTTAAGCGAGGATAACATATAATGAAACTTCTCAACATTTGATAGATCATTGTTATTAACTATCAGGTTCTGAAAGGTGTCCCGGAAGTGAAGCCAAGTTGTTAATGTACCGTCAAATGTAGGGAGCTTGATTTCTGGCAATTTTATTTGCCTTGCTACATCATTGGTTGAAAGAGAACGTACTTCGTCAGCTAAATGTGAAGTCTGGGAAATGATAGCCTTTCTAAGCTTAGCCTCCACAAGATCGCTCTTATTTTCGAATTCCTGGTGGTAATCGATATGTGAATCGATATTTTCGTCATCATTTAGCTCGAGTTCAGTTTGAATGTATTTGAAATCTTCCTTAAGAGAAAGTAGCCTATTCAGTTTTACTTCGATTAAAGTTGTGTCTGCCGTATCAAGTTCTGAGCTCACGAAGCTTTGTATGCGTGTTAAACCGGCTTTAAGAACGGTTCTTTTCTTCATTAGAGCTCTCTTTGTATCGGGATCCATGTTGCGTTTGTAGAGATTAATACGAATGACTGGTGTCGTCTTTACGTGTCAATTCCGTCTAATTTCCGCCTTCTAAATCATGTGGCACGAATGTAACCATGTTAGAATTTCCGTGCCATGGATATTAGTTCTCATATGTCACACTAGATGACGCTACTTGTCATTATAACGATGTGCAATCCGTTGTTTTGTACAGGTGGCTTATTCTCTTTGGTAGGTTAGTTTGTAAACACTACGGTAGATGTCGTAATCGAAATGTCCAAGGCAATGCGTTGAAACACTCAAAATCAACATGTTTCACGAAATTGATGCAGTAAGTAATAGTATTTCATTAGATTATATCCTTTGATACCTTGTAAATACCAAAACTTGCCAGGTTCATGGAGTTTGCCGTTGAAATCCATATCCGGCCCGGAGGACCAATGTTGGGAATGTATCTTCGAACACCATATTTATTAACATTCAACTGTTTGATATATGTACCAACACAAATATTTACAAGAAAAGGTAAAAATTTCCCAAACAACAGGTATACTGTATTCTACCGACATCATCTCAACACGCTGTAGCGTAATCTGCTGCGATTTACCGAGCTCGATAGCTGCAGTCGCGTAAGTCCGGCTCCATGGCTAAATGGTTAGCGTGCTGGCCTTTGGTCACAGGGGTACCGTGTTCGATTCCCGGGAGGGTCGGAAATTTAACCTTAATTGGTTAAATTTCCTGGCACGGGAACTGGGTGTATGTGCCATCTTCATCATCATTTCATCCTCATCACGACGCGCAGGTCGCCTACGGGAGTCAAATCAAAAGACCTGCATCTGGCGAGCCGAACTTATCCTCGGACACTCCCGGCACTAAAAGCCATACGACATTTCATTTCAGTGTGGCCAGTATCCATTATTCGGGAGATAGTAGGTTCGAACCCCACTCTCGGCAGCCCAAAAGATGTTTCTCCGTGGTTTCCCATTCTCACATCAGGCAAATGCTGGTGCTGTACCTTAATTAAGGCCACGGCCGCTTCCTTCCCTGTCCTAGCCCGTTCCAGTCCCATCGTCGCCATAAGGCCTATCTGTGTAGGTGCGACGTAAAGCCAATAGCTGCTGCGATTTGTTATTAGCACCATCATAGTAAAATGTAATATAGTTGTGGCGGAATCTTCTTAGATAAGTTCGACATCTGTAGATTGTGTATAATTTGATAACTCATCTGTACTCATGAAAGCGACCGTCGGCCTGGCGTTCAGGTTAATAGCTACATGTCTCTAACGTGTAACCTTGTTTATGTTTCTTATATTTATTGATGTGTATGTTTATACACAATACGAGATTACAGCTGACTCATCCCCACGAGCTTGACCTGGTTCTCGTTTTACGCATAGTAATCTGTAGGTAACTACTGCGAACGATGCTAACTCACGTGACATACATTTCATCTTGTTTCCTCTTAAACCACGCATATTTTACTATTTTCTTCCACGTATTTCAGCTTTTAATGACCTAATAATAATAATAATAATAATAATAATAATAATAATAATAATAATAATAATAATAATAATAATAATAATAACGTTAAGTGCTTTACGTCCCACTAACTACTTCTACGGTTTTCTGAGACGCTGAGGTGCCCGAATTTAGTCCCGCACGAGTTCTTTTTATGTACCAGAAAATCTGCCGACACGAGGCTGACCTACAGTATTTGAGCACCTTCAAATACCACCGGACTGGGCCAGGTCCGAACCTGTAAAGTTGGAATCAAAAGGCCTGCACCTCAACCGTCTGAGCAACTCAGCCCGGAAGGAGGCACGAAATGTAGGTACGTTTAATTTATTTACTGTAGTTGTATAACATGTCCAATATTCCTTTGAAACTAAACGTTCGATGTGTTTCGATAATTCAATTCCGATCCTACTCATTTGGGCATCCCATAACTGCTTTCGTTGGCGTAAGGACCTGCCATCTTTCTTGTACCTTTACGCAATGCACAACGGGGATCTACTGTATTTCACGTCCCGGCGCGCCTATACCAACCAATAATTATATCACACGCTCGTACAGGTCCCTCACCGATTCAGGTTTTCAGGTCATTTCCGTACTCACTAGACCACGGGGCTGATGACCACACGTATCCCAATCCCTTAAAGGACATAACAGCAAATGAACCAGTATTAACACTGAGAATTCGGTACATCCAGGGTCCGAAACCGATGACCAGGGTTGTCTGAAGCCCCTAAGACGGAAACTGAATACTGACAACTACGAAACCAGTCTGCCGAGAATGTAACGTAACAAGGCATACGCTACTGTAGTAGCCACCTTCAGCTGTTATCGTAGCTCAGTTGCTCTTAAACATAAAACCAGTTTGACAAGGATGTTACGTAACATCTCGTGGTAGCGTTCAGCTGTTGTACGTAAACATGAACAGAAACCAGTTTGGCACGCATGGCGCGTGACTCGCCTGTTCTCAAAGGGAAGCTATTCATTCACAAGAACAAGGCATACTACCTATTCTAAAAACATCGTATCTCTTTGCTCTCGAAAATAACTTCCGAGAATTACTAAAAGTTTGATATATAGTGGTTCGTCACATCGTTCTCTATTGCTAGAAGAAATATCTGCAGGTATACACCTAACACCCTGTATATCAAACTTTTAGTAATCCGCGAAAGTTATTTTCGAGAGCAAAGGGATACGATGTTTTTAGAATAGGTAGTGTGCCTTGTTCTGTGAATGAATAGCTTTCCGTTGATAACAGGCAAGTCACGCGCCATCCGTGCCAAACCGGTTTCTGTTTATGTTTCAGAGCAAATATATACTACTGTAACAGCTGAACGCTAATGCAATGCCACGAGATGTTACGTAATATACTTGCCAAACTGGTTTTATGTTTACGAGCAACTGAACTACGATAACAGCTGAAGGCTGCTACCGGTGTACGTACCTACATTTCGTGCTTCCTGCCGGGCTGTATGGCTCAGACGGTTGAGGTGCTGGCCTTTTGACTCCAACCTCGCAGGTTCGAACCTGGCCCAGTCCGGTGGTATTTAAATGTGCTCAAATACGTCACACTCATGCCGGTAGATTTAGTGACACGTAAATAGAACCCCTGCGGGGCTAAATGCCGGCACCTCATCGTCTCCGAAAACCGTAAACGTAACGCAAATACCATTATTATCATTATTATTGACTACTCGCCAATAATGTCTCATCGTTTATAACTATGGATCTCGTCAGTTGTATAATGTCCTAAATATGATGATTTTCAAAATTGGCTTTACGTCGCACCGTCACAGATAGGTCTTATGGTGACGATGGGACAGAAAAGGTGTAGACGTGAGAAGGAAGCGTTCGTGGCCTTAATAAGGGTTCAGCTCCAGCATTTTCCTGATGAAAAAATGGGAAACCACGGAGAACCATCTTCAGGGCTCTCGACAGTGGAGTTCGAACCCAGTATCTCCCCAATGATAGTTCACAATTTCGCGCCCCTAAACGCACGACCAACGTATTCCAAGCTCTAATGCCGGGCTGAGTACCTCGGACGATAGGGCGCTGGTATTCTGATCCCATCTTGGCAGGTTCGATGGAGGCTCAATTCGGGGGTATTTGAAGGTGCTGAAATACGCCAGTTTCGTGTCTGTAGATTTACTTGCATTAAAAAAAGTCCTGCGGTACAACATTCCGGCGCCTCGGCGTCTCAAAACCAGTCAAAGTAGTTACTAGGACGTAAAAAATTACATTATTATTTCGTGCTTACAAACGAAAAGCATATGTGTAATGGTAAAATAAAGCATAACTTACTGCTTCCTTTGCAGTGCTTAATAAATTTATCAAAATAAAAGTGACAGTCTGAGTTGCTCAGACGGTTAGAGCACTGGTTTCTTGGTTCCAACTTAGCAGGCTCGACCTTGGGTCAATCCGGTGGTATTCGAAGGTGCTCAAATACGTCAGCCTCGTGTTGGTAGATTTACAGGCACGTAAAAAGAACTCGTGCGGGACTAAATTACAGCGCCTCCAAAAACAGTACGAGTAGTTAGTGGGACGTAAAGCAAATAACATTACCGGTATTATTATTAATTTTCAGTCTTATTTTATTGCTACTACTCATATTGAACTTCTTCTTATTACTCTCTTTCCTCGTCTGATTATTATTATTATTATTATTATTATTATTATTATTATTATTATTATTATTATTATTATTATTATTATTATTCACCTGTTCATATTTTCGTCTTATTCCTCTTTTTTACTCTCCTTTTAAGTCGTATACTTGTTATTCATATTTGATATTTTGTTATTAATATTATTGTTATTTGTTTATTTCGTTCATTTATAACTTCTCTTTAGCTTCAAGTGACACAATACTTTTTCCGTCTTTAATTCACCTGTTGTGTCGTGTGCAGGTGTAGATCTACGTTTCTGTCCTGTGCTTCAAGACAGTGCTGCAAGGTCTGTGTTCGTTTCCCCAGCCCGGGTTGCGTTTCGTTTCTCATCTGTCACAGTTACATCTTACGTTCTGTTACAAGTTTAAGTTTGACCTTGTGATACATCGCCTTTAATCTGCTCTGTAGCCTTTTAGCATGGTCAATGACCTCAGTGCTTATTTTGTTTACATATCTGGACTAAGAACTCGTCTCACTCGGCCCAGCAAGTTCAAGGCTAACTACTTCTCTCTGTTTGTTTGTTTATTTACCCATGTATGTATGTCAACATTGTACTATGTCAACATCGTACCGTGAAAATTTACTCAATAAACGGAGTGTTTGGGGGGATCTCTGTCCTGGGTGGGGTGCTCTGCGGGCCTCCTCTGGGGTCCGTGTTGTTGCTGCGGTTATCTCTCTGCGCGGTCAGGTATTTACTAACAGGGCCGATGACCTCGATGTTAGGCCCCTTTAAACAACAAGCATATTTACTAACATATTCAACTCAATTTATTGTATGTACAAAACATACGTCCAACTTGAATTATTTCATACCCACAACTCTACTTCCTTACTACATGGCCCAAGAGCTACACGTATAGCTGACGGCCCACCCACCCCTCTACGAGTGTGGGAATGAAATAACTAATTTGATTGAATTGTTTTCATATTTCAGTAGTGATGAATATAAAACAAGCATTTTTTGAATTTTTATACGTGTTAATGATGATGATTGCTGTTTTAAGGTCATCGGCCCTTAAAAACGCAAAGTGTCTTCTGTTTTAATTCGTAGTGAATAAGAAACAAAATATACATTTCTCGAACACACGTAAAGAATCAAAAACCGAGCTCGATAGCTGCAGTCACTTAAGTGCGGCCAGTATCCAGTATTCGGGAGATAGTAGGTTCGAACCCCACTGTCGGCAGCCCTGAATATGGTTTTCCGTGGATTCCCATTTTCACACCAGGCAAATGGTGGGGCTGTACCTTAATTAAGGCATGGCCGCTTCCTTCTCACACCTAGCCCTTTCCTGTCCCATCGTCGCCATAAGACGTATCTATGTCGGTGCGACGTAAAGCAAGTAGAAAAAAAAACACATGCAGTGTAGGATTGAGCAACTGCCGAAATGCGTTCAAGGTCAATGTCTAGCGTTTTAACAAGCACGTCTTCCGCACTCGTTCACTGAAACTCTCGATTTATAATTTTTGTTACCGGTACATCAATTTCCCTGCTCGGATTTATGAGAATATCGACCTATCGAGACTCAAAATACTAAGGCGATACTGTACTGTACTCCCAAGTCATTACGTTGCAAAAATGGCGTAACATCTGACATACCAAAGTAAAACTCGTAGCAATTGTTCAAAGTGATCACCTTGGGCTTCCCTGCAGGCTTCACTTCTCCGAATCCAGTTGCGACGCATTCGAGCCAAGACACCAGGGTTGTGTCCGACTCGTTGGCTGAACGGTCAGCGTACTGGCCTTCCGTTCAGAGGGTCCCGGGTTCGATTCCCGGCCGGGACGGAGATTTTAACCTTAACTGGTTAATTCCAATGGCACGGGGGCTGAGTGTATGTGTTGTCTTCATCATCATCATTTCATCCTCATCATGACGCGCAGGTCGCCTACGAGAGTCAAATGGAAAGACCTGCACCTGGCGAGCCGAACTCGTCCTGGAATATCCCGGCACTAATAGCCATACGACATTTCATTTCATTTCATTTCATTTCACCAGGGTTGTTCAGAATATCCTCTGCTGCTTAAACAATACGTTCACGGAAGTCGTCCGAAGTGGTTACTTCAGTTCGATATACTTTGTGTTTCATGTTCCCCCAGACATTAAAGTCCATTGGAATAACGTCTGGAGATCTGGCTGGCCAATTGATAGTTCCACATCGTCCTGTCCACCGTTGAGGAAATGTCTGCACCATCGTGTAAAATCCACGTGGTTCTGCGTAGTCGAAGCGACACGTCCTCTGAAAGCTCAAGTAACGTACTGTATCTACAGGAGCAAGGTAAAATTAATAAAAAGATGATTAGTCCACGTAACCGACTTCCTACTACACCCATCCAGGTATTAATTCATAACCGGTGCTGGAAATTGCCTTCTCCTACTGAATGGGGACTTTCCACAGCCCATGAGTGGGATATAGTGGGTTCGAACTCCTCTGTCGGCAGCCCTAAAGACGGTTTTCCGTGGTTTGCCATGTTCACACCAGGCAAATGCTGGTGCTGTTCCTTAATTAAGGCCACGGTTGCTTCTTCACGATCCTAGCCCTTTCCTGTCCCGTCGTCGCCGTAATATCTATCTGTGTCGTGGCGACGTACATCAACTCGTAAGAAAATGGTAATCAGCTGTCAAAGACACTGCACCCGTTGAATATGGTCAGGATGCACTCGTTCTTCATGCAGTGCCCTACGTATGGTCCAAGTTGGTACACCAACGGCACGTGTTATACTACGCGTACGGCGCCCGGGATCATCGTTTACTATTGTTAGGATGCCCGGCTCCATGGCAAAACGGTTAGCGTGCTGGCCTTTGGTTACAGGGGTCCCGGGTTCGATTCCCGGCACGGTCGGTATTTGAACCATCATGGTTATTTTCCCTGGCATGGGGCTGGGTGTATGTGTTGTCTTCATCCTCATTTGATTATCATCAAGATGCGCAGGTCACCTACGGGAGTCAAACCAAAAGACATGCACCTAGCGAGCCGAACCCGTCCTGGGATCTCCCGGCACTAATATCCATACGCCATTTCATTTCCATTGTCAGGATGTCTTCTTCCGCGTCTAGAATTACACGTGGCCGTTTAGGCCATCGCTTCTGAAAGCGTGATGTAACACAACCTGCATCGCGAATACGCTGTAGTACAGCAAGTATCGTTGCTGGATTCGGCACCCATCTGTTGGAAAGCCTTTTCCGATTTTCCGATAGATTCATTGAGGGCGACCCGTGTTCTGTTCTGCCACACGATACGCTATCAGCATATCATGGTATTCGTGGTATTCATACACTGGCATTATTCAAATACTACTACTACGAAGTAACTCGCGTACTAGTACAGACGATAATTCGCCTCTCTGACAGCTGTTATTCAGGTCAAGGTCAGACAGACAGTTCATACCTCTAGTCCGGTGGTTTCATGTAGGGGCGGGAACCCGTCCCACCACACCCCCGTCGCTAGAAACAGCAGACGACCGACCGGCCCGTGACAGGTCTAGTGAATTTGTCAAACTGCTTACGTGAAATATTCTCCCACAGTGTGATTTCAATACCATGGATTCTTGGGAGACCAACTCGCCGTATGCAGAAACACCCCGTATTGACGTGTACGTAAATAAAGATCTTACGTCAACGAAAGAATGCGTGGGATAGGATTTCCAAGTGAGTAGTATCAGAACTGAATTGTCAAAGCACATCGAACGTTTTGCTTCATATCAATAAGGGACATGTTATAAAAATAAATAAATTAAACGTACTTCCTTTTCGTGCTTCCAAACTAAAAGAACTTGTTTAATGGTAAATTAAAGCATTCTGCTTTTGCAGTGCCTATTAAACGTATCAAAATAAACGTTGCCAGGTTGAGTGGCTCAGACGGTTCAAGCTCTGGTTTCATGAACTTAGCAGGCTCGATCCTGGCTCAGTCCGCTGGTATTTGAAGGTGCTGAAATACGTCCGCTTCTGATCGGTAGAATTACAGGCACGTTAAAGAATACCCGTGGGCAAAATTCCGAAACTGCGCGTCTCCATTGGCACGTAAACATTTATTATTATTATTATTATTATTATTATTATTATTATTATTATTATTATTATTATTATTACTGAGCGAGTTGGCCGTGTGATTAGGAGCGCGCGGCTGTCAGCTTGCATTCGTCGTAAAGCCACCTACCAATATTATAATAAAAACTGTGTTAGTCCATTATTACTAACTATTACGAAAATAAAAGTTAAACGCCCCACTCAAACTTCGTAGCTGGTAATCTGTCAGAAAACACTAAAGAAAATAGTGAACTTTTAACAAGTCCGAATTATTATTAATCTTATAATTGCGGACATGTCTCCGGAATTACCGAAACATGTACTTACAAATTATTTTACGTCGCACCGACACAAGTAGGTCTTACGGCGACGATGGGAGAGAAAAGGGATACAAGTGGGAAGGAAGCGTTCGAGGCCTTAATAAAGGTACAGTCCCAGTATTTACCTAATGTGAAAATGGGAAATTACGGAAAACCATCTTCCCGGCTGCCGACAGCGGAGTTCGAATCCACTATCACCAAAATGCAAGCTCACAGCTGCGCGCCCCTAACCACACGACCAACTTAATCCAACCTCTAATGCCGGACTGAGTAGCTCGGACGATAGAGCGCTGGTCTTCTGATCCCACCTTGGCAGGTTCGATGGCGGCTCAGTTCGGTGGTATTTGAAGGTGCTCAAATAAGCCAGTCTCGTGTCTGTAGATTTACTTGCATTAAAAAACACTGCGGTAAAAAATTCTGGCATTTCAGCGTCTCCGAAAACCGTGAAAATTAGTTAGTGGAACGAAAAGACATTATTATTATTATTATTATTATTATTATTATTATTATTATTATTAGTAGTAGTAGTAGTAGTAGTAGTAGTAGTAATATTTTTATGATTACGGAAGTTCTAATTAAGCGGGTCCATTACAGTCATCACTTTACCTATCGGCACTTACTGTCCAGTAATAAGCCTTCTGTCCGCCTCTGTGGTATAGTGGTTAGTGTGATTAGCTGCCACCCCCCGAAGGCTCGGGTTCGATTTCGAGCTCTGACACGAAATTTGAAAAGGGGTACGAAAGTTGGAACGGGGCCCATTATGCCTCGGGAGGTCAAATGAGTAGAGGTGGTTCGATTCGCACCTCAGCCATCCTGAAAGTGGTTTCCCGTAGTTTTCCACTTCTCCAGGCAAATGCTGAGATGGTACCTAGCTTAAGGCCACGGCCACTTCCTTCCCTCTTCCTTTTCTATCCCTTCCCATCCCCCTGCAAGGCCCCTGTTCATCCTAGCAGGTGGGGCCGCTTGGGCGATGTACTGGTCATTCTCCCCAGTTGTATCCCCGACCCAATGTCTCACGCTCGAGGACACTGCCCTTGAGGCGGTAGAGGTGGGATCCCTTGCTGAGTCCCAGCGAAAACCAACCCTGGAGGGTAAAAATATTAGGAAAAGGAAGAATAAGCCTTATATTACAAATGCCCGGCGCCAATTCCACAGTACCGGTAGCTCTTTTTCCTTCGAGCAATGTTCACGATGGATGAAACTACGGTTTTTGAAATTTGTCTCATTAATAACAATTTCACTGAATACTTATAGCCTTTTCTTTCAGTGTCCACCGTCCTTTCATTGACCTGAAAAGTTTATGAATAAGCATGGACAACTCGCATTGTCTATTGTCAGAAGTTCATCGTAGACTGTCGCAATAACAGCACAGAAATATTGCGCCCATTTTTCATTACTTATTAACTATTTCCTTTAATTTTGTCAGCTTGGATCACTGAGTAATGCCAATGACGTCTTATAAATCACACACAACTACACAACACTTGATTCGCATGCATGTGCTGGTACGGATCTTCGACGTCACTGCAAGAATTCCGTGTACTTTTCAAACAGACTACCCTAGACCGGTTTTCGAGTACGGCAAGTGGCCAGGCACGTGAGTCAACCTCTCCTACTTGCCAAGCCTTTAGGGGAAGTGCACAACAACATGTGTTGGCCTGCGATAAGAAACAGGTTCAACAAGCCCTATACTCTGCTACTGTACTTCCACTACGCGTGGACAGAATGACGTAACCGGCGCATCTTGCTACGGCCGTTCAAAACACATTAGGTCCTGAAATATTTGGCTCTGTTATGGGCAAACTAATAGGACAAGGTGAAAAGTACATAGCATATATTGTGAGATGTATTTTTCTTTGCCGACTAGCTTAATATCTGCACGTATACCCCTAACACCCTGTATATTATTCTTGTCAATATTTTTGACATGTGCGACAATAGTCTCAAAGTGCGATGTTCTTCACATTTTAGAGTTCCAAGTTTCTTTTGTATAGGGATTATGAGAGACTTTTTAAAATCTTCTGGAATTTCTCCGGTTTCATATATTTACGTGATCAGTTTAAAAATATAGCCGTGTGTTTCATCATCCAGTCTCTGTATCATTTCTCCAGTTAGTTCATTGCATCCTGGCGCTTTATTAGGTTTCAGTTCTTTCACAGCCTTAAGGTATTCTTCTTTTGTTAAGAGGGTCCCAGTTGATCACTTGTAATGTTGTCTTCATTTTCGAGGTCATATATGTCAGTAGGATCTTCATTTAATGTTTCTATATATCGCTTCCATCTTTCTCCCACTTCTTTGCTCTCAGACAACAGTTTCCCATTTTCACTTAATATGCTGTTACTACGGCCAGTGACTGTTCTGGATTGTTTCTTAATCAATTCAATAAGCAGTTTTATCGTTTCCTTTCTCCATTCTTTCTTCTATTTCTTTGAATATATTCTTCCTTAGCCTTCTTTGCTTCTCGGTTGACTAAGTTTCGGAGTCTTTTTCTGATTCCTTCTTCGCTCTTTGAGTTTTTAAATTTCATCCTTTCCTCTATAAGTTCAAGCACGAAATCTGTAACCCATGGTTCTCATGCTTGTTTCGTCGTTTTCCCTATTACCTGATTTGCAGCTTCTGTGATAGAGTGTTTAAGGCCCATCCATTTCTCATTTATTGTACCATTGGGTATTTCTGCAACGTTCTGTTTTACCAGTGTTTTCCTTGGTTCTGACTTGTTTTAGTTTCCTGACATTATATCTGCAATATTTTTCCACGTTCTTCCTCTTCTTTCTTAGTCTTAAATCAGATTTTTAACAATACTATAGCTCATTCCATGTTAAGAAAACAGTATTGCTCTTATGACAACAGGGTTGCCATATCGAATGGCTCTGCTCAACACTATCACAAGAAAACGGCGGCACATAAATGTGTGAAATTCAGTATTTACGTTCAAGACAAAAAGCGGAAAAAATATTTTTATTTAATATTTTATTTATTCTTTTTATCAACTACAGGGGACGGGGGTTTACAAGGTTTATTTTTGGTTTGTACAGAATCAGAGGTAAACTACGGCGCATACAAAACCTCAGCATTGAAGAGTAAGGCAAATCGTGGGAGAAAATAGACAATGTTTATGGGCTCAAGGGGTGAGGGATGCATTTAATAAATTTCTCCAGGCAATAAAGCCTAGAAAACCGATGCAGCAAATAAATACTGTAGATGGCTTTACAAAAGATCACAGTATTAATGTTAAAGAGAGAAATCACACACATAGGCTTATCGCATAACACCCAACACAAGACAATTACACACTGATTTAAAGCCTAAAAACACACACGCAACAAACAAATATTGCAGATGACTTCACTACAGAAGTGAGCTGCCGGCGGGGCTACACGAGTCTCGTACCAGAGCAATACAGTAGGACAATGAAGAAAGGCAACGAAGCCATGGCTGTTCCCGTCATTGTACTTTCTCCCTACAAATATATTTATGAAAAAGAAAATATGATGTAGTTATTTTAATAACATACGTGAAAAAATGCCTCATCCTTTTTGTCTCTCTTTCATAATACATTACAAAGTACAGTATAATATCCCTTAATCTCACGGAATTATGGGTGTCTCAGAGGGGGTGCGTTCACTCCTTGTAGGTCGATAAGAGCAATACTGTTTTCTTAACTTGGAATGAGCTATAGGTTGTGATCACTCGCTACATCAGCCCCTGGATAACTTTTGCATTGTTTAAATTGGTTACGGTCTAGCAATGGCATAATAATTGAGTCTTCTGTCCGATTCGAGGTTGGTCTTGGTTTTCAACAAGCTGAGGAGGTAGACAAAGAAAAGAAAGCTATTTATTTCAAAGACACACCGTATATCAGCTCGAGTGCGTTGATGTAATAGGTCTACTACGAGGTGGTGGTGGTGATTATTGCTTTAAGAGGAAGTACAACTAGGCAACCATCCTCTATATAACACTAATCAGAGAGAAAAATGGAAGGGGTCCGACACTTCGAAAAATGAAGGTTTCGGTCAAAGAAAGACAAGGGCCACGAAGGGCGTGAAAATGAAAGACTCCCTATCCCTCGCAAACCTAATAGCGTCGGGTTCGGAAAAGAATAAGAGTTGACCAAGAGAGGTCGGATAGGATAGATGAAAGTGAGGAGCCTTGCACAAGTAAGTGGAAACAATGCCAGGACTCAGCTGAGGGCCCCGTGGTCGCCAACCCACGCTCCAAAATTCAGAGCCCCTGAGGCCTCTTTTAGTCGCCTCTTTCGACAGGCAGGGGATACCGTGGGTGTTATTCTACCGCCCCCACCCACAGGGGGACTCAGCTGAGGGCCCCGTGGTCTCACTGGCTTGTTTGCTCCACACGACCAATTTCTGTCACAACTGATTTGCTGCTTGATGATGACACTTGTTGTTTTAAGGGGCCTAACTTCGAAGGTCATCGGCCCCGACTACTGATTTATTATTTCGATTCTCCCGCTAAGTGCTTCTAAACATGCTTATAATGGGGCCTGTCAAAAATACCCTGTGGGTGGGGGCGGTACAATAACATCCACGATATCCCCTGCCTGTCGTAAGAGGCGACTAAAAGGGGCCCCACGGGCTCTGAACTTTGGAGCGTGGGTTGGCGACCACGGGGCCCTTAGCTGAGTCCTGATATTGCTTCCACTTACTTGTGCCGGGCTCCTCACTTTCATCTATCCTACCCGACCTCCCTTGGTCAACTCTTGTTCTTTTCCGACCCCGACGCTGTTAGGTTTGCGAGGGCTAGGGAGTCTCTCATTTTCACGCCCGTCTTGGCCCTTGTCTTTCTTTGGTCGATACCTTCATTTTTCGAAGTGTCGGATCCCTTCCATTTTTCTCTCGGATTAGTGTTATATAGAGGATGGTTGCCTAGTTGTACTTCCTCTTAAAACAACAATCACCACCACCTGTAAAAAATACCTCGTTAGCTGCTTCTAGGAACCACGTCCAAGAAAATGGCGTAGTGAAGCGGACAACGGATTTATCCCAGTTAAATCTCAGTGCTTAGCAACCGTGTAAACAGATCTGGCGACGGAGTTAAACATTTCAAATATCACAATTTCGACATAACTGTACTTGTAGCAGCTGAAATATTTCATCCCGTAAGGCACAGTAGCGGACTTTGATAAGCGTTGTGCGTATAAGATACCCAAGTAAGTATCTCCAAGTGTTAGTTATGTTCCTATGTTGTGAAAACACCACTCAGCAAGGTTTCGATAACCTGGACAAGAATAACCATTTTTAGGTAATGTGTATGTCCTGATTACGAATATGGCCTTAGAAAATAGCCTACACGTCACATTTTTTTAATAAATTAATATTTTTAGTTAGCGAATCCTATAACAATGTGTTAAAACTGACCCACTTTGAAAGAGGTAGAAAGAGGTTAGCCCCAGGGGCTCTGAACTTTGGATGGTGGTGGTGGTGGTGATTATTGTTTAAAGAGGCAGTACAACTAGGCAACCCTCCTCATTAAAACTTCAGTCCATCTCACGCAACATTAGTACCATGGTTACCGCTTGCATCGGCAATATCTACGCGCGGTATGACTGTCCTATGTTTATTTCTCGCACGACTCGCCGATGCTGCCAACCACTGTACTTAGGAACTAGTCCATCTGTTAGCAAAGGGTGTCTGGGGGCATGGATAAGACCATTGGTCTGGATTGGTTATTGTACTGAGCCCTGGACCACAATTACATTTGTTTTCACATGTTAGGGCACTTAGCCCTGGACCACAATCACGTTTCTCTCCCCATTAATACACCACGGCATTCTATGTCGGTTACTGGTCATGAAATGATAGGATTGATAGCAGCAAAGCCTACTACTTCTTTCTTCGTACATAGCGCCTCCAGTACATCTGTCCATTGTTGATACACAAAACATATCTAATTATATTGACATGGCATCGTGCGATGCATGTGTTATTAATGTAACAAGTTTTTCATCGAATTACAAGAACAACTTCAATGATTTAGTTCAATTCTATGTACGTCACAATTTGATTTCAAATAGCAGAGTATGTGAAAGTTGTGGATACGAGGGTACATGAATTCTTCAAGGCTGCCAGTGTACTGTATCCTCCACTACATTAAGGTTGGTTCCATTTACAAACATTCTTCTTGTCTGTTACCGTATGTTTGTGGTAGGTAGAGGTGAAAGAAGGTGCGGGGGTGAACGCGTCTCAAACTACGAAATTAAAGTTAATGTAAAATTTAACAAGGTTATATTTTCTTTTCAATATCAAGAACTAACAAGAATGGCAGGTACAGAGTAGCAAAGACACTATTCGAGAATTTACAATTATAGTATTTACAGGGTTTGGGCTTCGAGCCCCGAACTCACAATTCTTGAGCAATTAGCTCAGCTTTACCCCAAAACAAGTTTCAACAGAGGGGCAGAAAACCCCATTCATGCCCAGGAGCACTTGCTCCAAATTACACAGTAAAGCCTCCTTGAGGCGCGCAGAAAACAAAATTTTCAAGAAAGAGCAACTCGCTCTCAAAATTTAAGCCTGTCAAAGGCCACACCAAATTCCACCTTCAAGCTGTCCTCTAAGGACATAAACACAGGGGTAAAATACCCAACCTACTGAGGCCTATTAAGAGAGAAAAGGTTAATTATATGGCCTCTAAAATACCAATTTGAGAGGAGGCGATCTGCACTCCTAATACATTTTGTTTAAAACCTAATCTGGCTCTAGGCCGCTAATGCAAGGGTTAATCCCATACTAAAGAGGTGACTTTAGAAAGAAACAATTTACATTACGTTAAGGAAGAATTGGTTGTGAAAAATAAGTTCACCTCAAAACAATATGAGTGGGAGCTCGAGAGGGTTAAGCACTCTCTATCCCAATATGTAGCTTAAAAGAGAATAGATACAAAGAGTCTTTATATTTTAGGGAAAAGTTACATGGAGGAAAAGCTTCGGACCCGCCCCGAGAGTTAAACTGCTGAGCTAGCAAGAAAAGAAGTTATTAAACGGCCATCACCTTGTTGTTGAATTGCTGCCCGAAGAAAGAGGCGCTTCCCGCCCCCTGCTATGTACTTTACACACTGAAAGATGGTACTGAAGTGGCCCGGAGACCCTAAAATCAGCAGTTTATATACTCTCGCGGAAAGTTCGAGGCGTTTGAGGAATGAGAACACCCTCCCACAAAAACTTTATTGGCTAGGGTTAAGCAATATATCCCCTCTGGGGAAGATACACCTGATTGGTTATAAATTAATTAGAGAAATTCGGGATTGGCTAAATTCAAAACAAGGGGAAAGAAAGGGTTATACAGCCAACTTAAACAATAACAGAAAGAAATTTAACAAGAAACAAACTTTTGAAATAAAAATTTCTCCAAAAAACAGTTCTTTCACTTCGCACTAGGGTGCACTATTGTAGTTCTTCAGTAGTGTCCTCTAGAAGAGAAAGTTCACACTTCTTACTACAGGTAAAACAAAAATACATCGAAAACGACCCAGTTCAGAAACTTCAAAATTTCCAAGTAGTGACATCTTCTGAGAAACTTGAAAATTAACACCTTAAATAAAGTTCAGACTTCCTCCAGTAGGGGGGTTTCAACTGGCGCAAAATTTGAATTAGCGGCGTGGAGGTGTACCGCCCAGTACATTGTCTATTACACATTGTTTAACATTCACGTTACATTTCCTTGTGTTTTTTTTCTTCCGGTGTCGGGAACGCTACGTACTACTAATAATTAGGCCTCTATTTCTTTTTAATATCCAATCATAAGTCGCGCGGATTTAAGCCTCTATTTCATATTCATATTTAAGCATAACTAGAGCAATCTATGGTTTCTAGTGTTTAGAATCGTAATTAGTGCATCGAAACGTCTTAACTATTTCATCACGTTCTTATATAATCGTGGCTGACGGTGGCACGAATGGACTCTGCCATCGCCTGAAGATTTGCCCTATGAAATGTCACTACCATACTTCAACATAGCCAGATATTGTTACTCTTATTTGTTTCATATGGTTATTCTCACAGAACACCAATATTCTTTGACATTGCCTCACTCGTAGGTCTTTTCATCGCGTAAGTTGGTCATAACTTCTGTCTGTATTGAATTATGGGAACGACATTTCATTGGACTAGCCGTCAACCAATGGCAGTGACCCTTAGAGCATTAATACTATAGTGTGCGCTTAGCGCCACCTCGTCCATGTTGCGGCTTGAAGCCAACATCTCGATCAGCTGACTGGGGGGTAGTTCGAAGCAGAGTCCGAGAGGATATAAGGAAATTGTCAAACAGTGACATTCGAAAAGGCGGCGAAATCGGAGTATGATATGTACCCTGCTTAGCTGTTGTGGTTAAGCGTTAATTACAATAAAAACCGTGGACATAAATGCATAATTACGACGGAAATGTTTAAGGTGGTGGTGGTGGTGATTATTGTTTTAAGAGGAAGTACAACTAGGCAACCATCCTCTATATAACACTAATCAGAGAGAAAAAATGGAAGGGGTCCGACACTTCGAAAAATGAAGATATCGGCCAAAGGCAGAAAAGGGCCACGAAGGGCATGAAAATGAAAGACTCCCTAGCCCTCGCAAACCTAATAGCGTCGGGGTCGGAAAAGAACAAGAGTTGACCAAGGGAGGTCGGATAGGATAGATGAAAGTGAGGAGCCTGGCACAAGTAAGTGGAAGAAATGCCAGGACTCAGCTGAGGGCCCCGTGGTCGCCAACCCATGCTCCATAGTTCAGAGCCCCTGGGGCCCCTTTCAGGTGGTGATTATTGTTTTAAGAGGAAGTACAACTAGGCAACCATCCTCTATATAACACTAATCAGAGGGAAAAATAGAAGGGATCCGGCACTTCGAAAATGAAGGTATCGGTCAAAGAAAGAGAAGGGCCACGAAGGGCGTGAAAATGAAAGACTCCCTAGCCCTCGCAAACCTAATAGCGTCGGGGTCGGAAAAGAACAAGAGTTGACCAAGGGAGGTCGGATAGGATAGATGAAAGTGAGGAGTCTGGCACAAGTAAGTGGAAGCAATGGCACAAGTAAGTGGAAGCAATGCCACGACTCAGCTGAGGGCCCCGTGGTCGCCAACCCACGCTCCAAAGTTCAGAGCCCCTGGGGCCCCTTTCAGTCGCCTCTTACGACAAGCAGGGGATACCGTGGGTGTTATTCTACCGCCCCCACCCACAGGGGGAGGAAATAATTAAAACCAAAAGAGACCTACGATAGGATACACCCTCATTATGATCTTTTTTTTTTTTTTTTTCAAGTATTACATCCCCGTGAGTAACACTAATTGTTTAATGTTAAATATTTATTATAATGTAAGAGACAAGTATTTTTTTCCAATTACCGCATCATATTAGGATTAATAGCTGAAAGCTAACCTCTGAAAGTTGTCCGTAAGGAAGTGTAGCCTAATTTGAAATATTAATGCGACTGACATCTACAATAAACACTTCATAACTTCCAAAAACAACTTTAAAATACTGTATTTACCGTGCTCGGTATACTTTTGACTGAAATAGGCCTACTTCAAACCAATGCCCAACAACACAAGATGCAAAGAGTGACACATAGCCTACAGGACCATTATGGAAAGAAAATAACACAAGTATCATACTTAAGTGAACCATACACCACCAACAGATGGCAACAAAAATTTACTCTCCAGGATAAACGATAAACAGGTTCCATAACAAGAAATATTCACTTATCATAAGTTATAAAAATTCACAATACAGTAGGGTCAACTGCATATCAATTGGCACTGGTTGTAGTACCTATTTATGCCTATGAAGCAGGGATCTGTTGTAATATGCTGCTTCAACAACAACAAAATAATAATAATAATAATAATAATAATAATAATAATAATAATAATAATAATAATAATAATAATAATAATAATAATAATAATAATAATAATAAAGGGATACATAAAATGCTACATAGGTAAAATTTCACTCCACTGCCACCTACTAAATTAAGCTTAGTTTAAAGCCCAACATAAACTAATGCACATGCCACATTTGAAGTAGGCCTATAAATAGGAGGTCACATCTGAAGAAAAGAAAACATCCTGCAGCATTCAGTAATGTTGTTCCCAAAATACAGAAACAAGACATGCCAATATAAAAGTAATTTAAGAATGAATTTCTATAAAAATCAATCTGACTCTTAGACAGAATGATTAGAGGGAATATGCCTAAAAGTAGAACACTAATACAAATCAGTGAAACTAGCATACCACACCAGCATCCTCTTACATTAGCAACTTGAGTCTATATAAATATTCCAGTCATAGGAAGCATAGAAATCCTCATATAGGCCTACACACTCTAACACGTTTATATAGCAAATGCAATAATTATATTATAAGGCAGCCTACCTTATATTACTGGTTCCTGAATAGAACAGTCTTTGTGTGAAAGCTTCGTACCCTCACACTGTGAAGTTTTTTCTGTTTCAAGCCGTGCTTTATGGTGTAACCTCACTTTAAACTATTCCATCAAAACTCCTCGCTTCAGCTGATGAATGTGGTTGTCAAGGGGCGGAGAAGCAAATGTATGCTCCTGGAGTTCATCAAACACTTCTCTCTTAGCATGGTTCAGTACTGCCATTACAAGTACATTTAAAGGGTCCTTCATCCTTGTCATTTTGTGCTGGAATTGTCACATCATCTTTTCACCTTCCCTGCAGAGGTATATCACATCTAATGATGGGACTGAAAGGCCACCTCTGTTTGTTCTCTTCAGGAGTGCTGAATGTGAAACTGCTGTTTGGAGAACCACCTTACAAACATCACATTTAACTGCTTTCTGTAATCTTTTCACAACAAAACCTGCTATATATTCCACTACATCCTCAACATACAGTGTCAGGTTGGCTGGGTGTGGAATGTAGTCATGATCATGACTAACAAAAAGTAGGTACATCAGTACTGTTGGCAGGCAGATGAATAGGATCACCCGTTATTTGACTGCGGTCTCTACAATTCATAATAACAGTAGGGTCAACTGCAGAGCAATTGGCACTGGTTGTAGTACCTATCTGTATATGGAGCAAAAGTTTTTTATATGCTGCTTCAAATTGCCTAGCTGTGGGGTTGTTGTTATGGCCACCATGACTCCTAATGGCACTAAAAAATACTTCCAGGTGATCCTGACTAAATTTGTAGGTGAGCAGAAAATGCATCTTCAGCTGTGGCATGTTCAAAATTGAGTCATACACTCCTAAGACAGACTTTAGACACACAATCAAACCTATGAAACCAGTTTTCCTAGAGCACTTCACTAGACAAACACCACCATCCATCTCTTGCAGTGATTGTATATATTCAATAGCCTCCTGAAAGTAGGCCCTCGTACTGTGGATATTCTCTGCTTTCAATGGTTTCTGCCATCCCTTTGAACAAAGATTACGGCTGTTCAAGATATCAAATATACTGTTCATGAGCCTAACAAATTTTACAGTCTCCTCACACCCTTGAAACTGAGGAAGATTTAAGTCTCTGTCACAATATGTCATTGCACTTGCAACACTTTCACTGAATGTTTGTGTGGCGAGCTTTACTTTCATGGGTTCCTTCTCCCAGTGAATGTGCCTTTTGGAAAGTTTTGTTCCTAGATGAAGGCCCTAGATACTCTAAAGTTTCTCTAACTCTTCTAAGTACCTCCAATCTATGACATTATCACCCCTGGCAAAAGCTCTCTTAGCTCCTAAAGTATTCCTCATTAATTTTATAGCATGGCAAGCATCTAGAAGAATAAACACTTTAGAATCATTTGAGGGATTCTCAAACCAGTTCACCATATTATTTTCATCAAACGAAGCTCCCAAACAACGGGCCATGGATAAATTAGAAGCAGCACCATCAAAAGTAAGTGACACTACAATTACATTTAGGTCATTTAAAAATTTAAGGCACTCAATCACTAGGTTTGCTCTCTCCGAGCCACTTAAACCGTTAATCAAAAAATAACCCACTGGAATTTTCCAGGGTCCATTTAATGAGACCACCATAAACACTAAAGCCTCCTTGGCTTCTGGTAAATCTGATCCTCGATTTCAGTACCACAATTCACATAACCAAGAAATTGTTTTCCATCAAATTCAATGTGCTTCCGGATGCACACTTCATCCATCATCAGTGCACAGACTAGGGGCTTTCCACTGATAGCCATCTCCTTCCCTTTTGAAATGAGAGCAGTTGCGGCCTCTGAACTGAATCCTGGCTTACCATCCACCGACTGATACCACTTCCGCAGTGTACTTGGATGGGGCAAACCATGAGGAAATACATCCCTCAAGTAGCTGTATGCACGACTTGAATAGAAATTCAATGTAAGTGCAAAGCAGCGTAGTTCAGGAGGATACTCTGCTCTTGTATCACCATCCTTTGTTCGCATCAGAAGTTGGGCAGCAGCAGGAGAAAGACATTCCTGGAACAATGGAAGTTAAAAGGTGCATTATGCTTTTTCACAAGTTAATTTATGGTTTTACATTATTTTTGAAATATTTGTTTAACAGAGATTGTGATACAATAAAAACAAATTACAGACTTCTAAAGGCTCCAAATTTTATGTATGTATGTATGTCTGTCTGTTAGGTCATCAACCCAGAGACTGTTTGGATCCTCAAATAGCACCACCAAAGGCTAGCGGATATAGGGAAACCGAAAAAATATTTAAGCTGTTGTTTTCTTTCCTCAAGCGTGCAAGCAGCATCTTCAGTTATCATCATTTTCTCCTTCAGATGGTTTACTAAGGCTTTCCCATTCTGCAACTGATTAATAGCTCGCCCATACTTCTGCCTTTCCAATTTCAGCTCCTTATGGGATTTATGAATAACTTCCCTGGCAACCTGCATGAAGGTCTGGGCTTTCCTTGGTGACTTTACCATTTCCTCAGTGTAATCACCAACATAAGATTTTCTGAAGACCTTTGTTTTAGGAAGAGACTCATTCTCCTCTTCCTGAGGAACACTGAAAAAATATGAAAATTATAAGGGTCAACAACAAAAATGTCTTACCTATGTGTAATATAGTAACATAATATGCTGCAATAGATGTTGCAGTTGAACAGTATGTTAAATTTCTTAAACACAAATATTTCACATAAGGATGACAGGCCACATTCCTGCATAAATCTATGGAAAATAATAAAAAAAAATAAGAAAATCTGCTCACACACAACTTGTTGATGCAACAGGATCCACTTGAAGTTTCCACTTCACAGGAGGTTTTCTCCTCTTCTCAGCTGGTAAAAGGTGGGGTGGAAAATTAAAAATTGTTGGTACTGCATTTGGCTTCAGTTTAACTCCCACACCAAATGCTTCATTATCAAAACATTCCGGTGAAAAATGCTTAGAGCATAATGTTGAATGCTTTCCAGGCATGAAATTCTCTCTTCTTAATGCAACTACCCATTGCTTTTTCCTTGTCTCATCAGCAGGAAAACTAAAATCAATAAAAGCGCAGTATTCAAAATTGCTGTAACCGGGAAAGTGGAACTGTAACCAATACAATAAACGTACGTATTCTACAGACACCTGACAACAACTGTATGAAAGGTGGTGGTGGTGATTATTGTTTTAAGAGGAAGTACAACTAGGCAACCATCCTCTATATAACACTAATCAGAGGGAAAAAAGGAAGGGATCCGACACTTCGAAAAATGAAGATATCGGCCAAAGGAAGGCAAGGGCCACGAAGGGCGTGAAAGGTGGTGGTGGTGATTATTGTTTTAAGAGGAAGTACAACTGGGCAACCATCCTCTATATAACACTAATCAGAGGAAAAATATGGAAGGGGTCCGTCACTTCGAAAAATGAAGATAACGGCCAAAGGTAGACAAGGGCCACGAAGAGCGTGAAAATGAAAGACTCCCTAGCCCTCGCAAACCTAATAGCGTCGGGGTCGGAAAAGAACAAGCGTTGACCAAGGGAGGTCGGACAGGATAGATTAAAGTGAGGAGCTTAGCACGAGTAAGTGGAAGCAATGCCAGGACTCAGCTGAGGGCCCCGTGGACGCCAACCCACGCTCCAAAGTTCAGAGCCCCTGAGGTGGTGGTGGTGGTGATTATTGTTTTAAGAGGAAGTACAACTAGGCAACCATCCTCTATATAACACTAATCAGAGGGAAAATATGGAAGGGGTCCGACACTTCGAAGGTGGTGGTGATTACTGTTTTAAGAGGAAGTACAACTAGGCAACCATCCTCTATATAACACTAATCAGGGAGCAAAAATGGAAGGGGTCCGACACTTCGGAAAATGAAGGTATCGGCCAAAGGAAGACAAGGGCCACGAAAGGCGTGAACATGAAAGACTCCCTAAGATTCGCAAACCTAATATCGTCGGCGTAGCAAAGAACAAGTGTTCACCAAGTGAGGTCGATAGGATGGATGAAAGAGAGGAGCCTGGCACAAGTAAGTGGAAGCAATGCCAGGACTCAACTCAGGGTCCCGTGGTTGGCAACCCACGCTCCAAAGTTCAGAGCCCTTGGGACCCCTTTTAGTCGCCTCTTACGACAGGCAGGGTATACCGTGGGTGTTATTCTACCGCCCCCACACACAGGGGGCTCTGAACTTTGGAGCGTGGGTTGGCGACCACGGGGCCCTCAGCTGAGTCCTGGCATTGCTTCCACTTACTTGTGCCAGGCTCCTCACTTTCATCTATCCTATCCGACCCATCTTGGGCAACTCTTATTCTTTTCCGACCCCGACGCTATTAGCTTTGCGAGGGCTAGGGAGTCTTTCATTTTCACGCCCTTCGTGGCCCTTGTCTTCCTTTGGCCGATATCTTCATTGTTCGAAGTGTCGGATCCCTTCCATTTTTCACTCTGATTGGTGTTATGTATAGGATGGTTGCCTAGTTGTACTTCCTCTTAAAACAATAATCACCACCACCACCACCTTTCATCTATCCTATCCGACCTCCCTTGGTCAACTCTCGTTCTTTTGGGACCCCGACGGTATTACGTATGGAGGCCTACATAGAGTCTTTCATTTTCACGCCCTTCGTGGCCCTTGTCTTCCTTTGGCCGATACCTTCATTTTTTGAAGTGTCGGACCCCTTCCATTTTTTCTCTCTGATTAATGTTATAGAGAGGATGGTTGCCTAGTTGTACTTCCTCTTTAAACAATAATCACCACCACCAACACCTTTGAAATAGGTTATGTTCTTTTAACATAGATCTTTTACGTAAGTACGTATATCTCCGTTCTTTAAAGTACCATTCGAAACGTACTTTCTCTTTTGTGGTTTGAATGAGAGTTACCCTTCGCGGTGGTTTATTGTTTTATTATCCATATTATGCATCTGCACGGAGGGTAGGCACATCCGGCTATAACTGACTAATGGAAAGAAAACAAGGTTGCCTGCCGTTGTATTGCGAAAATACGGTTGCTTGCCTCTGTGTTGTGAGACCAGAAACGTTTAATTCTGATTGTGGAGGTGTTGTGAGCGGTACTAGTTTTTCAGCAATAAGTGTTAAATGGATCGCACTTGTCGTTCATGTAAACATTCTCCAAATATTTTCTGCTGTCGGTCAATTACAGACAATGTAAAAAAAGCATATTACTTGTATTTTGGCTGTAAAGTAGGTGATCAAGATAAAAAGTGAACGTGGAGCTAACGGAGTGCTTGCGGGGGGAAATAATATGTATATTGTTGTTGCAATGATTTGGCGACAGCTTACCCACTGTATCCCCTGCCTGTGGTAAGAGGTGACTATTGGGACCCCACGGGCTCTTTTCCCACTGTGGGTGGCGGCGGTAGAATAACACCCACGGTATCCCCTGCTTCTTCCTTTGGCCGATATCTTCATTTTCGAAGTGTTGGATCCCTTCCATTTTCCCCTCTGATTAGTGTTATATAGAGGATGATTGCCTAGTTGTACTTCCTCTTAAAACAATAATCACCGGGCGAGTTGGCCGTGAGCGTAGAGGCGCGCGGCTGTGAGCTTGCATCCGGGAGATAGTAGGTTCGAATCCCACTATCGGCAGCCCTGAAGATGGTTTTCCGTGGTTTCCCATTTTCACACCAGGCAAATGCTGGGGCTGTACCTTAATTAAGGCCACGGCCGCTTCCTTCCAACTCCTAGGCCTATCCTATCCCATCGTCGCCATAAGACCTATCTGTGTCGGTGCGACGTAAAGCCCCTAGCAAAAAAAAAAAAAAATAATCACCACCACCACCACCCCAGCTATTTCCCGCCAATATTCAGTCAGGCTGTTATACTCAGTACGCAGCAGCAGTCCCATCTATCGTAGTTGACTGGCAGCATAAGAGACAACAACATCACAGCAAACAATGGTCAATGTAATGTTATTGATAAATCTTATGCGCTTTCGATATTGTAGGTCTTCACATTTAGTTTTCTTCCGACTCTGAAATACCTCTCATCATAGTCGGAACGGTAAAACTGAATAAATTTTAAATTATCAGAAATTATATTCCTATAACTTTTGTTATGTAGTACTTTTCGATAGGACCAATAACATAGGTACAATATGTAAAAATTAAATGTTATGCCCTTTCTGCTAAACTACAGTGTTATCCACGGTGAATGAAATTGTCTATAGCTTAGACTGTAGTTTCATATTCCCAGACTATATATATCAATTTTCATTAAATTCTGTTAGCCCATTTTCTCGTAGCTCGGCGTTGAATTGGACTTAGCAACAAACGTACACATTAATGAATATCTGTGTTCATAGACGATAGGTACGGTAAAAGTATATAAGACATAAATTACCGGAAATTTTATTCTATATAACTTCACTTATGTAGTGTTTATCGACAAGACCACTAATAATATCAATACTTCAGAATTAAATATAAGGCCTTCCTCTAAACTACCATTTCACTCAGTGTGAGTGTGATTTTTAGCCTAGATTGTAGAGGCTCAATTCTCTTCAGCCGTTTTCTCGTGATGCGTGTACATACATACAGACAGACAGACAGACAGACAGATGGTGGTGGTGGTAAGTATTGTTTTAAGAGGAAGTACAACTAGGCAACCATCCTCTATATAACAATAATCAGAGAGAAATAACGGAAGGGGTCGACACTTCGAAAAATGAAGGTATCGGCCAAAGGAAGACAAGGGCCACGAAGGGCGTGAAAATGAATGACTCCCTAGCCCTCGCAAACCTAATAGCGTCGGGGTCGGAAAAGAACAAGAGTTGACCAAGGGAGGTCGGATAGGATAGATAAAAGTGAGGAGCCTGGCACAAGTAAGTGGAAGCAATGCCAGGACTCAGCTGAGGGCCCCGTGGTCGCCAACCCACGCTCCAAAGTTCGGAGCCCCTGGGAGAGCAGCCCTAGGGCCAGCGAAATTAACCCATATTGGTTAAAAATTCTCGACCCTACCGGGAATCGAACCCGGGGCCTCTGTGACCAAAGGCTAGCACGCTAACCATTAAGCCATGGAGCCGTACAGCCTACAAAATACTATGGCCTCTCTCCGTGAAGGTCGGAAAGAGGGCCACCACACGGTAGTTGTCTTCTTAATTGCTCTAAGGTGGTGGTGGTGGTGGTGATTATTCTTTTAAGAGGAAGTACAACTAGGCAACCATCCTCTATATAACACTAATCAGAGAGAAAAAATGGAAGGGGTCCGACACTTCGAAAAATGAAGTTATCGGCCAAAGGAAGACAAGGGCCACGAAGGGCGTGAAAATGAGAGACTCCCTAGCCCTCGCAAGCCTAATAGCGTCGGGGTCGGAAAAGAACAAGAGTTGACCAAGAGAGGTCGGATAGGATAGATAAAAGTGAGGAGCCTGGCACAAGTAAGTGGAAGCAATGCCAGGACTCAGCTGAGGGCCCCGTGGTCGCCAACCCACGCTCCAAAGTTCAGAGCCCCTGAGGCCCCTTTTAGTCGCCTCTTACGACAGGCAGGGGATACCGTGGGTGTTATTCTACTGCCCCCACCCACAGGGGGAAATTAATTGCTCTAAGCTTATTGGGAATGTAGCCACTCCGATTCTCAGGACGCCAAGATGCTTCGACGTAGCTGAGAACAAATATCCTTAGCAGATACATTGACAGATCTTGGGGGGTGGTGGTGGTGATTATTGTTTTAAGAGGAAGTACAACTAGGCAACCATCCTCTATATAACACTAATCAGAGAGAAAATATTGAAGGGGTCCGACACTTCGAGAAATGAAGGTATCGGTCAAAGGAAGACAAGGGCCACAAAGGGCATGAAAATGAAAGACTCCCTAGGCCTCCATACGTAATACCGTCGGGGTCAGAAAAGAACAAGAGTTGACCAAGGGAGTGGTGGTGGTGGTGGTGATTATTATTGTATTAAGAGGAAATACAAATAGGCAACCATTCTCTATATAACACTAATAAGAGGGAAAATATGGAAGGTGGTGGTGGTGGTGATTATTGTTTTAAGAGGAAGTACAACTGGGCACCAATACTCTATATAACACTAATCAGAGAGAAAAAATGGAAGGGGTCCGACACTTCGAAAAATGAAGCTATCGGCCAAAGAAAGACGAGGGCCACGAAGGGCGTGAAAATGAAAGACTCCCTAGCCCTCGCAAACCTAATAGCGTCGGGTTCGGAAAAGAACAAGAGTTGACCAAGAGAGGTCGGATACGATAGATGAAAGTGAGGAGCCTGGCACAAGTAAGTGGAAGCAATGCCAGGACTCAGCTAAGGGCCCCGTGTTCGCCAAGTCACGGTGGTGGTGGTGGTGATTATTGTTTTAAGAGGAAGTACAACTAGGCAACCATCCTCCATATAACACTAATCAGGGGGAAAATGGAACGGGTCCGACACTTCGAAAATGAAGATATCGGTCAAAGAAAGACAAGGGCCACGAAGGGCGTGAAAATGGAAGACTCCCTAGCCCTCGCAAACCTAATAGCGTCGGGGTCGGAAAAGAACAAGAGTTGACCAAGAGAGGTCGGATACGATAGATGAAAGTGAGGAGCCTGGCACAAGTAAGTGGAAGCAATGCCAGGACTCAGCTAAGGGCCCCGTGTTCGCCAAGTCACGGTGGTGGTGGTGGTGATTATTGTTTTAAGAGGAAGTACAACTAGGCAACCATCCTCCATATAACACTAATCAGGGGGAAAATGGAACGGGTCCGACACTTCGAAAATGAAGATATCGGTCAAAGAAAGACAAGGGCCACGAAGGGCGTGAAAATGAAAGACTCCCTAGCCCTCGCAAACCTAATAGCGTCGGGGTCGGAAGAGAACAAGAGTTGACCAAGAGAGGTCGGATAGGATAGATGAAGGTGAGGAGCCTGGCACAAGTAAGTGGAAGCCATGCCAGGACTCAGCTGAGGGCCTCGTGGTCGCCAACCCACGCTCCAAAGTTCAGAGCCCCTGAGGCCTCTTTTAGTCGCCTCTTACGACAGGCAGGGGATACCGTGGGTGTTATTCTACCGCCCCCACCCACAGGGGGATAAGTGGAAGCAATGCCAGGACTCCGCTAAGGGCACCGTGGTCGCCATCCCACGCTCCGACGTTCAGAGCCCTGGGGCCCCTTTTAGTCGCCTCTTACGACAGGCTGGGGATACCTTGGGTGTTATTCTACTGCCCCCACCCACAGGGGGAAGAGAATTAACTTTTTGTGATACTAAATCTCAATTCTGTGTCTCTTTAAATGTTATTTGTTATTCAATCCAAGCTACAGAAGGAAATGGTCCTGTTACACGTCTGTCGCGGTAACGGGGCTGGCACAAACCAAGGGACGTCTTGTCATCGTACTTGATGACTCTTAGAACTTCACTACGATCTTTGAAGACAAGCTGAATGTCTTAACTTTGATCTCTTTTACAGGAGGAGAATGGAGACGATGAAGAGCTTATTGAAGCCAGAGGAGACGACGATTACCCTCGAGGTATTTAACTCTTATGTCTTACTTTACTGTTACGAGTTACCATCCCACTTACAGGCCGGAAACGGTCAGTGTGGTAGGGTATGACTGTGGTGGTGGTGATTATTGTTTTAAGAGGAAGTACAACTAGGCAACCATCCTCTATATAACACTAATCAGAGAGAAAAAATGAAAGGGGTCCGACACTTCGAAAAATGAAGGTATCGGCAAAAGAAAGGCAAGGGCCACGAAGGGCATGAAAATGAAAGACTCCCTAGCCCTCGCAAACCTAATAGCGTCGGGGTCGGAAAAGAATAAGAGTTGACCAAGGGAGGTCGGATATGATAGATGAAAGTGAGGAGCCTGGCACAAGTAAGTGGAAGCAATGCCAGGACTCAGCTGAGGGCCCCGTGGTCGCCAACCCACGCTCCAAAGTTCAGAGCCCCTGGTGGTGGTGGTGATTATTGTTTTAAGAGGAAGTACAACTGGGCAACCATCCTCTATGTAACACTAATCAGAGAGAAAAAGTGGAAGGGGTCCGACACTTCGAAAAATGAAGGTATCGGCCAAAGGAAGACAAGGGCCTCGAAGGGCGTGAAGACTCCCTAGCCCTCGCAAACCTAATAGCGTCGGGGTTGGAAAAGAACAAGAGTTGACCAAGGGAGGTCGGATAGGATAGATGAAAGTGAGGAGCCTGGCACCAGTAAGTGGAAGCAATGCCAGGACTCAGCTGAGGGCTCCGTGGTCGTCAACCCACGCTCCAAATTCCAGAGCCCCTGAGGCCCCTTCTAGTAGCCTCTTACGACAGGCAGGGGATACCGTGTGTGTTATTCTACCTCCCCCACCCACAGGGGTACCACCCACAGGGGAATGAAATCTTGTAAACGCGTGGTCTTCATTTCCAAGAATTGTTCTTGTGATCAACTCTTATTTCTGTTTTATATTTTGAAGTTTACTGCCAGAAATTAGTAACTTATTTATATCATTAATTCATTTATCGTTTCTTGTTCTTTGTTTCAGAAGTCGGAGAGAGAATTGTATAGAGAATATTTTGGTTGTCCTGACGTACTTTTCTTCGCTAATTCTTGTTGCAAATTTACTGTATCTTTTTCCACACTTTCGCGACTTTTTTGAGCAAAATTTTAAGTAAAATTTCTTGTGTGTCTGTCTGTTGTGCCTTATTTTTACGGTATGTATCTATAAGGTTAGTTAGAGCTGAAGTAGGAGTGAGATACCTCGGGCATGTTGCTCCACCAGATCTTGGAAAAAAGAAGTGCTTTCTATTCGCATGTACTATAAATAAAAATGTTCTTTTTACTGACGTAGATGTCGTGTAAGTGTTAGTGCGACGTAGGGTGGTGGTGGTGATGGGGATTATTGCTTTAAGAGGAAGTACAACTAGGCAACCATCCTCTATATAACACTAATCAGAGAGAAAATACGGAAGGGGTCCGACACTTCGAAAAATGAAGGTATCGGCCAAAGGAAGACAAGGGCCGCGAAGGGCGTGAAAATGAAAGACTCCCTAGCCCTCGCAAACCTAATAGCGTCGGGGTCGGAAAAGAACAAGAGTTGACCAAGAGAGGTCGGATAGGATGGACGAAAGTGAGGAGCCTGGCACAAGTAAGTGGAAGCAATGCCAGGACTCAGCTAAGGGCCCCGTGGTCGCCAAAGCACGCTCCAAAGTTCAGAGCCCCTGAGGCCCCTTTTAGTCGCCTCTTACGACAGGCAGGAGATACCATGAGTGTTATTCTACCGCCCCCACCCACAGGGGGAAATAAAAGTCAGCATGCTAACGAATTAAACAATAGAACTTCACCGTAACTGTTACACATAAGATAAGAAATTTGTTTAGCCGTTCACTAGTTTTCTATTCATTTCACCGCATGAATTCTTGCAGAACACACACACTCGTGTTGGGTCTAATTTCCTAACCATAACAGATGCGCAAGAAATTATTGTGAACAATGACCCCTAGAGCACTGTAACAAAAACAGCTGATGAAATTACGTAATGCTAGCAATAATTTATATTAACGTATATCAAAGGAATTTTATAAAGATAATTACATGGATCTTTATGACACGATGCGAGTAATTAAAGGGTCAAATGCAAAGGCATAACTGTTTATGACTGTCCCTCCCTCGGGCTAATAGCTCATTGGGGCAATACTCAGAATGAATAAATAAATATTCCATCACTAGAGTTGAATCATCCAAGCACTTCCGTAGTGTGAAATCCGGAGTTAAAATCTGTCTTCAATTAGACGAAACGTTTGCCGCAATAATTTTCACTACATAGGAACATAACAAACACCTGGGGTTACCCACTCAGGTATCTTATACGCAGAATGCTTATTAAAGTCCGGTGTTTATATCACATTTAAAGTCCGATGCTTGTATCACATTTGCTGTGCCCAGTTTTAGCTGCTACAAGTATGGTTTTGTCGAGTTTGTGATATTTGACATGTTTAACTCCGTTGCCAGATCTGTTTACACGGTTGCTATGCACTGAGATTTAACTGGGATAAATCTGTGGCCCGCTTTACTACGCCATTTTATTGGACGTGGTACCTAGAAGCAGCTCACGAGATATTTTTACAGGTCCTATTATCACCAGGTTTAGAGGCACTTAGCGGGAGAATCGAAATAATAAATCAGTAGTCACAGAAATTAGTCGTGTGGGGCAAACAAGCCATTGATGTTCGCATAAGTGAATATGCTTTTTACAGTGGAGGTACCATAAAACACTAAGTATACCCACAATACAGTAATAATAATCTTTACAGTTATAATTACAATATTAAAATTTAATAATATGATTTAAAATTTGCAACGATACCTAGAGATGTGGATTAAGGTGGTGATGTAGAATTTGACAACTCTTCTCTAACAACGGTCACTATCTTATTTCGTACGGAAGTGACAATGTAGTATTTCTTCTCGTATCTCGCGCTCCTATCAGCAGAACTACTACATAAATGCACCTGAGCTTTGAAATAATTAACAGCAGGTTCTTAAATAGCTTTATTTTCTTTATCCTCTTCAGCTTGTTGAAGGTCAGACCAACCTCGAATCGGATGGTGGTAGTGGTGATTATTGTTTTAAGAGGAAGTACAACTAGGCAACCATCCTCTATATAACACTAATCAGAGAGAAGAAATGGAAGGGGTACGACACTTCGAAAAATGAAGGTATCGGCCAAAGGAAGACAAGGGCCGCGAAGGGCGTGAGCATGAAAGACTCCCTAGCCCTCGCAAACCTAATAGCGTCGGGGTCGGAAAAGAACAAGAGTTGACCAAGGGAGGTCAGATGGGATAGATGAAATTGAGGAGCCTGGCACAAGTAAGTGGAAGCAATGCCGGGACTCAGCTGAGGGCCCCGTGGTCGCCAACCCACGCTCCAAAGTTCAGAGACCCTGAGGCCCCTTTTAGTCGCCTCTTACGACAGGCAGGGGATACCGTGGGTGTTATTCTACCGCCCCCACCCACAGGGGGACCTCGAATCGGACAGAAGAGTCAATTATTATGCCATTCCTAGATGTGTTAGGATATGCAATAATATCAACTCTACTAGTAGACCCAACCGTTGACTTCGCGATACATAAGACCGGGAAATACAGCACGCTCGACTCGGCCTCGAGGTACTTCCGACAAGCGCCGCTAGAGTTCTCTTTACTGAGCTGTCACTCCCATTCATTACAACACGTTCCAGTACAAAAACCTATAAAAATTAAAAGTAGCAATTTCAGATGACACCAAACAGATGTGAGATAAAAAATAAACCAAGAGCAGTTGTATGACTTACTTTCTACAATGTATTCCTTACACTTTGCTAAACGAAATAAGTAATTCACGGAAACAAACAGAGAGTCTATTATCGAGTTTGTCACTTCTTCCCGTATTCTCTAATTCTGCCTCAGTGTATCCGATAAACTGATCGAGATTGCGGTCATAAATAACTTTGGGTTTAATCACCATGTTATGAATTATACGCTATCCTACCTTTTCCTGCACACATCTGATGTTGCGACATTCCTATTGAAGCTGCTGTTTGGAGAGCAATGTTATCCCTGTTTCGCCATTAGAAAATCGTATATAATTCATCAGCGTCTTCTGATGTGGTACAGTTAGGCAGTGCAAGGATCTCAAATCTGTAGCCGGCTTTCCTATGCCACAGAACGCAAATTTTTAGCGTCGTTTCTCCTTATTTCACTTTTTCTTCCCGTAAGATTTAGTTTGTTCTATTAGGAATAATCCTTCTAAATGATCATTTGTACCATTATTTTCAATGTGGTTTACTTTTTGGTCAAGTTCACATACCGTAACTTAAATCATTTTTCTGATTTCATTGCCGTATCCTACTTCTCAATATAAAGACTGTTTTCCGTGTTCTGGGATTTGAAATCTCATCAATATATTGTGCCCTATAATGCTTTTGATTCCCGTCAGGCAAATGCCGAGTTCGAACCAAGAACATTATAGTGACCAATACACCCCCCCCCCAAAAAAAGATGTATTTTGGCACATAGCTTACCTTGCGATGCGTATCCACATTCTGCAACTCAGTAGAACATGAATCAGGGTATCTGGGTATAAACGAGAGCTAAATAAGGTAAATTATGTGGATACGAAGTAATGCAGGGTAAGAGAAAAATCCTACAAAAAATATCTAACAGAAAATATCGCTGCATTCAAAGTTTTACAATAAGGGATTTATTACATAAAATAAACTGTATACAAATACAAGAGCTTTCAAATGTGACTGGGGTAAATATAATGTTGAGCCGATGACTACCAGTTCACTGCCTTCGCGGAGCAGCAAGGCTGTAACAAGCATGGGATAATGGTGTAAGTAATGAAATAAAGAAAAAAACGGATATCTGCAGAAATACACATCTAGCAGTAACCTCCTCACCACAAAATTACTATGCCTCGGAGCATCGAACCCTGGATCTAACAAATATAAACACATCATGTACAGTGCTCTGACCTGGTATAGATCCCTGGTCCAGGAAAGAGCAGGGCATTAAATAACCATATACAAAAATAATAGGAACACAGCTACCTCATCCAAGGGTCAACATAAAACGGGCAAAACGTTAAAAATGAAGCAGAAGAAACAGAAATGAAATCTCTCCAAGCATCATAACATCAAGGTCGTCCTTCCCCTCAAAACACTCGACAAACCGCAGACAGCTTTATTGCCGAGTTCCAAGGCTGTAACGTCAGACACTACACCCCTCACCAGCGGTTCGCACTAGACAGGCGGCGGCCTCTTATTTATAAGCTCAGCTGATGGCCTTGTAGGCTGACTGCAAGGAAAGCTTCGCTTTTCATCGTACCTCACATTATTCGGCTTTAAAAGCGCTCTCTTAAATACACATGGGCTACACGCCATCATATCAATGTCACAAGCAATACAACAAAATCTCATTTCCGCCACCACTGGGCTCATCCTTAATTATACAAGGGCACAATCCAGTGCGCCATAATCACATAGCCACAATAAGGCGTCTCAAATGCATCTAACACATCCTTAATCTATGCTGGGTCTTCTCCATATCAATACACACAGTCAGCTACATGCATTATGCCCAAATTTCTCAAACACAAGGACACGCCCAACCTGTCACAGTAAGCTAGGTGAGTGTACGGGGTTAAATCCTGATCTCCAATACACTACATTCGACCGCAAAGAAATATGCCCTGACGCTACACTATAAACAGTACCTGTCTGTCTGACATTACCCACATGACCGAGAGAATCCAATCTGACCCATGAAGACAACAAGTACACTAACATAATACTACCGAATAGAAATGTAATCACACCAACAAGGAATATACAACGTACTACCTACGATAATACACTGGGTTCGAGCTTGGCGCATAGCTTTACATTACCAAGAATTTTCCTAATATGAATTAACCTGTTGGCTGACGGCCAACCTTGTTCCTATCTAGACATTAAATTACATGCTTGCTACAAAATTGGAAAGCTCTGACCTTAAATGATTGATGACATGACGGAGCGGCCCCCCATGTGGACCACTGGATTTACCATATCATGATAGACTGTGACGCTGGCAGCAGATACAGGCGGACGACTGGAGACATTATAGCTGCCGAGAACATTTCTTGCAGCTTCTTAGATGGTTGGAAGATGTCCCCTTCGACGTCGTGCTGAGCAGGTACGCCAGACGTTCCTGGGTCGATTCCCGATGTCGTGCCGGCTTCAGCTCCCGTTATTGCTTCCTCGCAATGAGTGTGTAAAAGCTTGTACTGGATTGATGCAGGGGCAACTGAAAATCAATTTCTTATTACACACAGTCCAGATTCGATGCCTGTTTCCACTAAAACCATGCCTCACACGTTACGTTGACCAAGTCTTGTTCTGAATTTTAAACTTGGTACACCACTGTCTTCTTCATCAAACTCGGTAACACTATTATCTTATCCTTTCACTCGGACAACACTTCGCGGTACCAGAAATACCCTGAGCCTCCATTACTTCTTGCATTACTTTAGTTACAATTGGACCTCAAAGAAATATGAAGCCACTAGTCCAACAGTCTTTTATGGGCAGTACCTCATCTGATGACAGCAGATCAACACATGTAATATCAAGAATTCAACTTAATTATGCAGGTTAATTACTTTCTCCCAGATTCAATAGTGCTAGGTGTAGTGCAGCTCGAAGATAAGACGTTGTTCTCGACACCGACTCGCAGCGTGACGACCTCGTTCAAGCAGCCTTACAGTCAAAGAATGAGGCTGACGTGCCAGGCGGTCCTGCATTTATAATCAGGCTAGCGTTACCACGCCGCTTGGTCGCGTATGGGATACCCGCGCCCGCGACTCGAAGTTCTCCCGCACAAAGAGCGTCAAGTACCATACTTACGAATGCATTTATACTTACAGCCATGTTGCACATCAAAATTTAGCGGAAATTATGCAGGTTGCAATTCTCCTATCAGATCCAATGCATCTCTTCCGTAGCGAGAGATATTAAATTAATTCCTTCTTCCCTCCAAATGTTTGTTTGCCGCGATATGGGGCGCGTCCCCGGTCTCAATTAAGAAGCTTCGCTTGGGCAATAAATCCCTTTTATGAGCCTCTGGAATTTTTCATAATGATGCTGTAGCTATCTTCCCACGAGAAACGCTTCCTTTGGAATTTCTTCTGAAATGAACTATTATACAATGACTTCCTTGGTGATCTCAAGTAATCCCAATATCTAATGCTAAAATCCAGACTATTGGCACATGAACTGTATGGTTCAATATATATAGATTTAACATGGGTATTCGTAGCCTTTCCTTGACATAGACACGAGACTTGTAGGTACTTCTTTTTTGTTTGTGGGTGACGTAGATCAGTTATATACTGAATATATGGTATGTTCATCGTTGTTTGAATCAGAAATTTTACTAAATTTTGATGACAATACGTCATTTCTTGGAGCTGGAGCCTTCCTGCGTTTCACACGTTTCTGTTACGAACAAGATATACACTGAAAAAAGAAGGAACTTCATTGGGGAGAATTCGCTTGATTGATATGCTTACACTGTAATCTGATGTATTAAAATGCAAGCTACATACTCGTGCCTCGAAATAGCTTGCTTGCATTCCTCTCTTAAACCGCACTCCGAAGGAAAATTATGGAATGTCACATTTTCCTGCTTTTTAGTAGTATCCAAAGTACTTAGAGGTACACAACAGTGCACCATGGTTTTCAACCTCGTGAACACTCACCGACAGAAACAATACGCACATTAAATTGCATAAAATCAACACATCATCACAATTAGTCCGTACATCACAATGTTGAAGTCAGTCAAGAGCAGAACAGAAACCTGACATCTAGCGGCCAAACTGTGAACACGGTCGGTGGCGGTGGTGGTGGTGATTATTGTTTTAAGAGGAAGTGCAACTAGGCAACCATCCTCTATATAACACTAATCAGAGAGAAAAACTGGAGGGGGTCCAACACTTCGAAAAATGAAGGTATAGGACAAAGGAAGACAAGGGCCACGAAGGGCATGAAAATGAAAGACTCCCTAGCCCTCGCAAACCTAATAGCATCGGGGTCGGAAAAGAACAAGAGTTGACCAAGAGAGGTCGGATAGGATAGAAGAAAGTGAGGAGCCTGGTACAAGTAAGTGGAAGCAATGCCAGGACTCAGCTAAGGGCCCCGTGGTCGCAAACCCACTCTCCGAAGTTCAGAGCCCCTGGGGCCCCTTTTAGTCGCCTCTTACGACAGGCAGGGGATACCGTGGGTGTTATTCTACCGCCCCCACCCACAGGGGGAGAACACGGTTGGGCCAGCGACAAATTAGTAGCTATGTCCCGACCTTGTATATCTCGTAGGCAACGACCCAACTGAGGAAACGTATGAGATTTCTTTGTGCACTTGCCACACTTTCCATTAAATCTTAGACCTCGCTATGTAATTTCGTGAATTACATAGTAATATTCCTCTATCTCAGAATTTTAAGACCTGTCCAAATGATCGTTCTCGGTGCAGTGTACAGAAAGCATGAATATTGATACGGGCTACCTTGTTATTCCCTCAATGACATGTGGCAAACGGAAGTGAGTGGTGATGGTAGTGGTAGTGGTGATTATTGTTTTACGAGGAAGTGCAACAAGGTAACCATCCGCTATAACAAAATAATTTTAAGAATGAAATTTATTTATTGAACGAAGGAATTTCTAAATGAATTACAAAATTGAACAAAACTCTTGGGAGTCTCCGTGGCTCAGGTGGCAGCACGCCGGCCCATCACCTCTGGGTTCAGTGGTCCAAATCCCGGTCACTCCATGTGAGATTTGTGCTGGACAAAGCGGAGCTGGGACAGGTTTTTCTACGGTTACTCCGGTTTTCCCTGTCATCTTTCATTCCAGCAACAGGTGGTGGTGGTGGTGATTATTGTTTTAAGAGGAAGTACAACTAGGCAACCATCCGCTACATATCACTAATTAGAGGGAAAATTGGAACGGATTCGACACTTCGAAAAATGAAGATATCGGTCAAAGAAAGACAAGGGCCACCAAGGGCGTAAAAATGAAAGACACACTAGCCCTCGCAAACCTAATAGCGTCGGGGTCGGAAAAGAACAAGCGTTGACCAAGAGAGGTGGTGGTGGTGATTGTTTTAAGAGGAAGTACAACTAGGCAACCATCCTCTATCTAACACTAATCAGAGGAAAAAAGGGGAAGGGGTCCGACACTTCGAAAAATGAAGATATCGGCCAAAAGAAGACAAGGGCCACGAAGGGCGTGAAAATGAAAGACTCCCTAGCCCTCGCAAACCTAATAGCGTCGGGGTCGGAAAAGAACAAGAGTTGACCAAGGGAGGTCGGATAGGATAGATGAAAGTGAGGAGCTTGGCACAAGTAAGTGGAAGCAATGCCAGAACTCAGCTGAGGGCCCCGTGGTTGCCAACCCACGCTCCACAGTTCAGAGCCCCTGTGGCCCCTTTTAGTCGCCTCTTACGACAGGCAGGGGATACCGTGGGTGTTATTCTACCGCCCCCACCCACAGGGGTGATTGACCAAGAGAGGTCGGATAGGATAGGTGAAAGTGTGGAGCCTGGCACAAGTAAGTGGAAGCAATGCCAGGACTCAGCTAAGGGCCCCGTGGTCGCCAACCCAGTTCCAAAGTTCAGAGCCCTTGGGGCCCCTTTTAGTCGCCTCTTACGACAGGCAGGGGATACCGTGGGTGTTATTCTACCGCCCCCACCCACAGGGGGATTCCAGGTACAGTCTCCAATATCACTTCACTTCATTAAACATTCTTTAATAATTGCCCCAGAGGAATGTGACAGGCCTCGGCAGCCGGCACAATTCCCATCCTTGCCGCTAGAAGGGGCTTCATTCAATGACCAGGTCAATTGATTGGAAACAGGCTGTGGATTTTAATTTCATTTCAACAAATCTCTAATATTAAGCCGAAAAGGTCATTAATGAATCAAAAGGGAGCATATGTTCCCTAAGTAACAGAACACTTGCTATTTACATACCTTTGAATAAGCCACTCTCGGACACAAGGAGGATGACGAGATCAGCAGTAGTCGCGTCATCGGCTAATACGTATTCGAGTGTTTCCTGCAGTCCGATGCGCCGTCTTAGGCCAGAGAGAAAGATGCACTCTGTGAGGATGCGGTCCATGGTCAAGTGGACACCAAAAAATCACACAGGGGGGGTAGGCTGTCTTGCCCCCTTTGGTAGATAAAGAGTGCGTAGTGCACCTGCCCCCTAGCCTACGGGCTCCGTCGAAAATTCTACAGGGTAGCCAACAGGTTAAATTAAATGGGCGTATAACTTAAAATAACTTAGCGGAATACAGGGTAGGAGAAGCCGGGGCATAATCTAACTAGAATGAGGACACATTCCTTTAAAGTTTAAAATAAATCTAATTGATTTATTGAATCTTAAAGGTTGTGGAAATGAGACACACACACACATATATATACAAATGAGGTACATAATCGATTCTACATTTCGGTATTTCGTTGTGAATTGTCTAAAAGAACTTGGTGTTGAGGGATAAGACCGCGTATTAACCATCGTGATGCAGTATGCCATGACTTAACGTGTACGGAAAGCATTTATCATAAACACTGAAGCTATCCCATATTACTAGACAAATAAATTCTACACTCAATGCAACAAGTCTGAGTGACGCCTACCCTAGAACAAAAATTGTTTCCCAACGGAATAACTGAATATAATATTATACAATCTGTACAAGGATCAAACATCGGGGTTTGAACCGAACCCTCAATATCGAATACACAATTCGACGCACCGATGGGGCAGAACCATCGCCGACGCTAAACATATTCACTACATGGTACACACAATATCACAAGATAATCACACATTTATATACATGAATCAGGTGAGATACACATCCTTCATCCCACCACTGTGATCTGCTTCCCCCAATGTCGCAGGTGGCGCTGAAAATCCTAGCTCCATTTAAATTGGAATAAATAATAATATTATAATTTAAAAAATTAGATATCAAGTACCGAGTCGCTCATTACGAGAACACAATAATCAACTGTGCTAAATAAATCCATCAACGTGCTTCGTGCTAGCAAACATTCAGTCAGGCAAAGCCTCTTTTGTGTCCGAAGTTCCCGCACTCAAGACTTTCACAAGATATATATATATATATATATATCTGGTTCAAGGCCGACCGATCCCTTACAACGGGCGGTCAGTGGCCTTGCCCAGTCATTCGGGGCGTAAAAAAAATCGCCCCCTTAACTCAACATCGCAATACCACAGCGTACATGATATAAATGAGGTCAATTCTTCATTCATAATTCACTACCTGTGCAATTACAACATCTCACACCGTGAGTACAAACTTCAAATCATCCTGAGTTCCTAATAAAATAAACCTCATTTCCGCAATGGCAGCTAATGTCACGCATTCCTCAAAACATCAAGACACCGGCTTATGATATTAATATTCATATTGACATTGTTTTTAATATTATTATTACTGTTATTCATGATCTCGCTTATCATCATGATTATTATTATCAATGATCTCACCTGTCACTATTATTATTATCATCATTATTCTTGGGTCTATATGCATTCTGATAAGCATGCGCGATCTACCTCTCACCCACGCTGTAATTATGCCACACACACGATCAAAATTCAATCATCCCCCAATAATTAAATAATATTAAATCATTACGCGGTAATTGTCTCATTATTAAATCATAATTAAATCATCACACGCTAATTAACTCAAAACTAAATCATAATGAAATCATCACACGGCATTTTAAAGCAACACACGCACTGATTAAGGCGACATAAATTAAATTGAAATAGTCCCTAGCTAAATATTTCAGTGGAGGGATTGGAGCTTCAGTCCTATGGGCGTCTCTTGTAGGTCCGTCACTTCTCACGTAGATTAACATACAGTAATATCACTACACATGCAGAACTAACTACGCCGGATCAATTCCAACTTATCCTAAATTATCAGCCCTTGAATCTATTAAACTACTGGTCGTATAAAGCAATGATAAACTGTGAATTTCCCAAATTATATACGGAAATGAATTTCTTCTCCCGCAGATAAATTTCCCATAATTAAAATTTTCCATATTTACAAATAAAGCCACTCAAACTTGTTACAAAGGAAAAACTACGTGCTCATCTTTGGCACATCCACATTTAAATAAGGTTTAAATCCCTACCATTATAGCTACAGTCTTACAAAAAATAATTCTCGTCCCCTATGGCCATGAATTATCATTTGATAGTATTGAGCCTACATCCTTGTTTACACCTTCGTCAGCTTGGGTGGTCCATGTTGGGGTTTAGTACTGCTCCATCAGCATTGAGGTGATCGCTGAGAGCACCAATTCAATGCCGAGATGAAACTCCATGGTCCTTGGTTGATGATGACCTCTGCAGTTACTTGGGCACAGACTGCTTCACCGTGCACGACCGGCCGCGATCTTCGATAATAAAAGTTCCGAATCAAAGAGTACTGATACTGGGTATTACGATACGGGCGCACACGGGATGCCGCGATTCATCACCGAGTTACCCTGTACCTTACGGGCACTATTCATTTATCACTAAGCGTCGCGATCCTTGTGTAGTAATAATAACAATAATGTTTACAAGATAAACCAAGTGTTTCACAAGTCAACACTGTTTTAACATTTAATTATTAACGTCGCGTGCGTTAACACAATGCAATATTCACTCGAATTTCCCAATTGCTTTTGAGACTTTAGATTACAATTCACTTAACAAAGAAAAACAAGCAGCACGACTGACATAGCTTCGCCCTCCGCGAGCATCAAGGTCCGACCCTCTGCAGTCCTGTTAACAAGGAGGAGGATTTCTCCCACACAAAACATACATATGACCTATCGACGGCACCTGATGTAAATGAGCCACATCCGTGCGATCGTATTTCGTAGGATCTCTTGTAATTAATAAAAAATTCTCGTCGCTCTCTTTCCTCCTTGGAGTGAATCCCCGCGTCAATGAGGTGTGGAGACACAAACCAGATGGCCCCCAGTAGTTTTCCATGATTATATGACCAAGTATTCTTTATTTATCCGTAAGTTATTAACAAAAAGGACAACACACACTCTAAATAAATGCTCCATTTATAAGCAGCACTTCTGGATCAAAAAGCAACGCCGGAATATGGAATTTATTAATTCTCACGGCGTACACAATCAAGTTGGCCATGCTGATTTAAAGGTGGCTCCCATATTTCGATTCGAAAAAGTGCGCCTCCCCGGCTTCTCTTAAACGTGATGTGGGGGTGACTTCTCCTAACTTCCGTCCTGGTGGATCAACGGCTCAGCACCAGCCATGACGACACTGATCGCAGGTTGCGCAACATATCGCAAATACGGACAATTTTCAGAAATAAATTTTAAGAATCGTTTCATCTCTTGCAATGATATTGATATTTATTGATTTCAAAATTTCTCTCCTCAAAATAGCGTTACGTGTGCAATTTAGATGACCAGTGTTGACCGGATCATGCCCCTGTCGGTTGCAGTAGATCGTCCGTGACACATACACAGTACTACGGTCTCTCTCCCTGAAGCGCGGAAAGAGGAAGTTGCCTTCCTAGTTCTGCTAGCTAGCCACTCCGAAACCAAGACACCAAGAACGCGAAAGTGATTCTGGTGCCGACATCACAAGGTCATGAATACGCTGCAATAGTGGGAGATGAGTGCACTGCAGAGAACTTAACGACTCGGTGCACATAAGGAAATGGTTTCTTTCATCACCCAGCGCTAACTGTAGAGGTTCTAAGATGGCGCAAAGTTCTGCAGGAAACATGCTACAGACACTGGGAAGCGGGATCATCACCCTTGTATTAACAACACACATTAAAATTTGGTTTCATGGTAGTCAAAAATAAAAATACAAACCTTTAGAAGAATTCCGGAGAGTGGTGGTGGTGGTGGTGGTGATTATTGTTTTAAGAGGAAGTACAACTAGGCAACCATCCTCTATATAACACTAATCAGAGAGAAAAAATGGAAGGGGTCCGACACATCGAAAAATGAAGGTATCGGCCAAAGGAAGACAAGGGCCACGAAGGGCGTGAAAATGAAAGACTCCCTAGCCCTCACAAACCTAATAGCGTCGGGGTCGGAAAAGAACAAGAGTTGACCAAGAGAGGTCGGATAGGACAGATGAAAGAATTCCGGAGAAAGCTGCTATGGCGAATGATCATCTATGGGGTAGTAGATTAACATCCCTGGTAGCTCTGCTTGTTGCAAGAGGCGACTAAAACTGGGACAGGAATTGGGAGCTTGTGTTGGTGACCGTGGTTCCCCTAGCTGAGTCAGATATTGCGTCCACTTACTCGTGCCAGTCTCCTCTCTTCACCTTTATTATCCGACTTCTCTTGATCAACTCTTGTTCCTTTCCGACCCCGCTGGTGTTAGATCTGCGTGGGCTGGACACCCGCTCCTTTCCTTCTCGTTTCTTTTCTGATAACTTTATTCTTCGAAGTGTCGGATCTCTTCCTCTTCCCCTCAAACAGAGAGGATGGCTGCGCAGATGAACTATAACCACCCCTCCCCCACCCCATATCGCACTAACACTTACACGACCTCTACATCAATAAGGAGAATATTTCCTTGTGATCCATGCGAATAGAAAATGCTTCTTTTTACCAAGGTCTGGTGGGGTCTCATGTTCAAGGTATCTCAGTCCTACTTTAGCCTTAACTAACCTTATAGACAAACACCATAGGAATAAGGCACAACACTCTGAGCACACAATAAATTTTATTAGAAATTTTCATTAAAAAAATGCCGAAGGTGTGGAAATAATAATATTAAATTTATAATGAAAATAATTAAACAAAAATAAGTCACCGCAATCCATACATTTTCAACAATTTTGTCTCTCCGACTTCTGAAACACAGAACAAGATACGATAAATACATTAATGACATAAATAAGTTACTAATTTCTGCCAGTAAACTTCAAAATAGGAAACAGAAATAATGGTGGTGGTGATTATTGTTTTAAGAGGAAGTACAACTAGGCAATCATCCTCTATATAACACTAATCAGAGAGAAAAATGGAAGGGGTCCGACACTTCGAAAAATGAAGGTATCGGCCAAAGGAAGACAAGGGCCAGGAAGGGCGTGAAAATGAAAGACTCCCTAGCACTCCATACGTATTACCGTCCGGGTCGGAAAAGAACAAGAGTTGACCAAGAGAGGTCGGATAAGATAGATAAAAGTGAGGAGCGTGGCACAAGTAAGTGGAAGCAATGCCAGGACTCAGCTAGGGGCCCCGTGGTCGCCAACCCACGCTCCAAAGTTCAGAGCACCTGGGGCCCCTTTTTGTCGCCTCTTACGACAGGCCGGGGATACCGTGGATGTTATTCTACCGCCCCCATCCACAGGGGGAGAGACCCCGTAGTTGCCAACCCACACTCAAAAGTTCAGAGCCCCTGGGGCCCCTTTTTAGTCGCCTCCTACGACAGGCAGGGGATACCGAGGGTGTTATTCTACCGCCCCCACCCACAGGGGGATTTCTTCAGCGATTAAATTTTGTTGCTGGCTTTAGCTTATCGATGCGTTTACAATACTGCTGTTCTGTACAGAACTCTGTGGAGTGATCTGCACGTTTGCGACCTTTTCAGCGAAGGAGGCGATGAACTTCGGAGCGGTGGTAGTGGTGGTGGTGATTTTTGTTTTAAGAGGAAGTACAACGAGGTAATCATCCTCTCTGAACAAATAAGTGGAAAAGAATTTTAAAATATAAAACAAAATTATTTATTCAACAAAGGCATTTGGAAACGCAGTAAAAAATAAAACAGAAAACAATTATAGAATAGGCCGAGAGGATTACTAACGTATCAAAAGGGAACGTACGTTCCCTGAGTAACAGTACACTTGTAATTTATATACCCTCGGTAAGTCCACTGTCGCATATAAAGCGGATGACGAGATCAGCAGTAGGCGCGTCATCGGCTAGTATGCGTTCGAGTGTTTCCTGCAGGCCGAGGTTCCGTCTTAGGCCAGAGAGATCGGCGCATTCTGTGAGAATGTGGCCCACGGTGAAGTCGGCACCACAAGAACACACTGTTTCTGTTAGGCACGTAAATGAGGGAAGGATGTGGGTAGATTTGGCAATTGGAGGTAGTAGGACGAGAATTGTCTCACTGTATTCACCATGTGAGGGGTGCAGATGAGGATGAAAATGACAAGTTTTATGAAGCATTGAGTGACATCGTAGTCAGGGTCAACAGCAAGGATAGAACAGTGCTAATGGGCAATTTCAATGCGAGAGTTGCAAATAGAACTGAAGGATACAAAAGGGTGATTGGTAAATGTGGGGAAGATATGGAATCTAATTGAAATGGGAAGCGTTTCTTGGATTTCTGTGCTAGTATGGGTCTAGCAGTTACGATTACATTCTTCAAGCATAAGGCTGTTCACCGCTACACATGGGAGGCTAGGGGTACCAGATCCATAATAGACTATATCTTAACCGACTTCGAATTCAGGAGCAGCCATGGTCTTGAACTTCCTCCGGGCGCCTGGATAAGATAGCTTTTCCAGCGTTTTTATCTCCTGGATCTTCTTCTCCTGCTTAAATGTGGGGCAATTCTTGGAGATTGGAGCATGCGCACCCGGGCAGTTGACGCACACAGGTGGTCGTGTGCAGTCAACCCCAGCATGCTCGCACTTCCCACACATTTTACAGGTCGTCGAACCTGTACATCGCAACGAGGTGTGGCCAAACGTTTGACAGTTATAGCACCTCATTGGTGCCGGAATATATGGACTAACAGTCAGAAGATACATTGTCACTTTTATCCGTTCAGGTACGGTCTCGGCGTCGAAGGTAAGGATGAAACCACCCGTATCGAGTAGCTCATCACCCACACGCCTCTTTAACCTCTTCACGTTGGTTACACCTCGACGTGCTGGGTACCGGATCATTGTATCATCGGAAGACTTAAACAAGTTCCCTGTGGAATATAACTCCCTTGCAGGAGTTAAGGGTTTGGTGCTTCTAGATTTTCACCTCTACGTTTCCGAATCACTTGGCTTTAAGTAGCTTATTATGTTCCTATAATGACATATATGTAATGCACATTTGTGCGCAATTTCTTCTTCTTAATATTATTATAATGACATATGCAGCAGAAAGTTGGATAATGACTCAGAGGGATGAGAACAGAGTGCAAGCAGCTCAAATGAAATTCCTGAGTAGTATGATACAAAAAACGAGGAGACAGAGTAAGAAACGAAGATATAGGGAAAGAACTGGTAGTACAGGAATTAAAGGACCAACCGGAGCAAAACAGATTGGAATGGTTTGGAGATGTCAAATGGATGAACGAAGTAAGACTACCAAGGCGAGCACTGAAAGGACGGATGACAGGGAAGAGAGGACGAGGAAGACCAAGAATGCTGTGGATGTACTCGTTGAAAACGAAACATGGATTGGAACATCGTGTCGGAAGAAGAATGGTGGAACGACAGAACAAAGTGGGGAGGAATCATATTTGCTCCCACCGGGTGTCAGCTGGAAATGGGAAAATGATAATGATGATTATGATGAATGAAGGAAGGAAGGGCGTATGCGGTGAAAGGAGGACTGTCAGAACTTTTGACCAAGCAAACAAGAAGCGATTCTTGGTCAGTGGACATTTTAAAGAATTTGATGAGGTCTTTCATCGGGGATAATAGAGATAGTACCGGGAGGATAGATTATCATAGGACTAGCCCATTAGTAACAACTCTAGAGAAACTACAATAATTCCTCTAGTTTTCGATGCTTCGACTACGGATATAAAGGGAAATTCATTGAATAAATGTCTGAAAAACGGTCCAAACTTAACAGAATTAATTCCCACGAACTCATTTGGTGCTTACCGCACAAAATTAATTTGATGCGGCTTGCTTGATGATGCTTGCTGTTTAAAGGGGCCTAACATCCAGGTCGTCGTTCACCAAACTAATTTAACCTCCGCCATAAATTCTCTGTCTTCTAGCAATGAGCGAAACGTCCACATTGACAGGCAGTCAGTGTCCATGAGCATGGAATTATTATTATTATTATTATTATTATTATTATTATTATTATTATTATTATTATTATTATTATTATTATTATTATTATTATTATTATTGTGAAGAGTTGTGGTCCACATGGAAGAGTCTGAACAGGCTACGGTGTGGGGTCGGGCGATCTAAGAACAGTATGAAGAAGTGGGGTCTATCTGAAGAGCCAACTCTCTGTGTCTGCGGAGAAGAACAAACTATGGCGCACCTTGCCCTCTCGTTTGCACCATGCAAGATTTAGTGAAGGCCACACCAAATGGTCGAGATCGTGCCGAATTCTGGTCCGATATGTTATAATTGTTACTTTGAACGTACCTCTAGAATGTTTTTTTAGCAGTTAGGCTTATTTAATTATTTTTCATTCTTAACTAATAATTTATATGATGTGTTGCTTCTGATACGAATAAATAAATAAAATTATTATTATTATTATTATTATTATTATTATTATTATTATTATTATTATTATTATTATTATTATTATTATTGAGAACAATTATAAAGATTTGAATCTCGTATTTGGACATCTTATTATAACACTGGGAACTAGAATTAGTAGAAAAATTATGCAAGACAGCACCAGGATTAAATTGATCACACGGGCGAGCTGGCCGTGCGGTCAGAAGCGCACGGCTGTGAGCTTGCATCTGGAGGTAGTGGGTTCGAAAGCCACAGTCGGCAACCCTGAAGATGGTTGTCCGTGGTTTCCCATTTTCACACCAGGCAAATGTTGGGGCTGTATCTTAATTAAGGCCACAGCCGCTTCCTTCCAACTCTTAGGCATTTCCTATCCCATCGTCGCCATAACACCTATCTGTGTCGGTGAGACGTAAAGCAAATAGCAAAAAAAAAAAAATCATCGCAGAAGTTGAAGATGATATTAATGTACTCCAAATAACGCTATATTATCTCAAGAACAAAACAGACAAATTTAAGTTTCCCAACGACTCACACTGTGACTACAATGCAAGATTACTAAAAGGGCAAAAGATAGAGAGTGTTCTCAACTGAAGAAAAGATATCGGCATATGGGAGAATAAAGAAATATTGGAAGAATGGTAAAGCTAAATTTTCCTTCCTGTAGTGATTGGAATGTTTTTATGATGACAAAAAATGTAAAATAAATATATTATTATTATTATTATTATTATTATTATTATTATTATTATTATTATTATTATTATTATTATTATTATTATTATTCAATAATTCAATGAGACTTTATTTTGAAGTTAGAAATTACCTCTTAGGAGCCGGAACATCGCTATCGCCATCCCTCTTTCGCTTCGCGTTCCTCGATACTTCTCCATCTCCTACGACTTCTTTTTTAAATGTCTCCTCTTCGTCCCCTTCTCCCTCTTCGTTCTCCTCTTCTTCATGTTCTGCAACAGATAAACCATGATTTGTATATTGGACGAGGGCTCGACCGAGAGTACTGTGGTCACCACTTCTCAGAGACACCACTGCATACACCTAGCGGACTTGTTGTATAACTAAACGAGTCCAGCTGGTAAAATGTGGTGATGGAGATTATCGGAAGAACAATCCCCTACCACGCTGACCGTTTCCGGCCTGAAAGTGGGATGGTTCCTCGAAACAGTAAAGTAAGAGGTAAGAGTTAAATACCTCGAGGGTTATCTTCTTCTTCCTTGGCTTCAACAAACTCCTCATCGTCTCCACTTTCCTCCTGTAAAAGAGATCAAAGTTTAGACATTCAGCTTGTCTTCAAAGGTCATAGTGGTGTTCTAAGAGTCTTAAAGTACTATGACAATACGTCCCTTGGTTTGTGCCTTGGATTGGATAACACATAACATTTAAGGAGACACAGAATTGAGATTTAGTATCACATAAAGGTAATTATCTTATTTTAAACCTAGAATTAACTTTGAAACATCGGCGTTGACATTTTATATAAATATTTTTTGTATAACAAGGGGAAGTGTTATTTAAACATTTAAAGTAACTTATGCATGAACTGTAGTCAGCTGGTAGCCAATTTAATGTGAGTATTTCTAATGTAGAAGTACAACCACGGACAGCGTCTACCTCTTGCTGTGATGGAAATAAGAAAGCCTGTTTTTAGGGACTTAGAATAATCTGATCTGCTGAAAAAGAATCCACACGCACGGACACAAAATCCGAACGAGATTGTGAACAACATGACCTGCAGTTGGATTCCCAAGACTGTGTTTGTGGGTATTCTTGCCTTACACTCCTGAGCATTTGATACAGTGGCAAAATTCATTTACAGAAATGTAACAAGATGAAAAGTTTTTAAGCAGCTGGGATTGGGTGTCTGGTGTTCGAACTGTCGAAACCATGCTACGATGCGACAAGGAATGACTATTCGTAGGACAGTCATTAAGTTCCGAGACAGACCGCATGATCGCGCTGTGGTTCACTACAGCTCATAGGTGGCGCCGTGGTATGGTACTGTACCGTACCCAGGGGTAAATACCCTCTAGGACGATGCCTCCATTCCTGTATGAACATCCGACTAACTCAGGGTTGGGCAGAGTGTGGGTTGGTTGTCTATTGGGTCAGGATAAAAAGTCGAAGTTCTACACTAAAATAGCAATCAATGGTGGTGGTGATTTTTGTTTTAAGAGGAAGTACAACGAGGTAATCATCCTCTCTGAACAAATAAGTGGAAAAGAAGTTTAAAATATAAAACAAAATTATTTATTCAACAAAGGAATTTGGAAACGCAGTACAAAATAAAACAAAAAACAATTATAGTATTAGGCCGAAAGGATTACTAATGTATCAAAAGGGAACGTACGTTCCCTGAGTAACAGTACACTTGTAATTTACATACCCTTGATCAGTCCACTGTCGCACATAAAGCGGATGACGAGATCAGCAGTAGTCGCGTCATCGGCTAGTATGTGTTCGAGTGTTTCCTGCAGGCCGAGGCTCCGTCTTAGGCCAGAGAGATCGGCGCACTCTGTGAGGATGTGGGCCACGGTGAAGTCGGCACCACAAGAACACACTGGCGGGTCTTCCCTCTTTAGGAGATAAGAGTGCGTGGATCGTAAATGACCTATCCTCAGCCTGCACAGTACTATGGCCTCTCTCCGTGAAGGTCGGAAAGAGGACCGCCACACGGTAGTTGTCTTCTTAATTGCTCTCAGCTTGTTGGGAGTTCGGATATCTAGCCACTCCGATTTCCAGAACGCCAAGATGGTTCGACGTAGCTGAGAACAAATATCCTTAGCAGGTACATTGACGGGTCTTGGAGGTAAAAGTGCAGCTTCCTTTGCTGCTTTATCCGCAAGTTCGTTTCCCGCAATCCCAACGTGGCTTGGAAGCCACGCGAAAGTAATTCTGGTGCTAGCATCGCTTAACCTGGCTAGAAGATCATGTATCCGCTGCACCAGTGGGTGTTGCGAGAAACAGGTTTCAATAGATTGCAGAGAGCTTAACGAATCGGTACACAACAGAAAGTGGCTTCTTTCGTCACGCAGTGCAAACTGCAGAGCCTCTAAGATGGCGTAAAGCTCTGCAGTATACACGCTACATACTTTAGGGAGCGAGATCTTCGTACTCATATCATCAATGACAAAAGAGCAACCAACATTATCTCCGATTTTAGAACCATCCGTGAAGATAAGTCTCGCGGCCGGATATTGGTGAACAAAGTCCTGGAAATACCTCCGATGAACGGAGGAATCCGTGTTCACCTTGGGTCCACGGAGTAGATCTAGACGTATATCCGGTCGCGGAACCAACCACGGAGGTACCTCGCTAAGAGTTCGTTCAAGACAACCACCGATATCAATATTCAAATCATGACACAAGCTATCAATCCGAAACCCAACCGGCCGTGTGGCATTCGGCCGGTCTTGGCACCGCTGGTGGTATTGGGTGCGATAGATGCATTGATAGCTTGGATGTAGCGGCATTTCACGAATTTTGGCAGCGTACGTTAGGAGTAACTGCTGCCTCCTTATCCGTAAAGGTGGAACTCCCGCTTCGGCGAGCAGGCTGGGAATGGGGCTAGTACGGAAAGCACCCGTTGCCAGCCTTACTCCACTATGGTGAATACTGTCTAAAAGGCTCAGCGTAGATTTTGATGCTGAGCCATAAGCCGCACTTCCATAGTCAATTCGGGAGAGGACCGTCGCCGTGTAAAATCGTAGCAGTACCGCACGGTCAGCCCCCCACGAAGTGCCGCTGAGAAACTTAAGCATGTCAAGTCTCTTCATGCAGGCAACCTTTAACTGACGGATGTGGGGCTGCCACGTAAGTCTCTTATCAAAATGGAGACCCAGGAATTTGCAGGTGTCAACCACTGGTAAGACACTGTTTCGCAAGCGGAGCTCTGGTTCCGGATGCACAGGTCGACGTCGACAGAAGTGTACAACTGATGTTTTCGCTGCTGAAAATCGAAAACCATGTTGCAGAGCCCATCTGTCGACTCGGTTAATAGCTTGCTGTAGCTGTCTCTCAGCAAACGCCACCCTTCCGGAGCTGTAATGTAGAGCTAAGTCGTCTACATACAGCGATGGAACGACTGCGGGTGGTGGTGGTGGTGGTGGTGGTGATTATTGTTTTAAGAGGAAGTACAACTAGGCAACCATCCCCTATATAACACTAATCAGAGGGAAAAATGGAAGGGATCCGACACTTCGAAAAATGAAGATATCGGCCAAAGAAAGACAAGGGCCACGAAGGACGTGAAAATGAAAGACTCCCTAGCCCTCGCAAACCTAATAGCGTCGGGGTCGGAAAAGAACAAGAGTTGACCAAGGGAGGTCGGATAGGATAGATGTAAGTGAGGAGCCTAGCACAAGTAAGTGTAAGCAATGCCAGGACTCAGCTGAGGGCCCCGTGGTCGCCAACCCACGCTCCAAAGTTCAGAGCCCCTGGGGCCCGACTGCGGGCCCAGCAGCGGTAACTATGCCGTTGATGGCGATTGCGAACAGCGCGACACTCAGTACCGATCCCTGAGGTACTCCATTTTCCTGAACGTAATATTGAGAAAATGCATTCCCTACTCGGACTCGAAAGAGACGGAGGGACATGAAGTTCTCAATAAACGTTGGCAAATTTCCCCGAAACCCCCACTGGTGTAGAGTGGAGAGAATCCCATATCGCCAGGTAGTATCGTAAGCTTTTTCCAGGTCAAAAAACACGGCGACTAGGTGTTCCTTCCGGAGAAAGGCCTCCTGAATGGCGCTCTCCAGTCTGACCAGATGATCAGTGGCAGAACGATGAGAGCGAAAACCACACTGGTAGTTAGACAAGAGGCCCTCCCTTTCCATGGCCCACACAAGACGCCGGTTAACCATCCTTTCAAATAGCTTACAGAGGCCATTTGTAAGGCATATTGGCCTATAACTATCCAGAAGTTTTGGATCTTTACCTGGCTTGGGAATTGGTATTACAATTCCCTCACGCCATTGAGATGGAAACACTCCCTCACTCCATATTCTGTTGAATAGGGTGAGGATATCCTTGAGACATCTGTCACTCAAATGCTTAAGCATTTGATTATGGATTTTGTCCGGTCCAGGAGCCGTATCTCTGCATAGCGCAAGTGCACTTCGCAACTCCCACTCCGTGAAGGCCATGTTGTAGGGATGCGAAGCACTAGAGGCAAAAGAGAGATGGTGGGCCTCTGCTTCGCGCTTAATTGGAAGAAATGCAGGGTCGTATCTCCTAGAGCTGGACGTATCTGCGAAATGTGACGCGATGTGGTCTGCAATGACTGAAGGAATCGTAACTATATCTCCATTAATGGAGATTCCGGGTACTGAGGGCATATTCTGTACTCCGACAATTCGGCGGAGTTTTGTCTACACTTGTGATGACGGAGTATGTGCCGTGATGGATGACACATACTTTTCCCACGTAGCTTTCTTACTTTCTCGAATCAAAAAACGGGCCTTCGCGCGCAGACGCTTAAATGCGATATGATTGGCCATCGTAGGATTCCGACGATAACGTTTAAAAGCCCGTCGGCGATCACGTATGGCTGCTGCAATTTCGTCCGTCCACCATGGGACCTGCTTCCGGCGACGAATACCGGACGAGGAAGGAATTGTTTCCTCTGCAGCAGCCAAAATTCCAGTAGTAATGGAAGAGACGTGGTCGTCAACAGACTCCAGCATACCATCAGCCATCACTGCGCGTTTTGTAAATTCTGGCCAATTTGTCCGCCGAAGTAACCAGCGCTTGGGTACTTCGGACTGTCTTTGATTCAAGAGAGACAGAATTATCGGGAAGTGGTCACTATCACAGAGGTCGTCGTGAACTTGCCACCGTAGCAGGGGAACTAGCGCACGGCTACACAAAGTGACATCCAGGTGTGAGAATGTGCCATGCGCGCTACTGAAATGTGTCGGTTCCCCTGTATTGAGCACACAAAGATCAAAAAGGTTGATCATTCGCTCGAGCTTCCTCCCCCTAGAACAGGAAGACGGAGAACCCCATAGTGTGTTACGGGCGTTCACATCCCCCAGTATGAGGAAAGGAGGAGGCAACTGAGCGATCAAATCTTGTAGTGCATGCATATCAAGGTTATAATTCGGTGGAAAGTACACGTTGCAAACCGTTGTCATTACTGGCAACGGAGTGCGAACTGCAACTGCATCTAGCTGAGTACGGAGCGGTACTTTTTCGCTGAAGATGTCGGAGCGAACTAGGGTACAAACGCCCCCAGTTGCCGCGCCATCCACAGCTACTCTGTCTTTGGAATAAAGACGATATCCTCTCATAGCCGTGTCGTGTCCAGGTCTCAAACGAGATTCCTGTAGACAGACTATGGAGGCCGCATAGACGGATATCAGTTGACGTAACTCAACTAGGCGACAGTGGTAACTACTGCAGTCCCACTGCAATAGTGTCATTGTGTGGATTGGTAGTGTTGCGAAATTAGGACAATTGCTTGCCATTCTTTTTGTCAACTACCTGCCATTTTCCGCCGTTGTTGTCGGTATTGTCGTCACCATCCACGACAATGAGTGGTTCAGTCTCCATTGTCTCCCCAGAAGAAGGAGGCGCAGTGACTGGACCCTCCGCGGACGGTGATCTCATTGGTCTGGAACAGTGGGCCTTCTTTCTGGGAGAACTAGGTTCTCCAGAAAGTGATCGAACAAGAGGGCGTCGGGGCCTCTCGCTCTTGCCCACCGTTTCTCTCTGTTTGGGAGGAGAGCCGGCAGATGGCTTGCCGGATTTCTTCGGTGATCCTGTGGTCCCCGACTGAATTGGAGAAGGCTTCTTCTCCAATTTTTTAAGGGAGGTCTGTGGCTTCACCTTCTCCTCCTTTATGATCTGGGCATTGGAAGGAGGGCTGGACTTTCCAGCCCTATTTGGGGAAGTCTTTCCCCCCGCCCTGTTGGGGGAGGACTTCCCAGCAGAACGTTCCTGGGAAGGGCCCTTCCCAGGCAACGTCGACAGTAACGCTCTTTTCGGTTTTTCACGTGGTGAAACTTCAGTTTCTTTACTTACTGAATTTTGTTGCTGGCTTTGACTTTTCAATGCATTTTCAGTACCGGTGTTCTGTACAAAACTCTGTGGAGTGATCCGTACGTTTGCGACCTTTTCCGCGAATGAGATGGAGAACTGCGGAGCAGCCATGGATTTGAACTTCCTCCGGGCGTCTGGATAAGATAGCTTATCCAGCGTTTTTATCTCCTGGATCTTCTTCTCCCGCTTGAATGTGGGGCACTCCTTGGAGATTGGAGCATGCGTACCCGGGCAGTTGACGCACACAGGTGGTGGTGTGCATTCAACCCCAGCATGCTCGCACTTCCCACACATTTTGCAGGTCGTCGAACCTGTATATCGCAATGAGATGTGGCCAAACTTTTGACAGTTATAACACCTCATTGGTGCCGGAATGTACGGACGAACAGTCAGGCGATACATTGCTACCTTTATTCGTTCAGGTATGGTCTCAGCGTCGAAGGTAAGGATGAAAGCACCCGTATCGATTAGCTTATCACCCACACGCCTCTTCAACCTCTTCACGTCGGTTACACCCCGACGTGCTAGGTACCGGATCATCGTATCATCGGAAGACTTAACCAAATCCCTGTGGAATATAACTCCCTTGCAAGAGTTAAGGGTTTGGTGCTTCTCGATTTTCACCTCTACCTTACCGAATAACTTGGCTTTAAGTAGCCGTCTGGACTGTTCAACCGTAGATGTCTTGATAAGTACGGATCCATCTCGGAGCTTGCGCATCTCGTCGACTTCACCAGCAACAATTTCTTCGATGGAATTGCTTATCATAAAAGGACATTCGTCAAGGAAACTTTTACCATCGACCCTGGAAGCAACCAGGAATCGAGGAAGACGTTCGTCACTCATGTAGTCTGCAGGAACTGGAGTATACCGCTTACGTTTCTTAGCAATATTTGACGCTGTTTTTTGAAGGGTGCTACCCTTTGTAAAAGAAGGAAGAGAAAGAGGTTCCGTCTTTTGTCCCACGAGTACTCACGGAAATATGAGGTCGACCTCCGGCAGAGCCAAGGAGATTTACCGGAGGCAAGGCTATATACTCCAGAGGGCGCCCGGTATCTGGAGGGAGTCGCTTGGAACTACTCTCCCAGTAGCCATGCATCACCTCGCCACGACCCGAAACTTGTGATTGGGGGAGGATAAAACCTCCGTACTAACCTAATTATTTTTTCATTTAATTTTTTTAAATTTTTTTCTTTTTTTTCTGTAATGTCTAACCTAATCTACCCGAGGCAGAGAGGGTGGCCAGACAGGAAGAGGAATGAAATTAAAGATGGTGAGAATAGAAGGGTAGAAATAGTGATGAAGAATGAATAGCACAGACACCTCTCAAGCAACTCGGGGGACACCTTGTTAGTCTGGCCCTACACCGAGGCCTATCCAGCATGGGTAACCCTGAGCTGGCACAGCCCTCGGGATCAACAAGCACACAAGCCCCCACACCAACTTCAAGGTCATGGTGTCCCTAGAGGGGGAGCAATCAATGACAGGAAATGGAGGTATAACACGAATGAGAAACAATCATAGGGGGTAAAATGGATTTATTAATAAATATCCCCGAACAAATCAGGCGTAGGGATGTGGCGACCCCATCGCCCAGTGGTAACCACTGCAGTTAGCCACCCGAGTATTGGCGGGAAAACCATACGTATTTAAGGTAGGAGGAAATGCCTGCCTTTCGCCAGAAAACATCACGAGGCCCTCTAAGGCTAACAACCTTAGTTGTACAGTGTTGGACTATGTCCAACCCCTAAAATGAACAATAATATCATGGAACAAGCTTCTTATGAATTAAATTACCCTGAAGACAAAATCAGGCTTTCGGATTCCAGGGTGCCTGACATTTTGAAGCTCATGAGTGAATCGGAGCACCACAAGAACATTGCTATATTCAAGAATAAGAGAAAATACTATTTTGGAACATTCAACATAAGTCCCTTATTCAGGATGGAAAACTGAAACAGTTAACAGCGGAGCCACATAGACTCGACATCTCGATATTGGCCCTCCAGGAAACGCGGTACATGGATGAAGAACCTTTTGAATCAGATGGGTTCAGAATCTTCAAAGGAAAGGCCGGAAGAAAGATCATGAAAAATGTCCCGCAACTGGGAACAGCCTTTGTAGTAAACAAAAAGTTTCTAAACACTATAGTCGACTTCAAGAGTGTAAACTCAAGACTATCACTCATGACGATCAAATCAGCGAATAAGAAATACACGCTGATAAATGCTCATGCACCAATAAATGAGGATAATGAAAAGAACCCCGATATGGTTGAAGAGTTTTGGGACAAACTGGGGGATGAAATACTAAAGATCCCAAAAAATAACATCAAAATTCTCCTGGGGGACTTCAATGCACAAGTGGGGCGGGAAAGGAAGTACATTGAAATAGTTGGACAATATCCGGCACACAACAGGACGAATAAAAACGGAGAAAGACTGATCAATTTATACAACATGAACAACTTCAAACTCATTTCTACCCATTTCAAAGCACGCCCCAACAAAAAGAAAACATGGGTATCACCAAACCCCTTGCTAGGCGAATTTTAACTGGACCATGTAGCGATATCCAAGAACAATTACAAGGAAATTCATAACGTCAAAGTTAGAAAAGCGGTTAATGTAACATCAGACCATTATTTATCACAGATTAAGATGAATTTCATACCCGGACGAAAAACACATATCTGTGGCAATAGAGTGCCAAAAATTGACTGTGAATTGCTCATCCAAGAAAAGAGGGAAGAATACAGGAAAAAGCTACAGATGCCAAAAAATTGGAATGAAGTGACAAAAAATCTTCAGGAGCCAGCAGTTGAATTAGCGTCTACGAAACGCCGAAGCAAGCATGCATGGTGGAATACAGAATGTGAAAATGCAATCAAGGAAAGATTTGAGGCATGGAAATCATGGAATGAGAATAAGACTGTGACAAATTTGGAAAAATCACGAGAAATAAGGAAACAAACCCACCAAACACTGAGAAGAGTCAGAAGAGAACACCTTAGGGCAGAAGTCACAGAAATGGATGAAAACTTCAAGAAAAACAATACCAGATTATTCCATAGGGCCTTTAAAAATAGAATCAAAGGCTATATAGCACCGAGCCTGCATTTCAAGAAAACGGACGGAACTCTTGCCCTCAACAATAAAGATAACTGTGAGATCCTTGCAAAGTACTTTGAAGACCTCCTTAACTGTGAATCACCACGAGAAAAATTGGAGATTGAGAAGGACACAATCCAGAACCCAGATTCTGAACCACCAGATGAGGAAGAAGTAAGGGAAGTAATAAACTCCCTAAAGAACAACAAAGCATCCGGTGAAGATGGAGTAATAGCAGAACTGTGGAAGATAGCCAATGACGTCTTTATCACTGAAGTGACAGAACTGTTCCGGAATATATGGAGAGATGAGAAAATACCAGAAGACTGGCTAGTGGCATTAATACACCCACTACATAAAAAGGGACCGAAAACAGACGTCAACAACTACCGAGGAATATCACTTTTATCTGTCACGTATAAGATTTTTTCTAAACTCCTATTGAACAGACTGACACCGCAAATTGACCACAAGTTGGGAGAGTATCAGGATGGCTTCAGGAGAGGGCGCTCTTGTCAGGACCATATCCTGAGTCTAAAAATGATAATCAAATATTACAATGCGCGGGCAAAGAACATCTTCATCTCTTTCGTTGATTTTCAAAAAGCATACGATTCAATAGATAGAGACACATTGATGGAAATTTTGAGAGAATATGGCATCGATCAAAAAACACTCAACTTACTTAGGTTAACACTAACAAACGCTATATCCAAAGTGAAATTTCGAGGAGAGATCAGCAAACCCTTCCAGATAAAAACAGGTATGAGACAGGGTGACAGCTTATCCCCAACACTCTTCAACGTGGTTCTAGATAAGGTCATGAAAACACTGTGGAAACATAATGACTCAGGTGCTATAATAGGTAGTAAAAATAAACATGTCAAACCCAAGTGTTTGGCCTTTGCTGATGATTTGGCACTCTTCGCTGAGACAGAACAGGAAGCAATAACACAGATAAATGAACTACAGGAGATAGCCGAGAAAACAAGTTTAAAAATCTCCTTCACGAAAACAGATGATGAGCACGGACAGGAATTATGTGAAGAGAACAATGAAGACAAAATATGGCGAAGTGAAGGTCACAAAGCAGTTTAAATACGTGGGAGAAATTATCAGCAGCAACGGGATGGATAAAGAGGCCATGGAAAATAGAAGACTTAAGTTGGAAAGGCTAAACATTGCCACCAAAGCCATTTACAACAAAAAGAATCTCTCCATCAATGCGAAACTAAGACATTATGATGCTGTGGTAAAACCAGTGATTCTGTATGGGGTGGAAACAGCAACACTAACGAACCTGGAAAAACTACTAAAGATTGAAAGGAGAATATTGAGGAGGATTTACGGCCCAAGGGTGGTAGAGGGAAACAACAGATTACGCTCAAATAAGGAGATATACAAAAGAACAGAAGACCTGGAAACAACAATAAGGAAAAGACGGTTGCGATTCTATGGACACATGATGAGAATGGATCCAACAAGGTTAAATAAACAAATTTTTAATAAAATGTACTACTTGAAGAGCCAGGCGGGATATGCCAAGCAGATGAAGGAAGAACTCAAGAGGTTAGGAATTGCAGATGAAGAATATCGTGATAGAGACCAATTCAGGAAAAGACTTTCCAACATAAAAGCTCTGGTTGAAGAAAAGAAAGAGCGCAGAGGGGGAAGATGGACTGAAGAGAGAAGAGCGCAACATTCTGAAAGAATGAAGGCACTGTGGAGAATGAGGAAGGAAGAAGGGATGATTAGAAGGAAGTGAAGTGGTATTGGCGTGGTCCTAAGTTTGGCCGGTTCGCAAGAAAGAAAAGAATCCCCGATCAAATCACATGAAAATAATTGAATCAAGAAAAATAAAAATTTGTAAAAAAATGAACTCAAAGTATTGAAATAAGTCGAGATTAAAAACGTTAATTGAATGATTATACAAATTTGACATTAAAAAAAAGCAAGTTCAACAAAGAACATTTATATAAATCAAGACTGAGCTTCTTCTTATAGTCCAATGTTTATGTTGTATGGCAACAAGTGTACGCAAACACTGCCATGTGTTATTTCCGTATGGAGTTTCACACTATCGCATCCCAACGATACGGTTTCAAAGTTAAGTTACTCCCGAGAGTCATCGAAATTACAATTAAATAAAAATTACATAATACAGAAAAGTTACGACGAAAAGAAAAATAATTAAGACCCAATGGACGCTATGTAATTTATGCAAAATACTAGGGGCAAATCCTACACTATATTTACAACAATTCAAATAATCAAACTAAACATATATATACATCGGATATCGAGTAAAGTCTTAAATGCTACACTGATTCTAATGTGAATCCCGGTTCACTACAAAAGATCTAGACAGAACTAGGTAAACCAACAATACTTCAGTACTCGGGCTGTTCCCTTTAAAAACAACGAGACAAGGTATACAATCACAAAAATAATGTGAAACATCATCCTGTAAGGGAAAAACATATAAATAATCCTTGATATCATGAAGAAAGCAATGGGCAACATTGCCTCCTTCTGCTGCGTTTGAGCGCTCAACAGCGCGGTCATCCGTCATGTACTTCCGGGTAGATTACGGGCTGTAAAGAAATGTTGAACTCCACTATGCTAAAGATTGGATTTTGTCTCCCGAGGCCGCCACAAGGAAATACTGTCTCCTTCGCACATACAGATAAACACAAGCCAGGAATCAGTTTGCCATGAGATAACGCCTTTCATCAACTACACGGAAACTCACGTATATTCATTCCTTCTTAGCATGCTTGGGCCATTTAACAACATCAGACTCAATAGTCTGGAATTAACACTGTCCATTCTGATCACAATATACACTCAGAAGACACTAGGCAGGCACACACATCTGCACAATACTCTTTCTTGTCAGGCATACAATCAGCCTGCACCAATACATTTTAATTCAGCATGCAATTTTTATCTCAATTCCTCATGAATCCCACTGGCCTTTCCACATAATGAGACACAGTTCGAGTCCTTGGCAGACCATCAGGCAAACAGAATCCAACTTAACTTCAAAGATCTTATTTTAACAACGACGTTCTGCAGCTCCTTCTGGCAGCTTCTGTAAAACCATGCATCATGCAAAATAGCTATACCTGTCTCTCTGAATAACCGAAATAAAATGAATTAATACGTGTTTGATGTAATATAAAAATGAACCTGTCGATCTAGCCCTTCTAGCATATATATAAGGAAAACTCGGAATATCCTACGCTAAGTAATATACAGAAATAAACAACAACTGATCCTATCAATCCCTCATTTTCCCGAACATCTACTCATAAAGCAGAATGAAAATAAAATAAACATGCATTATTCTCGTATCCGAAACTATCATAGTAACAAAATTAAACAAACACATGTCGTCAGGCTTACTTTACATGAAAATAAAAATTCTATCTACACTGCCCTAGTACCTTAACATAACTTACATATCATGCCATAAAAATCACATGCGCCTTACTGTATTTTACATGACTCTCGGGATACCAGGATAGCAGCTTACATCCCCACTGATTTAGGGATCTACTCCATGTTAATCACAGCATTAACATGTGTGAATGCACTTCCTTCCTCTGCAGGCGTATCCATCATCTTGCTGGAAAATAATCCACTGGAACACAGAAGACTATAGTTGATAAAATCTTCGCTGCTTAATGCTGCGAGCCGAAATACCCTTTCTTTTTACCAGATCAGCTAAACACACTGATTCACATATATATTACACACTTCACTTAAAGGGTAAAAATACAGTTTGAAAAGCAGCACACGGTTCGGTACGGAAGTTCCACGCGAAACGCGCCCGTCGCGAAATAGTGAAACAATAGCACGTTTCCACTACACTTGTTACTCAGCGGTCACTACACCGTCTTTATCAATTGAAAATAAACTCTGCCAAAATTATACTATGTCATTTACTCAATTACAGTAAAATATTGCGACTGCACAATTTAAAGTATCAATGAGAACCAGTTACTGTTACTGGAATAACACCACGTTAATCACGATCACCAGTCACAGAGTTAATGCATCCGCACTGTTCAAATCTTTACCACAGAGCCACAGAGTTAGTGCATCCGCACGGTTCAAATCTTTACTACGGAGATACAGAGTTGGTGCATCCGCACTGTTCAAATTTTTACCACGGACTGACGCTCTCCAGAGCTAGGGTTACTGAGGAGGCTTCGGTGACGCCAATAATGCTGGGGTTCCCGGGTGTCTGAACCCAACCACCAATCAGAGAGTTCGTCATATATGATGACACAATACTTATTATGATATATTTACAAAACACAGCTCAAACACTAGCAAATCTTTTCCACCAATTTTGATAATACATTTCCAAATATATCTGACTTCAGAAACTGTGGAAAACCGATTACCTACAGAAACTGACTTTATCCACAGAGCACGTTGGTCATCCTGGAATTAATATTTAGCGCGGTGTAGCCTCCAGGTTTGCCAAATCCTTAAGTTCCCATTGGCTGAAATATCTTGCTTGGTCAGCATCTAATACACGTGTCGATCCTTGCCAACGCTTGGGTACGCTATCCTTTCTCACGGTCATACGGAAATAGGAAGCAATATCCAGCGACTTACTGTCTTGCTCAACATCCGGTATCAACTATCTTGGGGTACGATGCTTTAACATGTTAGACTGTAACTTTTATGAATAAATTTTACATATTGGGTCAAATAATATTCCAATTATTATTATGGGCCGGCAGGATACGGCTCAGTACTACGTCAGTTAGTCCCTCGTCCCTGCAAGAGACAGTTGAGTGCACGCACTGGATCAGACGTACGGTCCTTATTGGAACCCTTTGTACCAGCGGAAAATTGTTGTCCGATGTGGACAGTCTTTCCCCAGCACAGGAGGCACTGGTCAACAGTTAATCCACGAGCAAAATTGTAGCGGATAATTGCGCGATATTCACCTTTAGACCACACTGACATCTTAACTTGCTTTCAATCCCACTGCTTGATAACAACTGTTGTGAAGGCCACGCCTTGCTGTCCTCTAGACAGTTTTCATCCCTCGCCATAACAGGGGTGTACAGCCAACCGTCTTTGCATATTTGCAAAACTTTCCTAGTGCCCTTTGCCAGTAGTCCTGGCGATGATCCGACGTTTCTCAAGCGGATAGAAATGGAGACGAAACATGGTGTTTCCTCTACGATCCACAACTGAAACAGCCAGCCATCAAGTGGAAAACGCCATCATCGACAGACACAAACAACTACGACAAGACAGGTCAAAAGGCAAGGTGATGCTGGAACGGTTTTTTGATTTAAGTGGAATCGTTCACATGGAATTCCTCCCAGACGGTGCAACGGTAAACAAAACCAGCTACAAGAAGATCTTTGGCCGTTTACGCGATGCAATTCGCCGTAAGCGACGTGGGCTTTGGCGTACAAAGAACTGGCTTTTGCTACACGGCAACGCCCCTGCACATCGCATTGCCCTTGTCCAAGAGGAACTTGCAAGACAACAGGTGACAGTTTTGCCACACCAGCCTTATTCACCTGATTTCACACCACGCGAATTATTCCTCTTTCCTCTCCTGAAAGCACTCCTACGTGGGCGCAGATGTCAGTCGTCCGAAGAGGTCATGACGGCCACAAGAGAAGTCACACGGGACCTTCCTGCCAACTGCTTTCAGCGGTGCTTCCAGCAGTTATGTAAACGTCGGAAAACATCCATAACGGTTCTGTGAGTGGTTAACGGCCAACGGCGACTATTTTGAGGGTGGATGTGGTTCTGTGTAAGTGTACGCCCTGTAATGCGACAAGGTGTGCAATATACAAAGTCGTGTGGGTGCCTATCCTCCAGGCGTCAGGTCTCAGATCTTAATGACTGTACTACGTAAAATTCTGACCCAACGTTACAGAATGTAACCAAGGTGGCCAGAAAATACCATAGAGCTGCCAAAAGAAAACTACTAGAGCAGTCTGAAGAGGAGGAGGAGGAGGAGGAGGAGGATGAGCCAAGTTATGGAGCAGACTTATCTTAACATTCTGACCTTGGAGGCTGTTTTCCACTAAGTTAATATTTTATTACTTTTCCCGGCTTCTAATACATGGAGGAGCTTCAAAATTTCACAGTTTATTTCTCCAACAACTGTAAATATAATAAATGCTTTTAAATGCATGATTTCAAAATTTCTAGTCATCTTAATTAAAATTAAATTTTGAAAAGTGTATCACTTTTGATAATTTAAAAGCAAATTCAGCTTAAACCTGAGACAAAATTTTAATTGTACACAATTCGGTAGCTAGTCACAGCGCACACACTAAACACATAAAAACTGCATACGTTTGTTATGCACAGTTAATGCGAAATGTACATCAATCGTTGATAATTTAGCATTGTTGGGATAGGACATTCCCGGTACAAATAAATTATAAAAAACCAAATTCACAATTTTGCGTCAATCAGTTGGAAATTTACCTTAACAAGATATAATTCACATCACATCTCTCTGTCAGCTGTTCTTGTATTTAAGATTTGTACTGTACTTTACGCGGTTAAATATAACATGTATGAACTTGCTTATCAAAAAAAAAGGTATAATCAACTTTCACCCTACCCATGGGTGTATCTAGGAGGTACGTCCATAGGTCTACCTTAATCCGCCAGTTTGTTGCCCACAGTCCCTACATTACTGGAAGCCATGCGAAGGTGACTTTGGTACAGTGACACTCACATGGCGAAGCTGGAAGGTCATGGATGTGTTGCACCAGTGGGAGTGAGGGAAGTTATAATTTTAAACATGGAGCTAAGCTCCCTCTGTGGACCAGTGGGAAAGGATCGGCGTACAGATCCCGTGCTTCAGGGTTGAAACTTAGATACTCAGATTTTGAACACCAGAAGGTAGTGCATTTGACATTCGAGGATTTAAGATGCCAGACGTTGAAAGCTCTGTGTGCATCATATTTGGACTTCAATCGGAAAAATTAATGAATAAACTCACTAATAGGTAAGACATTCAGAGAACAAGCTATAACATTTTAGTCTTTCGTAAACACATTAAAAGATGTAGAGATACTAAAATCTATTTTCACACACTGTTATATTCTACTTGTGACGAGAGAAACACTGAACATACCTCATTCCGCCAGGAAGGGCCTGCGACATCCTCTCTGATCCTGTAACAGACAGGAAGACATAAGACCTGATGCTGGTGGTGGTGATTCTTGTTTTATTATGAACTACAGCTGAGCTACCATCCTCCATGTAACAATCATCAGAAGGAAAATGGAAGAGATCTGACATTCGAAAATGAAGGTATCGGCTTAATAAAGAAAAGGGCCACGAAGGGCTTGGAAGTAAATCACTCCCTAGGCCTTATCAAGACTTAATTCATTTATTGACATGTGGTAATTTGAGAACTTTATAATTTAGCCCTTGAATAATTAGATAATTCGTTTATGGGTAATAGAAGCTTCAAACATTCACAAATTGAACGCAACTCAACGAGATAATCAAAGTTTAATGAGGAATCAACTCAACTGTGAACAACGCAACAGAGAATATGTTTAACACAATAGTGAGCTGGTGGTGGTGGTGATTATTGTTTTAAGAGGAAGTACGACTAGGCAACCATCCTGTACATAACACTAATCAGAGGGAAAATGGAAGGGATCCGACAGTTCGAAAAATCAAGATATCGGTCAAAGAAAGACAAGGGCCACGAAGGGCGTGAAAATGAAAGACTCCCTAGCCCTCGCAAACCTAATAGCGTTGGGGTCGAAAAAGAAGAAGAGTTGACCAAGGGAGGTCGGATAGGACAGATAAAAGTGAGGAGCCTGGCACAAGTAAGTGGAAGCACTGCCAGGACTCAGCTGAGGACCCCGTGGTCGCCAACCCACGCTCTAAAGTTCAGAGCCCCTGACGCCCCTTTTAGTCGCCTCTTACGACAGGCAGGGGATACCGTGGGTGTTTTCCTACTGCCCCCACCCACAGGGGGATAACACCATAGTGAGTTTGTTAGTTAATCTATTAAATGTTAAATTGTTGTCAACTATTGGGTCGATGCATAAGCTCGTTTGGTTCTTATATTTTATTTTACTGTCACTGTCACTCACTGCAACTGACCATCACAATCGCTCAGTGATGTATTCACCTCCACTCCCTATGACCTGCCAACGTACAGGTAGCAGTGGAATATCTCTCCTGTAGAACTGTTTTGGTTTGGAGTGGAAGAAGTCTGTTATCCATTGGTCAAGAGAATCTTCGTCAGGAAACACTTGCCCCTGAATGTGGTTAGAAAGAAAGCGGAAAAGATGGAAGGTGGTGGTGGTGGTGGTGATTATTGTTTTAAGAGGAAGTACAACTAGGCAACCATCCTCTATATAACATTAATCAGAGAGAAAAAATGGAAGGGGTCCGACACTTCGAAAAATGAAGATATCGGCCAAAGGAAGACAAGGGCCACGAAGGGCATGAAAATGAAAGACTCCCTTAGCCCTCGCAAACCTAATAGCGTCGGGGTCGGAAAAGAACAAGAGTTGACCAAGAGAGGTCGGATAGGATAGATGAAAGTGAGGAGCCTGGCACAAGTAAGTGGAAGCAATGCCAGGACTCAGCTGGGGGCCCCGTGGTCGCTAACCCACGCTCCAAAGTTCAGAGCCCTTGGGGCCCCTTTTAGTCGCCTCTTACAACAGGCAGGGGATACCGTGGGTGTTATTCTACCGCCCCCACCCACAGGGAAAGAAAAAGATGGAAGGGGCAAGGTAAGGGCAATACGGAGGATGAGGAAGAGGTTCCCAGCCAAGTTCAGCTATCACACCTTTGGTCAATTGCGCTGTATCTGGACGTGTGTTATCATGGAGCAATAAGACTGGTTGTTGACTTTGTCTTTTCTTGTCAATAGCAACTGCAAGCCGTCTTAGCTGCTCACTATACACAACAGAGGTAATCGTAACGTTTTTCAGAAGAAGTTCATGGTGAAGAACGCCATCTTTGTTCCACCAAACACACAACATGATTTTCTGTGAATGGGCTCTATCCTTGGCACGAGGAGCTGCTTTCTTTGATGGGCTTAGGCACTCTTCTTCATGTTGACATACAGGCACCATTTCTCGTCACCGGTAACAATGTTCGAAAATATGCTTCGTGCCTATCACAAGCCACCGGTGCCGGCAAGCAATTACGAACAGATGTTTGCTCGTTGCTTTTTGTTTGTGTCACTCAGCCCATGTGGTTCCCATGTACCGATTTTATTTACCTTACCCATCGAATGCAAATGGCGTTGACTGATCACATTCAAAAACTTGCGCCATTTCCCGCGTTGTTTAACAAGGATTCTCATGAAGCAACATATTGAAGCGATTTTCATCAAAATCTGAATCTTCCGGAACGTGGATCATCAGACAAGTCAAACCGTCCTGCTCGAAAGCGGGAAAAACATTTTTGAGTATTTATTTCAGCAATTGATTCATTCCCGTACATTTCAGCTGCACAGGAACCTCGGTTAAACTCAAAGAGTAAAATGTTTCGGAAATGCTCACTTTTCTCAACTTCGCATTCCATAGTGGTGGTGGTGGTGCTTATTGTTTTAAGAGGAAGTACAACTAGGCAACCATCCTCTATATAACACTAATCGGAGAGAAAAAATGGAAAAGGTCCGACACTTCGAAAAATGAAGGTATCGGCCAAAGGGAGACAAGGGCCACGAAGGGCGTAAAAATGGAAGACTCCCTAGGCCTCGCAAACCTAATACCGTCGGGGTCGGAAAAGAAAAAGTTGAAAGTGAGGAACCGGGCACAAGTAAGTGGAAGCAATGCCAGGACTCAGCTGAGGGCCCTGTGGTCGCCAACCCACGCTCCAAAGTTCAGAGCCCCTGGGGCCCCTTTTAGTCGCCTCTTACGACAGGTAGGGGATACCGTGGGTGTTATTCCACCTCCCCCTCGTTTTTTTATAAATGTGCTCAAAGCATTGTTTAACATTACTACAACCAGGATACTTCGATATGAGGCTAGTTTCAGAGAATGGTTAGCGTGCTGTCCTTTGGTCACAGGGTTCCCGGGTTCGATTCCCAGCAGGTTTGTAATTTTAACCATAATTGGTTAATTCTCCTGATAAGGCGAATGAGTGTATGTGTAGTTTTCATCATCGTTTCATGCATGTCACGACGCGCAGGTCGCCTATGGCGTCAAATGGAAAGACCTGATCCGGCCAGCCGAAGTATTCGGACACCTCTCGGCACTAAATGCCCTACGCCACTTAATTTCACCTGCTTTTAAGTAAATACCCTAGTTTATTATCAGATTAGGAGGATATCCGTATTTGTTGTGTTAACAATTTGAATATTTTGAATCCTCCAGTTAATTACTGTTTTAAGAGGAAGTACAACCATTTAACCCTCCTCCATATAACACTAATCAGAGAGAGAAAACGACACAAATCCGACACTTCGAAAAGTGAAGGTATCGACCAAAGGAAGACGAGGGTCACGAAGGGCGTTAAAACGAAAGACTGCCTTGTCTTCGGAAACCTAATAGCGTCGGGGTCGGAAAAGTAGAAGAGTTTGACCAAGGAAGGTCGGATAGGATAGATAAAAGTGAGGAGCCTGGCATTAGTAAGTTGAAGCAATGCCAGGCCTCAATTAAGTGCCCCGTGGTCGCCAACCCACGCTCCAAGGATTAGAGTCCCTTGGGAATTTCTTAGTCGCCTCTTTCGACAGGCAGTGGATACCGTGGTTTTTTCAACCTCCCCCACCCACAGGGGTTATAGTTCGTAGAATACACAAATTAATTTATTAAAATTAGAAGAACTATTTGTGGAACAGAGGATTTTTTCCTCTGCCGAAAAATAACATGTTTCTACCATGAATCCATTTGTAAAGAATGGCTCAGTTCTTATCAATAAACTCATTTCTTATTTTTTGCAAGCGATACAAGTTCAAATGACGAATCAAACAGACTCACCGTTTCCTGCTAGGCCCGACCTCCTCCGCCTCCTCTCCATCTGGAACAAACATCGTTTCTTAAAATAGTGATGAAGCTCATGATGTACAGAGATCGGATTTGAAAAGGTGGTGATGGTGGTGGTGATTATTGTTTTAAGAGGAATTAAAACTAACCAACCGTCCTCTACATAACACTAAATCAGAGAGAGAAAAATTGGAAGGGTTCCGACACTTCGAAAAATGAAGGTATCGGCCAAAGAAAGACAAGGGCCACGAAGGGCGTGATGATGAAAGACTCCTTAGGCCTCGATGCCTAATAGCGTCGGGATCGGAAAAGAACAAGAGTTGACCAAGGGAGGCCGGATAGGATAGATGAAAGTGAGGAGCCTGGCACAAGTATGTGGAAGCACTGCCAGAACTCAGCTGAGGGCCCCGTGGTCGCCAACCCACGCTCCAAAGTTCAGAGCCCCTGCGTCCACTTTTAGTCGCCTCTTACGACAGGCAGTGGATACCGTGGGTGTTATTCTACCGCCCCCACCCACAGGGGGGTGGATTTCTATGACCAGTCATATATTTTCCCTTAATATTATATAGTCTTGTATTTTCAATACGTTTCCAAGCATGATAATCAAAATTAAACTGGTTTTATTGGGCATATAAATGTATATTTAGGCTTTCTTAAGTTTTATGGCATATTTTCAACAAAATATCATTATAACGGCATATTTTGGTAATTTTCATTTTAATTTCGTATTATAAAAATCAGAATAAGCTCTAGAAATTATTGTTCAGGATAGACTGGAATATACTACTGAAGAACCATTATAAAGTAGTGTATGGAATGTTTCTAACAGGTAGGAGCTAATGTTTGCTAGCTGGGTCAATTCCTGGAAACCTGGCTATTGTTTACACGGAAGCAGAGGTAATTCTGCAGTTATTTGTCATTGTTCTTATCTCTCTCCTTCGCCCTTCCCTCTTCCATCTTCATCACACTGAATGACCTTGGTCATTAGGGAGCTTCAGTCTTTCAGTTCCTTTCAATATGCCTAAAACGAAAGTCTCAATTTGTGGAAAGTTGCGAAGTTTTGTTCGCGAGTTCGGTGAAAACATATTCAGTACGGATGGAGTGATATTATTCTGTAAAAAGTTACTGCCGAAAAACGCTTCTCTGTGCAACAACACTGTAAAACATAAGAATTGTGTAACTAGATATTCTGCACTCGAAACCCCGACATCAAGTTCACAGTGTTCACCATTTTCACAAGATCTCTGCAAGATGATGGTTCCCTTTAAAGAAACTTAACAGCCGAAGCTTCAGAATACAAAGCATCCTGTTCCCAACGAATCTACTCTCAGGAAGGACTATCTGACACCTTGTTATGAAGAGATGTAGGATATAAGGCGTGGCGTGGGAGACAGTAAGATATGGGTTTCAATAGACGAGACCACAGATGTGGATGGAAGATATGTAGCAAATGTGATCGTTGGCACGCTGAAGGAAGACCGGCCTGGAGATACGTTCCTCCTGACATGTGAAGTGCTAGAGAAGACAAACCATTCCACCATTGCAGTTCTCTTCGACATTTCAATGAATCTGTTGTGGCCAAACGGGGCAAAGAGAGAGCACATTCTTCTATTTGTAGCTGACGCTGCTACGTATATGGTGAAGGCAGCCAAGGGACTTAAAGTGCTATACCCGAAAATGATACATGTGACATGTCTTGCACATGCCTTGCATAGGGCAGCTGAAGAAGTTAGAAGTTGATAAATTAATATCGAACTGTAAGAAAGTGTTTGTCAAAGCTCCACTTCACGTTCAGAAATTTCAAAAAGAAGCACCTTCACTACCCCTACCTCCAAAGCCAGTTATAAGGCGATGGGGGACTTGGCTTGATGCCGCAGTGTACTATTGCAACAACCTAGATGTCGTGGAGAAGATCGTGAAGACTTTTGATCCTGCAGAATCGTCCTCCATAAAAACCACTCAAGAGGCTGCCGACAGTGGGGTTCGAACCTACTATCTCCCGAATACTGGATACTGGCCGCACTTAAGCGACTGCAGCTATCGAGCTCGGTAGATTTATTTTCAAGCACTACATTAAAAGCGGATCTGGATTACATAAAGTCTAATTTGAATTCTTTATCTGGAGCAATCACGCAACTGGAAGTTTCAGGTGCAGAACTAAGCGATGCACTGGATGTTGTAAAGTGCACTGAACAGGAATTAAAGCTTGCGAAAGCAACAATAGCATCTAGGTTGTGTAGAAAATTAGAAAATGTACTGGAAAAAAATAGCGGACTTGTGTACCTGCGTGGAATAAGTGACATTCTTTGTGGATACCCTTCATCTGCAGATTTCCAGGAATTTTTTCCATGTGATTTAACTCTATTCAAGTACGCTCCCGTTACATTATGTGATGTCGAAAGAAGTTTTTCTCGCTACAAGACGATACTCAGCGACAACAGGAGGGGATTCTCATTCAACAATCTTAATGTGCATGTGGTCATAAATTGCAACAGTTCTGATAATGTAGACTAGATCAGGTATGAAAGTTTCATTCAAATAACATATGTTTTGTGTATAAATTAAAACTGATTGAATATTGAACAGTAACATTAACTGTAGTGTTTATGTCTTCCACAGAGTCCGTATGCAGTGTAACCTTAACGAGTTCATGAAATATTCGTCCATTTTAGTTGATTTTGGGTTAAATATTTCGAAGAATTAAACATTTTTAAACTGTAAATTAATTGCAGCCTGTAGCAATCGTAATAAAAGTGCTTCTATGTAACGAAGACGCTATTCATGAAGTTATATTTTGAATTTTATAAGTCATATTTTTACGTTTTTTAGGTCATGAGTGCATACATATTTCATACATTTTTAGGTCATAGAAATCCGTCCCCTAGTGATAACTGTTCCACTTCCACTGCAATAGTGCCAACGTATGGATTGGTAGCACAACGAAATTGCTATCGCATCTTTCGGTCAACTACTTTCCATTTTCCGCCGTTCTTGTCGTTTTCTGTTTTTCATCGCCACCTTCCACGACAATGAGTGGTTCGGTCTCCTCAGCTTGGGGTGACTTGGGGACGATCATTCCGTAGCTGGTGATTTTTACAGGTGGGCATTTTTTCTGCGAGAACAGAGTTCCCCAGAAATGGATCGGGGAGGAGGCCGTTCCGGCTTCTCACTTTTGGCACCGTTTCCTTAATTTTTGTAGGAGTGCCGGCAGATGGACTGACGGTGTTCATCGGGGGATAAAGTGATCCCCACTGGGGTAGGAGAAGGTTCCTTCTCTAACGTTTTAGCGGAGCGCTGTCGTTCCTCCTTCTCCTCCTTGAAGTTCTGGGCATTGGTAGGAGGGCTGGTAGTCCAGCCCTGGTTGGGAAAGGCTTCAGCCCTGCCCTGGTGGGGGAGCACTTCTATTGCTGAACATATTTGGAGAGGACTCTTCCCAGGCAACGTCGCCAATGACGCTCTCGTTGGTCTCCCAGAAGGTACGAGAACCTTCTTGGGTTAATCCATACTTGTCGTGGTAACCCTTTGTTCGCGGGTAATTGGTGGAGCTAGGCTTTGTCTACTAGTTATTGCAGGACTGAAGCTTCGTTGTTTGATCCCGGAGTAGTTCACGAAATTTTCAGCGAAAGAGATGGAGAACTCCGGAACAGGCATAGTTTTAAACTTTCTCCGGGTAGGAAAGCTTATCTAGTATTTATAGCTCCTGGATTTTCTACTCCTCCCTGAACGTTGGACATTGCATGGCCTGTGCAATTGGCGGTGGTGTACATTCAACACCACATGCTCACTATTACAACGCAGTGAGGTGTGGCCAACTTTTGACAGTTATAACACGTCATCGGTGCTGGAATGTATGGGCGTACAGTTAAACGGTACATCGCGACTTTAGTACGTTGAGGCAGTGACTGGGCGTCAAACGTCTAGACGAAAGCGCCCGTATCGAGCAACTTATCACCGACACGCCTCTTTAATCTCTGTATGTCGGTAACGCCCTGACGTGTAAGATTTCGAAAGATAACGTCACCGGAAGCCCTTAGCAAATCCCTGTAAAAATAACACCTTTGGAGGAGTTAAAGGTTCCGTGCTCCTCGATTTTATTATTATCTGCCAAATTGCCAACTTTTTAGCCTCAAGTAATCGTCGACACTCTTCACCTGTTGATGCCGTTATTAGCACGGAGGCATCAGGAAGCTTACGCTTTTCATCAACTTCACCACGAAAAATATCTTCAAATGCCCTGAAGCGCAGACCATCCTGGAGGCGACCACAAATCAGGCTTTCATCTTTCCCTATTTCGCACTTTACAAGATGCTGTTTTTGGATAGTGCCACCCTCTATCGGAGTAGAAAATACAAAATCAGAAACAATGTTTAGTCCCACGAGTACCCGGGATAAAAAAGGTGGACCTTCGATCAAAGGCAAGGCTATATACTCCAGAGGGCGCCCGGTATCTGGAGGGTGTCGCTAAGAACTTCTCTTCCAGTAGACATGCATCACCTCACCACGACCCGAAACTTGTGATTGGGGGAGGATAAAACCTCCGTACTAGCCTGGAGATGTCGGCTAGACATGAACAGGAATGAAATTTAAGAAGGTGGTAGGAAGGTAGAGAATTTAATGAAGAATAAAGAGCACAGACACATCTCAAGCAACTCGGCGGACACCCGGCAAGGGTAACACTGAGCTGGCACAGACCTCGGAATCAATAAGCTTACAAGCCCCCATACCGACGTGAAGTTCTTGGTTTCCCTAGAGCGGGAAGAGCCCCATGGTCGCCAACCCACACTCCCAAGCAGGGCCCTTTTAGTCACGTCTTACGCCGCGCAGCCAATGCCGTGGGTGTTATTCTACCGCCCTAAGGTAGTGGTGGTTTTTTAAAATATGCTTTACGTATCACCGACACAGGTAAGTCTTATGGCGCCGATGCGATACAAACTGATTAGGAATGAGAAGGAAGTGACCGGGGCCGTAATTAAGGTACAGTACCAGCATTTGCCTGCTGTAAAAGTGGGGAAACTACGGAAAACCATCTTCGAGACCGCCGCAAGTCGCGTTCGAGACCACAATCTCCCGAATGCAAGTTCACAGAATCGCAAGCCCCTAACCGCGAGCCCAACTATCCCGGTGGTAATTACTGTTTTTAGAGGAAGTACAACCAGGCAACCGTCCTCAATATAACACTAATCAGAGAGAAAAAAGGAAGGGATCCGACACTTCGAAAAATGAAGGTATCGGCCACGGAAGACAAGGGCCACGAAGGGCGTGAGAATGATAGCCTCGCGAAGCTTCTGAAAACTAATACTAGTTGACCAAGGGAGGTCGGATACGAGACATAAAGTGAAGAACCTGCTCCAGTTAGCTTAAGCAATGCCAGAGCACAGTAGTCGCCAAACCACGCGCCCACGTTGAGAGCCAACGGTTATTTTTACAGACAGGGCATAAAGAATGTGTACTTTATCACCCAAACACACGGAGGGTCAGCTGTGTATAGAAGATATTGAAATACTTGTCATCTTTCACTCAATATCTGTGACAATACGCACCTCTATCGTGAGCGCTTCTTTTAACCATCTTGCTTCTGAAAACTCCAAACACCATCTCCGTCTCTCAGCAACGTCTTAGTGCTGGGGACATTGTTGTGTCGAACTAACACAGAGCCATGGTGGTGATTATTGTTTCAAGAGGAAGTAGGTAATCATCCTTTCTGAACAAATAAAGTGGATAAGAAATTTGAAATATAATTATTTTTCGATGAAGGAATTTTGAAAAGATTTACTAAATAAAACGGAAATGATTGTATTGATCCGCAAAAGATATAAAGAATCTAAGGGGAACGTGAGTGCTGGTGTTGTTTTTTTAATAGGAAGTACAACTAGGTATTCGTCCCCTCTGAAAAAATTAAGTGGAAAAGAATTTTAATATAAAACAAAATTATTTAGAAAATAAATACAAAATATTTAAGAAGTACCCTCAGCTGAAAAGAGCAGTAACGAATCAAAAGGGAACGTGATTTTCCTGATGGATGTGGTGATTTTTGTTTTAAGAGGAAGTACAACTGGACAACCATCCTCTATGTAACACTAATCGGAGGGAAAAGTGGAAGGGATCCGACACATCGAAAAATGAAGATATCGGCCAAAGGAAGGCAAGGGCCACGAAGGGAGTGAAAATGAAAGACTCCCTAGCCCTCGCAAACCTAATAGCGTCGGGTGGTGGTGGTGGTGATTATTGTTTTAAGAGGAAGTACAACTAGGCAACCATCCTCTATATAACACTAATCAGAGGGAAAATATGGAAGGGGTCCGACACTTCGAAAAATGAAGATATCGGCCAAAGAAAGACAAGGGCCACGAAGGGCCACGAAGGGCGTGAAAATGAAAGACTCCCTAGCCCTCGCAAACCTAATAGCATCGGGGTCGGAAAAGAACAAGAGTTGACCAAGAGAGGTCGGATAGGATAGATGAAAGTGAGGAGCCTGGCACAAGTAAGTGGAAGCAATGCCAGGACTCAGCTGAGGGCCCCGTGGTCGCCAACCCACGCTCTAAAGTTCAGAGCCCCGGGAGCTACTTTCAGTCGCCTCTTACGACAGGCAGGGGATACCGTGGGTGTTATTCTACCGCCCCCACCCACAGGGGGATGAAGCTGATAGGGCAGCGTTTTGCATCATGGCAGCATGGGATCGTAAGTGGCAGTGTTGGTTCAGTGACTGGTTTTGAAGTATGGAGAAGTGTATCGAGTGTGGTGGAAATTATTTTGCAAAAGTCTAAAGCGTTCACTCACATTGCAGAACTTTCCTAGTGCCCTTTTCCAGTTGGCGGATTGCCGTTTCAATTGTGGATCGTAATTGAAACACCATGTTTCGTCTCCAGTTATATCCGGTTATCGTCAGCACTACTGATGAGGTCACCACAAATCGTCATGCGATCATCACGTTGGTCTTGCGACAAGATTCGTGGCACACTGTGCTGGGTAACACGAGATATGTTGAGGTTATTCGTGGCAACTACCATGGCTGACCCCTATTGGTGTTGCGAGATCGTCTACCGATTGGGAACGGTTAGCACGCACCAACGTTGCAACTTGTTGGATCTTGCGTTCGGTTCGAACTGTTTGTCACACTTCATCCTTCAAACTGTCCTGTCCAAGCACAAAACGTCGGTGCCTCCTAAACACAACACTGCCAAACAATGCGTCCTCACCGTAAACCTGCTGCATCATTTCAAAATTTTTGGCATCGTTTTCTGCGCAATTTGTGGCAGAAATTTATGTTTGCCCGTTGCTCAAACTGTGACATGTCCAGGTCCGACAGGCCAATTCAAATCACCGGCACAACAAGGACCGTACGTCTGCTCCAGTGCGTGCACACAACTGTCTCTTGCAGGGACGAGAGTCTAACTGATATGGTACCATACCACGGTGCCACCTATGCTCTATAGTGCAACACAGCGCTATCATGCGGTCAGTCTCGGAACTTAATGATTCTCCTACGAATAGTAATTCCTTGTCGCATCGTACATGGTTTCAACAGTTCGACACCAGAGACCAAATCCCAGCTGTTTAAAAACCTTACATCTTGTTACATTTCGGTAAATGAATTTTGCCACTATATCAAATGCTCGGAGGTGTAGTGTAAGAATACCCAAAAACACAGTCTTCACAATCCGACTGCAGATCATATTGTTCACAATGTGGTACGATTTAGTGTCCGTCCGTGTGGATTCTTTTTCAGCAGATCAGGTTTTTCTAAGTCCCTACAAACAGGCTTTCTTATTATAATCCCAGCAAGAGGTAGACGCTGTGCATGGTTATAATTTTTCCCAATAGTCAAACCAGCTACTTCATTACAGAAGTTCAACATTTGAAATACTCACACTAAACCATTGTCGACCCTGTTGGCTGACTACTTTTTATGCATGAGTTACTTTATATGTTTAAACAACACTTCCCCTTATTATACAAACATTATTTATATACAATTTCAAAGGCGATGTTCAAAGTTAAATCTAGATTAAAAATAAGAGAATTAAGTTTTTGTGATACTAAATCTCAATTCTGTCCCCTTAAATGTTATTTTTTATACAATCCAAGCTACAGAAGGAAATGAGACTGTTACACGTCTGTCGTGATAACGGGGCTGGCACTAACGTACTTGAAGACCCTCAGAACATCACTGCGACCTTTGAAGACAAGCTGAATGTCTTAACTTTGATCTCTTTTACAGGAGGAGGATGCAGACAATGAGGAGGTGGACGAAGCGACAGAAGAAGAAGATAACCCTCGAGGTATTTAACTCTCATCTCTTACTTTACTGTTTCGATGAACCATCGCACTTGCAGGCCGGAAACGGTCAGCGTGGTAGGGTATGTCTGTCCAGTTGTACTTCCGATAACCAATATCACAACATTTTACAAGCTGGACTCGTTAAGTTATACAAGAAGTCCACTAGGTGTGTGCAGTGGTGTCTCTGGGTGGTGGTGAGAGCCTCAGAAGTGACCACAGTACTCTGGGTCGAGTCTGGGCTTATCTTCCCTCGTCCAATATACAAATCATGCTTTATCTGTTGCAGAACATGAAGTGGAGGAGAACGACGAAGACGAAGAAGAGGAAGAGGACAAATTAAATAGGAAGCCGGAGAACATGGAGATATACCTAAAAACACGAAACGTAAACGGGAGGATAATGGCGAGGTTCCGGGTCCTAAGAGGTAATTTCTAACTTCAAAATAATGTCTCATTGAATAATAATAATGATAATAATTATTTATTAATTAATTTATTTATTTATTTATTTATTTATTTATTTATTTATTTATTTATTTATTTATTTATTTATTTATTTATTTATTTATTTTACGTTTTGTTGTCATCACAGAACCGCTTCAATCACTTACGCAAAGAAAGTTTAGCTTTTCGATTCTCACAATATTTCCTCAACTTCCCAGATGCTGCCCCTTATTGGTGGGGGTGCTAGAATAACACCCAAGGTATCCCCTGCCTGTCGTAAGAGGCGATTATATGGGGCCCCAGGTACTCTGCACTTTGGAGCGTGGGTTGACAATTACGGGGCCCTTAGCTGAGTCCTGACATTACTTCCACTTACTTGTGCGGTGGTGGTGGTGGTGATTATTGTTTTAAGAGGAAGTACAACTAGGCAACCATCCTCTATATAACACTAATCAGAGAGAAAAAATGGAAGGGGTCCGACACTTCGAAAAATGAAGGTATCGGCCAAAGAAAGGCAAGGGCCACGAAGTGCATGAAAATGAAAGACTCCCTAGCCCTCGCAAACCTAATAGCGTCGGGGTCGGAAAAGAACAAGAGTTGACCAAGGGAGGTCGGATAGGATAGACGAAAGTGAGGAGCCTGGCACAAGTAAGTGGAAGCAATGCCAGGACTCAGCTGAGGGCCCCGTGGTCGCCAACCCACGCTCCAAAGTTCAGAGCCTCTGGGGCCCCTTTTAGTCGCCTCTTACGACAGGCAGGGGATGCCGTGGGTGTTATTCTACCGCCCCCACCCACAGGGAGAACTTATTTGTGGTGGTGGTGATTATTGTTTTAAGAGGAAGTACAACTAGGCAACCATCCTCTATATAACACTAATCAGACGGAAAAATGGAAGGGATCCGACACTTCGAAAAATGAAGATATCGGCCAAAGGAAGACAAGGGCCACGAAGGGCGTAAAAATGAAGGACTCCCTAGCCCTCGCAAACCTAATAGCGTCGGGGTCGGAAAAGAACAAGAGTTGACCAAGGGAGGTCAGATAGGATAGATCAAAGTGAGGAGCCTGGCACAAGTAAGTGGAAGGAATGCCAGGACTCAGCTGAGGGCCCCGTGGTCGCCAACCCACGCTCCATAGTTCAGAGCCCCTGGGGCAGGAACTTACTTGTGCCACGCTCGTCATTTTCATCTAGCCTATCCGACCTTTCTCCATTTTTATCAGTAGTCGAAGGAACGAAAACTAGACGAATTATTGTGTTCTATCTAGAGTTATTAATAACTACATAGTGGGAGAATAAGAGTGAGCCACGCCCCGCACGCACAGAGATCTACTCACCGTGCATAATATATCATCATAAGCTAAATACTGAGGCCCGGATCGCGACTGGGGAAGCCAAAAGCTACAAGCCTTGAGCTGGAGATAAGCCTCTCGGCAGAATAATACCGAGAGACTAATTTTAAAAACCAAAATACAATGAAATTCAACACATAACAAGGAAGCATTTATTGAATTAAAAGAAAATTAAGATTTAAAAAAGTCAGGGAAAGATAATCAATATTAAAATATACATAGCCTACGTAATCGCCCTTTTAGAGTGCTGTAGCAATAATCACTCTGCGACGGCATATCATCATTCAGAAACGCATTATATTGCATCCAGTTGAACCACTTGTCATCGTCCGATTGCGAAACATGACGAAATCCGCACAGTTTATTAAGGAGTTATCTAACTTTCCAACAGTTATTCATTTCACCAACTCCTCTTATCTCCACTCCCGTATATCACACCTCTCTTCTATTTTTATATCCCTCCTTTTTACAAAAATCCTCCCCCCCCCCCCCCCCACCTTGTGTGCTTGTTGATCCCGAAGGCTGTGCGAGCTCAGGGTTACCCATGCTGTAGGGCCAAAGTAACAAGGTGTCCGACGAGTTGCTTGAGAGGTATACGTGCTCTTTATTCTTCATCACTATTTCTAGCCTTCTATTCCCACCTTCTTAAATTTAATTCCTCTTCCTGTCTGGCCACCCTCTCTGCCTCGGGTAGATTAGGTTAGTGCGGAGGTTTTATCCTCCCCCAGTCACAAGTTTCGGGTCGTGGCGAGGTGATGCGTGGCTACTGGGAGAGTAGTTCCTAGCGACCCCCTCCAGATACCGGGCGCCCTCTGAAGTATATATCCTTGCCTTCGGTACATGTCCGTGGCTCTGCCGAAGGTCGATCTCATATTTCCGAAGTACTCGTGGGACCAAAAACGGAACCCCTCTTTTCTAATTCTTCTGTTCCAAAGGGTGGCACCCTACAAAAAAAAAGCGTGAAAAATTGCTAAGAAACGCAAGCGGTATACTCCAGTTCCAGTGGATTATGTAAGTGACGAACGTCTTCCTCGATTCCTGGTTGCTTCCAGGGTCGATGGTAAAAGTTTCCTTGACGAATGTCCTTTTATGATAAGCAATTCAATTGAAGAAATTGTTGCTGGTGGAGTCGACGAGATGCGCAAGTTCCGAGATGGATCCGTACTTATCAAGACATCTACGGCTGCACAGTCCAGACGGCTACTTAAAGCCAAGTTATTCGGTAAGGTAGAGGTGATAATCAAGAAGCACCAAACCCTTAACTCCTGCAAGGGATTTGGTTGAGTCTTCCGATGACTCTATGATCCGGTACCTTGCACGTCGGGGTGTAACCGACGTGAAGAGGTTGAAGAGGCGTGTGGTGGTGGTGGTGGTAATTATGATCTTGAAGATTTTTAGAACAGTTGACGTATTCAATTATACTGAATCGTATTTTAAGTATTTATATATAGGTACATTTTCGTGAACTAAGCAAATACTTGATCATTAATCTATCCTTCAATCTCCGTCAGCGTATGAAACTACAGCACTTGACATTGTAAACACCGCGCCGATCTTCTGGAACTTGCAAGTTACTTCGGTTGAGCTGCTCGTCTTCGGCTTCTTCATGACGTTAGATCTTCATATTTGGATCGTGTTGTGACTTTGTGCCAGACGGTGTATGCAGTTTGGCTCATTTAACTGTTCTCTGCTTTTCGTGAACATTATGAGACAGTGCCAAACATTGCGTGTGCCGTCCGGCTTCATGGCTAAGTGGTTAGCGTGCTGGCCTTTGGTCACAGGGGTCGCGGGTTCGATTCCCGGCAGGGTCGGGAATTTTAACCATAATTGGTTTATTTCACTGGCACAGGGGCTGGGTGTATGTGTCGTCTTCATCATTTCATCCTCATCATGACGCGCAGGTCGCCTACGGGAGTGAAATCAAAAGACCTGCACCTGGCGAGCCGAACATGTCCTCGGACACTCCCGGCACTAAAAGCCATACGCCATTTCATTTCATTGCGTGTGCCGTGCTGATGCTCGGAAGATTACGCATTACTTCTTTTAAGTGACTTACATTCCACTTCGTCTGAATTTTACCGTGCCTACCCCCGTCATTTTTATATCGCTTATTCAACTGATATTGTGTGGACTTCACCGTTAACTTCTTTCTTACTTATGCATTGTTTTTCGAGTTATAATCGGCTGATGATGACCCAGACTGGGGTCGAAACCGGTAACATTTCCATTTTTAATTAAATAAGAATGTCATCTCTACACCTCTTATTTACTTGTATTGAATAGGTTGAACTACCATATTTATTATTTCAATTTAACTGTCAATAACATCGTTGTAGGTGACGAAACTTGACTGTTTGAAGATGAGGGTACTTCTGTGACAGTGCGAAAGTCACGGTCATTGAAGAAAAAGACGATTGAATTATTCTTCACTAAACGGGGCATCCTGACTGGGGTTGTGCTAGAAACACAAAGGACAGTTACTGCGAAGTGGTACAGTGAGACTTGTCTGCCTCAGGTCACCCAGGCTCTCAAGCAGCTCCGTCCAACGTCACGGCTGTGTATAGCGTCTTCAATATTCATTACTGTTATAGGCAAAAAGCCAGTTACATCTTCTGATTGTGTCTGTTATGTCGAGTATCTCTAACTTGAAGTACTCGACATATATGTTTTTCCCAGGTTTCTATTGGTATGTCCCTGGGAAATTTTGGTTTTCTTGGGTTCAATATTTTATAAGAATGTCGTTCAGCTGCTTCTATCTTCTTAATATCTAGCATTTGTTGCTACTCGTTCTTCTTTTGTTTCATTAGCTGCTAATGGAGCCTACGAGAAAGTGCGTATATTTGAAGGTTTTCTAGAGACGGATAATTCAGGGTAACGTGTAATTTATTCAGTGCTTCTTTCCTAGCACCATAGCAGTCTTAATTGAACCAGGGCTTTGTTTTCCGTTTGTATGGACCTGTATACCGTATAGCCTCCTGTATCTGGCTGTCTAATTCTAGAACAGCTTCGTCCAACATACCGTCTCTGATCAGTTCCTGTACTATGTCTAAATTCGCTTTTCTTTTTATTAGACTGGCAAGAAGAATACGATCAAATATGTGTGTGTGCTATTGTCATTAATTGCGAATGATTGAGTTTTGTGATTGTGTAGTCATTCAGTAGATATCTGCATAAGGCGAAGAATTTCCATAAGTGTTATTTGCAGAAAATATAGAGAGGTTTTTGTGAAATCGTGTTTGGTATACACCACAACAAGCAGCGGCCATGAGCTTTGCTGGTTCACAAAGTTTCGGGTTGACTTAAATAAAGTTGATAGCAGGGAATTTAGATATATCTAGTAAGAGACTGCTACAACAATTATTCAGTGATAGTGAGATTTAATTGTTCATATAGTTTCTTGGGTTTGACTAGAAACAAAATTGATAGCAAGGAATATAGATACACCTAGTAACCAACTATTACAATAATTATTCAGTGACATTTCCGCTATAACTGCTTGAATTCCCACCACATAGTTAGTCGTGACATTCATCTTTGCATCAAGACATTATTACACCAAACATTTATAACCTGGATGCGACAAAATGTTCAAAGTGTAACATTCCTTCCACAAAGGATGACAACGCCGTGGGCTGTGATGATGCCCCCTTTGGTTTCATAGTGCCTGTACCCTATTTAGAGTAACAGAAAACTAAGCACTGAATTCCAAAAATGGCATTCTACTTTGGATGTGTGGCACTTGCAGGTACAGACTACACAACTATGGACTGTGTAAAACATCACCGAAGCTATCACAAAAAGCATTCAGTCCTGTAATGATCTGAAAGAAAAAATGAATGATGTCGCTGAGACTTCGATGCAGAAAATGTCTCTTATTCTAGAAGCTCAGTTACAACAAACAGACCTACTGACCAGTGTAAGGTGGTGGTGGTGATTATTGTTTTAAGAGGAAGTACAACTAGGCAACCATCTTCTATTTAACACTAATCATAGGGAAAATATGGAAGGGGTGCGACACTTCGAAAAATGAAGGTATCGGCCAAAGGAAGACAAGGGCCACGAAGGGCGTGAAATGAAAGACTCCCTAGCCCTCGCAAACCTAATAGCGTCGGGGTCGGAAAAGAACAAGAGTTGACCAAGAGAGGTCGGATAGGATAGATGAAAGTGAGGAGCCTGCACAAGTAAGTGGAAGCAATGCCAGGACTCACCTGAGGGCCCCGTGGTCACCAACCCACGCTCCGAAGTTCAGAGCCCCTGGGGCCCCTTTTAGTCGCCTTTTACGACAGGCAAGGGATACCGTGGGTGTTATTCTACCGCCCCCACCCACAGGGGGGTGACCAGTGTAAAGGAAACTGCGAAGTTATATGACGAATGCGTAAGCCTAGAGCAGAGAAACCTTGAAGATGATAACAATTCTCACACCTCTGTCATTAGAGAAAGGCGGGAAAGTACGCTAAGTAAGGAGTAGAACAATACAGGAAAATTAGAGATTGAAGAATGTGGTGTAAATTCATCATCAGTGCAAGTTCATGACAACTATAAAATGGAATGTAGAGAGGCATACAGGGGCGAAACTAGAAGGCAACCAGGAGTCGTAAAGGACTGTACTGCCTTTGTGGGCATAATGGACCCTTCAAGTACAGAATTACAAGCAGGAGGAAGACGTGCCTGGCTATACGTGGAAAAGTTACATCGGGATACCACAACTGATAAAGGCATATGCAGAAACAAGGTATAACAGATGAAGTACAACGTGATGAGTTGCAAAGTAGAGACTACTTTAAAGCATTTAAAATTGGAATACGGTTCGATGAACTAGAACGAACAAGCTCACTCGCATTCTGGACAAACGGTGTGCTCGTAAGACAGTATCCATTTCGGAAAAGGAGAACTGAGGGAATCAAACTTGACTAGCAGTATTTATCTTGCAAATATTGGAAGCCAATGCATAGGCTGCACCACACAGATGTAAATTAGGACATAACAAATGCAAGCAATAACTTCTTCACGACTTACGATATTGCTATTTTAACTGAGACAATGCTTACATGTGAATGGTCCAGTGAGAGAGGAGAGTGCCGGATGGGAGTGTAAGAAAGAAGTGAGGAGTCTAAAGAAAATGACTGCTGTTGAACAATACAGGGTAGTAATAGGAAGATGGCTGGGGAGAAAGAAGAAAGAAGAAGTGTAATTAGGAGGGAGTAGAATGGTACTGAGCATGAAGGGAGAGATGATGCTGACAGCGGCGGTGATTATAGTAATGCTATGGATCGGAGGAGTTGAACTGAACCCTGGGCGGAACTGCAGCGGAAGCATGAGTTGGGAAGACGTGGAGCTAATTAAAAGAGTTGTAAAAGAGATGGTTGAAGAGGTGTGCCCATTCGAGCAACTTAAAAATTTGATACAAGAGCAAACGAAGGCGTTCGAGAAAATGAATAAATGGTTTCGGGAAAAGGCAGATGACACAACAGCCAAAGCGAGAAACAACGCCGAAGAAGTGGCATCACTAAGGGAGAAAATAAGAAGATTAGAAAAGGAAGCGCTGAACCTTAAATCAGAGGTAGATATCAGTACACAAAATCGGAGAAAGAAATGCCTATTCATATATGGTGTATCCGAGGAGAAGAGGGAGGACAAACTGCTTAGAATTTATAAAGTGGTGGACCTAATTCAGGGGGAAAAAATTAATTTCAGTGAGACATAGACGATGTGGCGAGAATAGGGAAAGTAAAAGGAAATAGGCCGATTAAAGTGCAACTGTTTTCTACGTTGATGGCCGATATAGTGATGGGAGATGCGGGTAATATACAGAAGGTAAAATATGGATCAGCAGAGACATGGGAAGTGAATGGATCAGGAATGTCAAAATTCTTTTAAGAAGCATATGATTCGGGCCAGACACCAATGTTTGAGAGCTTCTATCAGGGGGCAGGAATTAGTAGCGACAAATGGCTGCTGGAAAAGGACTTGGACCGTGACCAAATTACTGGACCTAGAGGAAAAGATGGCACAGGAGGAAGATAAGGAGATGAGTATGGGGAAGAGAGTGGAAGAAAGGCAAGTTATACACAGCAATGTCGGAGAAGACGGACAAGGGGATAAGGAAAATACCAAGGAATAGAGGAAGCTTAATGAAGATAGAGTGGATATGATCATATACGTAATGATGAAACTGTTGGTGAAATGGGTTCTGGAAGTGCGTTTATGGTTAGAGAGAAGATGAGAATGAGGTTGAGTTGGTGGTTTGAGTAATTTGTTGTTGGAAAAGAGGTGAGTGAGATCCCCCTGTGGGTGGGGACGGTAGAATAACACCCACGGTATCCCCTGCCTGTCGTAAGAGGCGACTAAAAGGGGCCCTAGGGGCTCTGAACTTTGGAGCGTGGGTTGGCGACCACGGGGCCCTTAGCTGAGTCCTGGTATTGCTTCCACTTACTTGTGCCAGGCTCCTCACTTTCATCTATCCTATCCGACCTCCCTTGGTCAACTCTTGTTCTTTTCCGACCCCGACGCTATTAGGTTTGCGAGGGCTAGGGAGTCTTTCATTTTCACGCCCTTCGTGGCCCTTGTCTTCCTTTGGCCGATACCTTCATTTTTCGAAGTGTCGGATCCCTTCCATATTTCCTTCTGATTAGTGTTATACAGAGGATGGTTGCCTAGTTGTACTTCCTCTTAAAACAATAATCACCACCACCACCACCGGTGAGTGAGAGGTATATGAAGAAGAGTTTGGAGTGGTGATTGTGTTTATTTTAATGAGTTGGTAATGGCAAAATTTTATGTGGAGAATGGCTGGGTATTAAAATGAAATTAAGCATGGTGAAATATGATGAGTTAATAATAATGTTATTTGCTTTACGTTCCACTAACTACCCTTTTACGGTTTTCGGAGACGCCGAAATGCCGGAATTTAGTCCCGCAGGAGTCCTCTTACGTACCTGTAAATCTACAGACACGAGGCTGACGTATTTGAGCACCTTTAAATACCACCGGACTGAACAAGGATCGAACCTGCCAAGTTGGGGTCAGAAGGCCAGCGCCTCAACCGTCTGAGCCACTCAGCCCGGCAAATATGATGAGTTGTAACCGAGTGTAATAGTATAAGGATTAAATTGCAACGTGAACAGAATGAGGTGCACAGAAGCGGCTGGTGATGTAAGTCTTGACTCAGCTAGCAAGACTGGGTCAAGTATAGTATAGTAAGAGGAATGAAATGTGCAAAGGTGTGCGTGACTAGACAGGAGGGACAAGAAGGTCGTTGACATTGGACATGCCATGCAGGGACGGAAGATGACTACTGTGGTGACCCTCACATTGGGGACCACGTTTCCGGAGTATCCGATGGACCTCATGGAATATCCAAGGTGGATCGGGTTTCCTTTCCTTCGATTATTATTATTATTATTATTATTATTATTATTATTATTATTATTATTATTATTATTGGTTCATGGTGTGGGTTACTGTAGTCACGTCCTAGTTCGTGAACGTTGGGTACCGGCTGACTGGTCCTGAGAGTCGGGATAACAGTTGCTATGGAATGGGAGTGGGCATCTCGGACATATTGTGTGTCATGGCCCTCCTTGTGCTCAGGCGGCTAGGACGATACAATTAACCGGTGGTCCATAACCCGTTAGAGGAGAGATCCTCACTTGGACTATGTGTAAGTAGGGTAGCCTCCTGCTTCATGAATTTACCGAGCTCAGAACATTTTAATCAAGTCTCGGACCTATGGGAGTAACGGGGTCCCACTCCCATTTGACAGGCGAGGGACTCCTTAGAAACAATTAGGCGAACGAAATGGAATTCGATGGGGAGCTATCAATATTAATGAGGCTTATGGAAGAAAGAATGTAGAACTGGCTGAGTCAGCTAAGAGGATTATTCTGGATGTGCTGGGAGTAAGTGATATTCAGGTAACGGGAGATAACGAGGAAGAGATAGGAGATTATAACGTGTAATTGACGGCTGTTAGATAGGGTAGGGCAGAGTATGGGGTAGGGCTCTTTATCAGGAATACCATTGCACGCAACATAGTTTCTGTTAGGCACGTAAATGAGCGAATGATGTGGGTAGATTTGTCAGTTGGAGGAATTAGGACAAGAATTGTGTCCGTGTATTCATCATGTGAGGGTGCAGATGAGGATGAAGTTGACAAGTTTTATGAAGCATTGAGTGACATCGTGGTCACGGTGAACAGCAAGGATAGAATAGTGCTATTGGGCGATTTCAATGCGAGAGTTGGAAATAGAACTGAAGGATACGAAAGGGTGATTGGTAAGTGTGGGGAAGATATGGAAGTTAATGCGAATGGAAAGCGTTTATTGGACTTCTGTGCTAGTATGGGTTTAGCAGTTACGAATACATTCTTCAAGCATAAGGCTATTCACCGGTACACATCGGAGGCTAGGGGTACCAGATCCATAATAGACTACATCTTAACCGACTTCGAATTCGAGAAATCTGTTAGGATTATACTAGTTTTTGGGGGATTTTTCGTTGATACAGACCACTATATGATCTGTAATGCACTAAGTATCTCTAGGCCTAGGGTAGAGAAAGTGAAATCTGTCTGTAAACGAATAAGGGTAGAAAAACTAAAGGACGAGGAAATTAGACAGACGTACATGGATATGATTAGTGAGAAGTTTCGAACAGTAGACAGTAAGCAGGTTCGGGATATAGAAAGAGAATGGGTGGCATTCAGGGATGCTGTTGTAGAAACAGCAAGGGAATGCCTAGCAACAACTGTGTGTAAATATGGGAAAAGGCGAACATCTTGGTGGAATGATGAAGTGAGAGAAGCTAGTAAACGTAAAAAGAAGGCTTATCAGAAATGACTCCAAAAAAGGGCCGAGGCAGACAGGAATTTGTACATAGATGAAAGAAGCCCAGCGAAACAAATAGTTGTTGAATCCAAAAAGAAGTCGTGGGAAGATTTTGGTAATAACCCGGAAAGGCTAGGTCGGTCAGCGGGGAAACCTTTCTGGACGGTAATAAAGAATTTTAGGAAGGGAGGGGAAAAGGAAATGAACAGTGTTTTGAGTAATTCAGGTGAACTCATAATAGATCCCAGGGAATCACTGGAGAGGTGGACGGAATATTTTGAACATCTTCTCAACATAAAAGGTAATCTTCCTGGTGGTGTTGCGAACAGTCAAGCTCATGGGGAGGATGAAAATGATGAAGGTGAAATTACGCTTGAGGAAGTGTAAAGGATGGTAAATAAACTCCATTTTCATAAGGCAGCATAAATAGATGAAATTAGACCTGAAAGGGTGTAGTATAGTGGGAAGGTAGGGATGAAATGGCTTCATAGAGTAGTAAGATTAGCATGGAGTGTTGGTAAGGTACCTTCAGATTGGACAAAAGCAGTAATTGCACCTATCTATAAGCAAGGGAACAGGAAGGATTGCAACAACTATCGAGGTATCTCATTGATTAGTATACCACGCAAAGTATTCACTGGCATCTTGGAAGGGAGGGTGCGATCAGTGGTTGAGAGGAAGTTGGATGAAAACCAGTGTGGTTTCAGACCACAGAAATGCTGTCAGGATCAGATTTTCAGTATGTGCCAGGTAATTGAAGAATGCTACAAGAGGAATAGGCAGATGTGGTTATGTTTCCTTAATCTAGAGAAAGCTTATTACAGGGTGCCGAGGAAAAAGATGTTCGCCATACTGGGGGACTGTGGAATTAAAGGTAGATTATTAAAATCAATCAAGGGCATTTATGTTGACAATTGGGCTTCAGTGAGAATTGATGGTAGAATGAGTTCTTTGTTCAGGGTACTTACAGGGGTTAGACAAAGCTGTAATCTTTCACCTTTGCTGTTCGTAGTTTATATGGATCATCTGCCGAAAGGTATTACGTGGCAGGGAGGGATTCAGTTAGGTGGAAATGTAGTAAGCAGTTTGGCCTGTGCTGACTACTTGGTCTTAATTGGCAGACTGTGCCGAAAGCCTGCAGTCTAATATCTTGGAACTTGAAAATAGGTGCAATGAGTATGGTATAAAAATGAGCATTTCGAAGACTAAAATGCTATCAGTAGGTAAGAAATTTAACAGAACTGAATGTCGGGTTGGTGATACATAGCTGGAACAGGTAGATAATTTCAAGTATTTAGGATGTGTGTTCTCCCAGGATGGTAAAATACTAAGTGAGATTGAATCAAGGCGCAAAAATCTAATGCAGTGAGCTCGCAGTTGCGATCAACAGTATTCTGTAAGAAGGAAGTCAGCTCTCAGACGAAACTATCTTTACATCGGTCTGATTTCAGACCAACGTTGCTTTACGGGAGCGAAAGCTGGGTGGACTCAGGATATCTTATTCATAAGTTAGAAGTAACAGACATGAAAGTAGCGAGAATGATTGCTGTACAAACAGATGGGAACAATGGCAGGAGGGTACTCGGAATAAAGAAATAAAGGCTAAATTAGGAATGAACTCGATGGATGAAGCTGTTCGCATAAACCTACTTCGGTAGTGGGGTCATGTGAGGCGAATGGAGAAGGATAGATTACCTACGAGAATAAAGGACTGTGTTATAGAGGGTAAGAGTAGTAGAGGTAGACCAAGACGACGATGGTTCGACTCAGTTTCTAACGATTTAAATATAAGAGGTTAGAACTAAATGAGGCCATAGCACTAGTTGCTAATAGAGGATTGTGGCGACGTTTAGTAAATGCACAGAGGCTTGCAGACTGAACGCTGAAAGGCATAACAGTCTATAATGTTAATCTATGTATGTATATTATTATTATTATTATTATTATTATTATTATTATTATTATTATTTTGTTTCTTATTTACTCTGTTTTTCGACCGTTTATGCCCATTGCATGCCAAGGTCTATGGATCACTAATAAGTGTTGTTCATGGCCATATGGCAGTGCATATGGGGAAAGATTGCCTTTTATTGTCAGTGTATCTTCTTTGGCTGGTTTTTTGTTGTATGTCGTTTAGGCTATACCAAATTTGAACCATGTATTGGGTGGAAACCTGTGAGGTTCAATAAATATAAATAAATTAATATATAATTATGAATGGTGCACAAAAGGTATGTATACAATACATAATTTCGCCTCCCAGGAGCATGCAGGCAGACCAAAAGGTAGCATCACGTGGCTCTTAAAATGCGATTTCTCACCTTTTCAAGTAATAAACTCTTCAGAGCACATCTTGTTTATAAGAACTAAAAGATATTCCATAGCATGCCTATACTACCAACCACACTCTCCAGTGAATGTCATAATAGAAGGATTAGGTACTATCATAAGCAAGATGTCAGTTATTATGCCATTCCTATACGTGTTATAATTATGCAATAATATCAACTCCTCTAGTAGACCCAGCTGAGGAAACGCATGGGATATCTTCGTGCATTTGCCACACCTTCATTAGCAATCTTAGACCTCACTATGTAATAGCGTGAATTACATGGTAATATTCCTTATCACAGAATCCTAAGACCTGTACGAATGATCGTTCTCGGTGCAATGTACAGAAAGCATGAAATATTGATACGGGCTACCTTGTTATTCCCTCAATGACATGTGGCAAACGGAGGTGAGTGGTGGATGTGGTGGTGGTGGTATTATTGTTTAACGAGGAAGTGCAACTATGTAACGTCCTCTATTAACAAAATAAGTCAAAAATACATATTTTATTTCTTCAAAGAAGTTGTATCGAAATGAATTACAATACTGAACAAAACCCATGGAAGCCTCCGTGGCTCAGGTGGCAGCGCGCCGGCCTCTCACCTCTGGGTCCCGTGGTTCAAATCCCGGTCACTCCACGTGAGATTTGTGCCGGACAAAGCGGGGGCGGGACAGGTTTTCCCCGTCACCTTTCATTCCGCAACACTCTCCAGTATCATTTCATTGCATTAATCATTCATTAATCATTGCCCCAGAGGAGTGTGACAGCCCTGGGCAGCCGGCACAATTCCCATCCTCGCCGCTAGAAGGGGGCTTCATTCATTCCATTCCTGACCCGGTCAAATACTGGAAACAGGCTGAGGATTTTCATTTCACTTCATCAAAACTCTAATATTAAGCCGAAAAGGTCGTAATGAATCAAAATTTACATGCCTTTGAATAAGCCACTCTCGGACACAAAGCGGATGATGAGATCTGCAGTAGTCGCGTCATCGGCTAATAGGTTTTCGAGTGTTTCCTGCAGGCCGAGGCTCCGTCTTAGGTTAGAGAGATCGGCGCACTTAACACACTGGGAGGGGGGGGGGGGGGTGCGTTTTGCCCTCTTTGGTATATAAGAGTGCGTAGATCGTCCGTGACGCATCCTGAGTGTACACAGTACTATGGCCTCTCTCCGTGAAGGCCGGAAAGAGGACCGCCACAGGGAACCTGGCTATAAGGTCATGATTTTAACGCAGACTGCAGAGAATTTAACGAGTCGGTACATATCGTCCCCACTCTGGCAAACTAGCGAAACTGACAAACTAAGGAATCTGTAGTTCTGAAGTTCTGGTCTAGATTTTGTTATTTATATTGTAACGGACTCTTCACTTCACCGGCAACTACTGTTATGAACCTCGCCACGCACATAACCTTTTTCTACTATTAATATGGACTTACCCTCATCATGATACACACCGCATTTTCTCTTCAACTGGAACTTACATACTTATGTGAATTTGCACACATCATACCTTGCACGAACTCTGCTCTCTCCACCTTTACGATCTACGATAAACTAACTTCCTTTTCGCTGCCTGACGTCTTGTGACATCGCCTGCTTTGTCACGCATGCTCCATTAACCTCTGGAATCTTCCAGACATATTTCTCATTATTCCACACTATAAATACCCGGCCTTCCTCTGAATGTGTTGAGATGGACTTTGGCCTGTGTGGAGGGAGGAACCTTTAACGTCATCTCCGTCCTTAGCGACATGTGCCCTGGACTCTCCATTTTCGGGCAGAACTACTTGGTTCAAGATGAGGTATGACAAACTTATTGTAAATACTTCTAGGTTGCATTTGGAGCTATTTTCTTTACATATTCTAACTGGGAGCAGTGCATTTCCAGGCCGGGATTTCACTTGTATTTTCAATATCTAAGCCTCTATTGACTAACTAGTGACAATTTTCTTTCGAAATGTGCGTGTGGTATATCGGCAACTCTGCGACTCCTATGCACACTTGCGCTTAATCAGTGCTTCACCATTTATGTTTTTGCATACTTTGAAACTGTTTCATTATACTATACAGTGACTTACGCCGGTATGACAACGTTAATTTGTGCCTATTCGGGTGATAATTGAAGAGGTGGCAACTGCAATATTACATTTAGACTTTTGCTTAGAAGACTTCATGCTGGTATACTCCAATCTGGTAACTGTGTACATCCTTTTTTTATTCTCATTGTTCAACATTTCTCTTTATACCGTATTCATCCCTTTCTTGTCTATCCTTTTCCTCTCCTGGCCTATTCTCTTATTTGCTTGCATTCTCTTGGATATTTTATTCTTGATGTAACAAATTTGTATTACATTTGGTTGGGAAAATTCCGTATTTGTACAGACTTCTATTCATCTAATATTGTAAGAGCTTGATTTAATTCTTCTAATATATCTATTTCCAAATTTTATCTTGGTTTCTCATCTATTTTCACCCGTCATGTCCCTTATTTCTCCTCCCATTCTCTTTTAATTTTTTAATATTATCTAGCTTGCTTTCCACTGCGCTATCTGTGGTTATTCTGGAATGCTTATTGGAGATCTTTTTTTTTTTTTTTTACCACGGCCTCCAATCTTAATTTGGCGTTTTACTCGCTGCATAATATTACTACCTACCGTTTGAAAGTACTCGGTGTCACCGATACTTTGGATTTCCCTCGGCAGTATTATTATAAATATATATATATGTGCAAATACCCCCCAGAAGGGGGTTACAATATATTGTCTACCCGCTGACAAAGTCTCACATCTGCAGCTCGTTCTGTATGTCTAACACATAAAACCAATAATTAAATATAAAAATTGATTTGACATGAGCAATCACAACTTCTTTTAGCTCAACTAACCTTTTGACAATTTGCAGATTCGTTAGTTTGCCAGAGCAGGGACGAATAAGAAAATTGCTTTTTCATCACCGAACGCTAACTGTAGAGGTTCTAAGATGGCGTAAAGCTCTGAACGAAACAGACAGTGGGAAGCGAGATCACCACCCTCATATTACCAGCACACACTAAAATATGGTTTCCTGGTAGTGAAAAATAAAAATACAAACCTTTAGAATTATTCCGGAGAAATGACCAATGATCACGTGTGGGGTGGTAGAGTAACATCCATGGTTGCGCCGCTTGTTGCCAGAGGCGACTAAAACTGGGCGAGGAGTTGGGAGCTTGTGTTGGTGACCGCGGTTCCCCCAGCTGAGTCTCACATTTTTACCACATAATTGTGCCAGGCTTCTCACTTTCACCTTTATTATCCGACCTTTCTAGATCAACTCATGTTCCTTTCCGACCCCGATGGTAATTGAACCTCATGGGCTGCGGACGCATTCCTTTCCTTTATCCATCTTTCCTCATAACTTAATTCTTCGAAGTGTCGGATCTCCTCCTCTTATCCTCAGAGAGGATTATAACCACCCTATGTCGCACTAACACTCACACGGTGGTGGTGATTATTGTTTTAAGAGGAAGTACATTTAGGCAACCAACCTCTATATAACATTAATCAGAAGGAAAAAATGGAAGGGATCTGACACTTCGAGAAATAAAGATATCGGCCAAAGGAAGATAAGGTGGTGGTGGTGGTGGTGATTATTGTTTTAAGAGGAAGTACAACTAGGCAACCATCCTCTATATAACACTAATCAGAGGGGAAAAAATGGAAGGGGTCCGACACTTCGAAAAATGAAGATATCGGCCAAAAGAAGACAAGGGCCACGAAGGGCGTGAAAATGAAAGACTCCCTAGCCCTCGCAAACCTAATAGCGTCGGGGTCGGAAAAGAACAAGAGTTGACCAAGAGAGGGCGGATAGGACAGATGAAAGTGAGGAGCCTGGCACAAGTAAGTGGAAGCAATGCCAGGACTCAGCTGAGGGCCCCGTGGTCGCCAACCCACGCTCCAAAGTTCAGAGCCCCTGGGGCAAGGAAGACAAGGCTACGAAGGGAGTGAAAATAAAAGACTCCCTAGGTGGTGGTGGTGATTATTGTTTTAAGAGGAAGTACAACTGGGCAACCATCCTCTATATAACACTAATCAGAGAGAAAAAATAGAAGGGGCCCGACACTTCGAAAAATGAAGATATCGGACAAAGAAAGGCAAGGGCCACGAAGGGCGTGAAAATGAAAAACTCCCTAGCCCTCGCAAACCTAATAGCGTCGGGGTCGGAAAAAAACAAGAGTTGACCAAAGGAGGTCGGATAGGATAGATGAAAGTGAGGAGCCTGGCACAAGTAAGTGGAAGAAATGCCAGGACTCAGCTGAGGGCCCCATGGTCGCCAAACACGCTCCAAAGTTCAGAGCCCCTGGGGCCCCATTTAGTCGCCGTGTGTGTTATTCTACCACCCCCACCCACAGGGGGGTTACGCTTACATGACCTCTACATCAATAAGGAGAACTTTTCCTTATAGTACATGTGAATATAATACCAAGGTCTGGTGAAGTCACATGCCCGAGGTATCTCTCTCCTACTTCAGTTCTAACTAACCTTATATATAAATACCGTAAGAATAAGGCACAACAGACAACACACAAGAAATTTTATTTAAAATTTTGCTCAAAAAAGTCGCGAAGCTCCGGAAAAAGATAGATTAAGTTTGCAATAAGGATTACTGAAGAAACATAAGTTAGAAAAACCAAAATGTTCTCGATATAATTCTCTCTCCGACTTCTGAAACAAAGAACAAGAAGCGATAAATGAATTAATGAAATAAGTAAATTACTAATTTCTGCAAGTAAAATTCAAAATATGAATTGGAAATAAGAGTGGTTCAAAGGAACAATTGTTGGAAATGAAGACTAAGTACTCACAAGACTTCACTCACCAATCAACAATTCAGAGATGGTGGTGGTGGTGATTATTGTTTTAAGGGGAAGTACAATTAAGCGACCATCCTCTATACAGCAATAATGATAGAAAAAGTGTAGTAATGGTGATTATTCTTTAAGAGGAAGTACAACCGGGAACCATTCTCTGTATACAATCCTATTTAAAAATGGAAGGTACCCGACACTTAGAAAAGTGAATATATCGGCCAAAGAAAGACAAAGACAAGAGTTGACCGAGAGAGTTCGGATAGAATAGATGAAAGTGATGAGCCTGGCACAAGTAAGTGGAAGCAATGCCAGGACTCAGCTAAGGGCCCCGTAGTCATCATCCCACGCTCCAAAGAACAGATCCCCTGGGGCCCAATTTAGTCGCCTCTTACGATAGGCAGGGGACATCGGGTGTGTTATTCTACCGCACCCACCCACAGGGGGGGGGGAGTTCTTGGGGCTCCTTTTAGTCGTCTCTTGCGCCAGGCAGGGGATACCGTGTGTGTTACTCTACCTCCACCATCCACAGCGGGCAGTATGCTTTGTCATAAAGGCTCGGGTTGGCGACAACGAGGCCCCTACATGGGCATGAGTTAGTTTAAGCTTGCTCACGCCAGGATCCTCACTTTCCTCTCTCACCTTTGCTGGTAACCTCTTTATTTTCTCCCTATCTCCCTTGTGGGGCGGGGGCGGTAGAATAATATCCACGGTGCATGCTGCCTGTCGTAACAGGCGGCTAAAGGCTATCCAAGGGTGTGGGTTGGCGACCACGGGGCCCTTAGCTGAACCCTGGCGTTGCTTCCTCTTACTTGTGCCAGGATTGTCACTTTCGACCTCACTTGGCCATCCCTATTCCTTTTCTAACCCGGAAGGTATCAGGTGTGAAAGTCTAGGCAGTCTTCCGTTTCACGCCCTTCATGGCCCTTGTCTTCTGTTGGCCGAAACTTTCATTCTTCAAGTGCTGGACCTCTTCCATTTTGCTTCTGATTAGCGTTAATGGAGGATGGTTGTTCAGTTATACTTCCTATTTAAACGACAATCACCACCACAACATAACTGGAATCGAGGCAAGAGCCGACCGTGGCCAATTATGAAGACCATAGATTAAACTGAATAGTCTGGCGCCCGTCTGTATCGGCAAATCACCAGACTGTCCAATACGACTGAGTGTGAGTGGTGATGGTGGTGATTATTGTTTTAAGAGGAAGTACAACTAAGCACCATCCTGTACATAACACTAATCAGAGGGAAAAAATGGAAAGGATCCGACACTTCGAAAAATGAAGATATCGGCAAAAGGAAGACAAGAGCCACGAAGGGCGTGAAAATGAAAGACTCCCTAGGAGTCCATACGTAATACCGTCGGGGTCTGAAAAGAACAAGAGTTGATCAAGAGAGATCAGATAGGATAGATGAAAGTGAGAAGCCTGGTACAAGTAAGTGGAAGCAATGCCAGGACTCAGCTGAGTGCCCGTGGTCACCAATCCACGCTCCACAGTTCATAGCTCCTGAATCCCCTTTTAATTGCCTCTTACGACAGGCAGGGGATACCGTGGGTGTTATTCTACCGCCCCCACCCACAGGGGGAGTGAGCTGGCACAGCCCTGGGGATCATCAAGTACACAAGCCCCCACACCGACGTCAAAGGTCTGGCTTCGCTATGGGTTCTCAGAAAAACTGACTTTGCGGTTTTCCTAACTGAAGTCAACATAGGTCATTACAAAGACGTCATTAGGAATGTAGCGATTAAAAGCAATGTTATCATATACAACACTCTATCAAATGAAAAACCGCACATTTTCTCACTTTTTACGAACAGATGGCCTACTATAGTCTCGATCTAACAGTCTAAATTTCCAGAGCTGGATGACCAGGCCGCAGACAGCCGTGAACTCTCCTCTGCCATTATTCCGTTTAATATGCACACTGCTCATTCCAATCACTGCCTCAGATGCGATGATGAACCAGTGTGTTACGTACCAGTAATATCAGAAAATTTATTAACCAGAGGAATGGCATGTTAAAGAAGAAATGTATTTAACTCCCCAGCTACTTCCCGCCAATATTCAGGCAGGCTGTTACACTCGGTACGACCGGGCGAATTGGCGCGTGCTTAGGGGCGCTCAGCTGTGAGATTGCATCCGGGAGACAGTGGATTCGAAACCCTCTGTCGGCAGCCCAGAATATGGCAACACGTTGTTTCCTTTTCTCACACCAGGCAAATGCTGGGGCTGTACCTTAACTGAGGCCAAGGCTGCTTCCTTCACATTCCTAGCCCTTTCCTAACCCATCGTCGCCAAAAGACCTATCTGTTTCGGTGCGACGTAAAGCAAATTAAAAAATATACGTTACGCAGCAGTAATCGTATATATCGGAGATGAGTGGTAACAGAAGACACAAAGCACACCACAACAAACAACGTTCAACGTAATGTTATTGTTGATCAAGCTTTTCAGCTTTCTATACTGTAGGCGTTCACATTTAGTTTTCTTTCGACCCTGTGATAATGGGGCGTCTTAAATAATATTTATAGCGTAGACTGTAGTTCATTATTCTCCGACTTTACATACCAATTTTCATTAAAATCTGTTTACCAATCTTCTTGTGACCCGGCGCTGATATGGACTTAGTAACAAAAATCCAAATTCATTAATATCTCTGTGATCATAGTTTGTACGGTAACAATATATCAGACATAAATGATCAGAAATTTAATACTATATAACTTTAGTTATGCAGTATTTATCGATACGACCTCTAATAACAAATATTTGAGAATTAAATTTTTGGCCTTCCCCTAAACTACAACTTTTCTCAGCGTGAATACAATTATTTATAGCCTAGATTGTAGCGACATATTCCTCGGCCTTGTCTACCGATTTTCATTAATATACGAGCACTAATAACATAAATATTTGAGAAGTCAATGTTAAGCCTTCCCCTATACTAACATTTCACTCAGCGTGAATAATATTATTCATGGTTTTGGTTATAGCGACTTAATTTTCAACTTTGTATACCGACAACATAGGGCCATTAATAACATAAATATTTCAGAATTAACTTTCAGGCCTTCCCCTAAACTACCATTTCACTCAGCGTGAATAAAATTATTTATGGCCTAGATTGTAGCGACTTATTTCCAGACTATCAATACCAATTTTGATTAAATTCTGCTCAGTCGTTTTCTGGTGATGCATGTACGTACAGACAGACAGACAGACAGACAGACAGACAGACATTACGGAAGGTTGTTACTGTCGATACGTTCGTTACAGAAAAACCGTTGTTTATAAATGCTGAGCAATGTACAGACAAAACTCTTATTTTATAGATCTTCGCTGCCGGGACAAAAGCTTCTATGCAAAATATTTTAGCGTAGAACTTTGGCCGGTAAGGTTCTGTCATCTAAGGAGCAATATTGTCTGGATATTGTCAAGGCATTCTCGCTCTTCATAATGTATGTGCTGCGGGTCAGTAGACCTCCAAAAATATTAACACATAGGAGGTTTTGTCCGGGCAACGACGATACATAGATTTGCATAAACTTGGACAATGACTCAGAGGGATGAGAACAGTGTAGAAGCAGCTGAGTAGTATATGGTACAATAAACGAGGAGAGATGGGTGTAATTCTACCGCCCCCGCCCACAAGAAATATTGGAAGAATGGAAAAGCTCAATTTTCGTTGCTTAAGTGATTGAAGTGGCTCTATGATGACCACAAAGGATGCTTTCACGGCTCGGACTTATAGACATGAGAGGCTTTTGGGCTTATGCCGTGTCAAGAAAATTGTCATTGTTTAAGAAACCTTTCTCGTGGACATTCGAGATTTCTTCTGCGAAACGTTAAGTATTTATCCTTATTTTCTTGACACAGCATAAGCCCAAAAGCCTATACAATATCATGTCTATTATTGTTATTATTATTATTATTATTATTATTATTATTATTATTATTATTATTATTATTATTACTCAATAATTAAATGAGACGTAATTATGAAGTTAGAAATTACCTCTTAGGACCCGGTTCGTCGCCATCATCTTCCCGCTTTCGTTTCGCGGATCGCGGTAGTTCCCCGTGTTCTCCGCCTTCTTGTTTTAGCTTGCCGTCTTCGTCTTCTTCGCCGTCGTCGTCGTCGTCGTCCTCTTCATGTTCTGCAACAGATTAAGCATGATTTGTATATTGGACGAGGGCAGACAAGTCCCAGATTCGACCCAGAGTACTCTAGTCACGTCTGAGGCTCTTACTCCCCCTGTGGGTGGGGGCGGTAAAATAACAGCCACGGTATTCCCTGCCGGTCGTAAGAGACGACTAAAAGGGGCACCAAGGGCTCTGAATTTTTGAGCGTGGGTTGGCGACCACGGGACCCTCAGCTGAGTCCTGGCATTGCTTCCACTTACTTGTACCAGGCTCCTCACTTTCATCTATCTTATCCGACCTCCCTTGGTCAACACTTGTTCTTTTCCGACCCCGACGCTATTAGGTTTGCGAGGGCTAGGGAGTCTTTCATTTTCATGTCCTTCGCGGCCCTGTCTTCCTTTGGTCGATACCTTCATTTTTCGAAGTGTCGGATCCCTTCCATTTTTCTCCCTGATTAGTGTTATATAGAGGATGGTTGCCCATTTGTACTTCCTCTTAAAACAATAATCACCGGGCGAGTTGGCCGTGCGCGTAGAGGCGCGCGGCTGTGAGCTTGCATCCGGGAGATAGTGGGTTCGAATCCCACTATCGGCAGCCCTGAAAATGGTTTTCCGTGGTTTCCCATTTTCACACCAGGCAAATGCTGGGGCTATATCTTAATTAAGGCCACGGCCGCTTACTTCCAACTCCTAGGCCTTTCCTATCCCATCGTCGCCATAAGACCTATCTGTGTCGGTGCGACGTAAAGCCCATAGCAAAAAAAATAATAATAATAATAATCAGAGGCTCATACCACCACCCAGAGAACGAGACGAGTCCAGCTATTAAAATGTGGTGATGGAGATTACCGGAAGTACAACTGGACAGACATACCCTACCACACTGACAGTTTCCGGCCTGCAAGTGCGATGGTTCATCGAAACAGTAAAGTAAGAGATGAGAGTTAAATACCTCGAGGGTTATCTTCTTCTTCTGTCGCTTCGTCCACCTCCTCATTGTCTGCATCCTCCTCCTGTAAAAGAGATCAAAGTTAAGACATTCAGCTTGTCTTCAAAGGTCGCAGTGATGTTCTGAGGGTCTTCAAGTACGTTAGTGCCAGCCCCGTTACCGCGACAGACGTGTAACAGGCTCATTTCCTTCTGTAGCTTGGATTGTATAAAAAATAACATTTAAGGGGACAGAATTGAGATTTAGTATCACAAAAACTTAATTCTCTTATTTTTAATCTAGATTTAACTTTGAAACATCGCCTTTGAAATTATATATAAATAATTTTTGTATAATAAGGGGAAGTATTATTTAAACATTTAAAGTAACTCATGCATAAAAAGTAGTCAGCCAACAGGGTCGACAAGGGTTTAATGTGAGTATTTCAAATGTTGAACTTCTGTAATGAAGTCGCTGGTTTCACAACTGGAAAAAAAGTGCAGCCATGGACAGCGTCTACCTCTTGCTGGGATGGTAATAAGAAAGCCTGCGTTTAGGGACTTAGAAAAACCTAATCTGCTGAAAATGAATCCACACGGACGGACACTAAATCCGAACGAGATTGTAAACAATATGATCTGCAGTCGGATTGTGATTACACTACACCTCCGAGCATTTGATATAGTGGCAAAAGTCATTTACCGAAATGTAACAAGATGTAAGGTTTTTAAACAGCTGTGATTTGGTGTCTGGTGTCGAACTGTCGAAAACATGCTACGATCCGACAAGGAATTAAGTCTCGAGCCTGACCGCATGATAGCGCTGTGTTGCACTATAGAGCATAGGTGGCACCGTGGAATGGTACCATGTCAGTTAGTCTCTCGTCCCTGCAAGAGACAGTTGAGTGCACGCAGACGTACGGTCCTTGTTGTGCCGGTGATTTGAATTGGGAACATGCATCATTTTCAAAAATATTTTTTTTGAAAAGTACACCAATGAAATAGTACGTAAACGTATTACATTGTGGTATGTTGCCTTGTTTTCTACCATTAAAAAAATATTTAATAGTGCCTTTCCGCAAGGCGAGTGAAACGGCCTCTGACGTAAGCGGCGTGCTGTGACGTCACGATCCAGTACCGCATGGAGCTCTACCAGCCGTTGTGCATCAGCCGTTGCTAAAAGCCGATTGATTATTATTCATGATCGCGAATAACTTCAAAATGACAGAAGAAAGGTTCAATACAGCACAATCAGACCTATCATGTGTAGATGCCATCATTCTTGAAAAATAGTGACTTTTATGGCCGCAGAATTTCGCGGATAAAAAACAAGTTTGTAAGTGGCATCTTTTATATACGTGCAATGTACTGTAACCCATAGTATTAGGATAACAACGAACCTGGATAGAAATCACATCACTTTCAACATTTCCTTCTAGACTGATTCCCATATTAAAGAATAACATAACATTTTCGGGCTTTCAGCATTAGTAAAGTAAGAAATCGGATTTCAGCACTAACATAAACATATAGGTAGCATTATAGTACTAGTCCGCTTCTGTGGTGTAGTGGTTAATGTGTGTCACTCCCGGAGGCCCGGTTTCGATTCCCGGCTCTGCCATGAAAGTTGAAAACAAATAGTACGAGGGCTGGAACGGGGTCTACTCAGCCTCGGGAGGTCAACTGAGTAGAAGGGTTTCGAATCCCACCTCAGCCATCCTCGAAGTGGTTTTTCGTATTTTCCTACTTCTCCTCCAGGCACCTAAGGCCACGGCCGTTTCCTTCCCTCTTCCTTGTCTATCCCTTCCGATCCTCCCATCCTCCAACAAGGCTCCTGTTGAGCATAACAGGTGAGGCCTCCTGGGCGAGGTAATGGCCCTCCTCACCAGTTTCATCACCATACTCAAAGTCTCACGTTCCAGGACACTGCCCTTGAAGTGGTAGAGGTGAAATCCCTCGCTGGGTCCGAGAGAAAACCAACCCTGAAGGATAAACTGATTAAGAAAGAAAGAAAGAAGGAAAGAAAGAAAGATCATAGTACTATAGGGCTATAATCTATCATTCCCAAAAAAATATATATTTATGGTTGGGACAACTGGCCTACCCACTTCCGGGGCCCATGAAAGAGAATTAAATATCTTTGTGGAGGGAAAAAGTTAAACATAATAAAGGTAAATATGACTTCATCTAGTTTTCACAAGTCGGGCTGAGTGGTTCAGACTGTTGAGGTGCTGGCCTTCTGACCCCGACTTGGCAGGTTCGATCCTGGTTCAGTCCGGTGGTAGTTGAAGGTGCTCAAATACGTCAGCCTCGTGTCGGTAGATTTACTGGCACGTAAAATAACTCCTGCAGGACTAAATTCCTGCACATCGGTGTTTCCGAAAATCGTAGAAGTAGTTAGCGGGGCGTGAAGCCAGTAACATTAATTACATTTGGCTTTTAACAAGCTGAGCATATCAGGAAAGAAAAGTGTCCTGGTAACATTTTAGTCGCTCAATACAGGAATGTCTTTGGGTGCTGTGACTTTATTTATTTTTTTTTTTTTGCTGTTTGCTTTACGTCACACCGTCACATAATGGCGACGATGGGACAGGAAAGGCCTAGGAATGGGAACAAAGCGGCCGTGGCCTTAGGTACAGCCTCAGCATTTGCCTGGTGTGAAAATGGGAAACCACGGAAAACCATCTTCAGGGCTGCCGGCAGTGGGGTTCAAAACCCACTATCTCCCGGATGCGAGCTCACAGCTGCGCGCTCCTAACCGCACGGCCAACTCGCGCGGTATTTTTACCCTTCGGTTTATTGACTTGGCTTGTATAACCTAAAACTTAGGCTAAGTTGGATTATATTTTAAACACCTACATCACTATTTTCACCTGTGTGCAATTACGTTATTCATTTCATTAATATTATGATAATTATTATAATTGAGCATTGTTAACTTTTAAGACTCCAACAGACAAGCATTGGTTTTGTGTAGAGTTATACATTTGTTAAATTCACGTCGTTTCCTTTCATGATGTACACGCCTATTCTTTGTTACATTATAGGGTATTTATATATAGCCTAAATTTCTTTACCAATTAAGCTCTTCAATAAAGACATACATAACTGTCCCATGCCAAGATATATTGGTAGAATTAGAGTTGTCAAAATGGTTCATAACCCCTTTGATTTATTATCTTGACGTGGATCACCCAAAACATAGGTTAGGTTTGGAGAATACTTTAATAATCAGCATTATTTAATGCACCATTTATTACTTTCATATTCCAAGATGTAATTGAAGCATTTAAATAAAGCATCATACATTAAAATTTATGTCCGACTCGTTGGCTGAATGGTCAGCGTACTGGCCTTCGGTTCATAGGGTCCCGGGTTCGATTCCCGGCCGGGTCGGGGATTTTAACCTTCATTGGTTAATTCCAATGGCCCGGGGGCTGGGTGTTTGTGCTGTCCCCAACATCCCTGCAACTCACACACCACACATAACACTATCCTCCATCACAATAACACGCAGTTACCTACAACTGGCAGATGCCGCCCACCCTCATCGGAGGGTCTGCCTTAGAAGGGCTGCACTCGGCTAGAAATAGCCACACGAAATTATTATTATTAAAATTTATAGTTTTACCACTAGAACAGCTGACATGGAAAAGTGATTTGAAAATTCAAACAAATTCATCTTACGTTAAAATCTTCAAAAAAATAAACTGTAGACTTTTCCGATATATCACCAGCATTTCTCCAGCTCGCCAAAATCCATTTCTCCCTAGTTTTAGCGTCTTTGGACCGTTTATAAACAATTTGTTTGGGATGGTATGCGATGTGCTATTGCACATCGGAACTCTACACCATTTATAAGTTTTCTGCCTCACTGTCTGCGCAGGATTCATTTTAAGTCTAAAATATACCACTCAGATTATTATCCAATGTATAGACCTCGAATTTAACCATACTAGACACTAACGTAAAGTAGAAATACGCGAAGTGTATCCTGCTTCTCACAGCACACTACGTGTTATTTCGTCTGCTAATTCAGTCAACCTGTACGATGACGTCAGGCCAATGAGATCGCGTACTTGCGTGACGTGACATTTTCGTAGATTTTTATCATGTTTGGAGTTATTATTTGTACATTCTGATCACATTTTTGAATTCTGCATGCAATTTTGTATCAGATTAGCATATTTTTAATTAAAACCCCGGATCATGCATGTTCCCTATTGGCCTGTCGGACCTGTACATGTCACAGTTTGAGCAACGGGCAAACATAAATATCTCTCCACAAATTAGGCAAAAACGATGCTAAGAATTTTGAAATGATGCAGCAGGTTTACGGTGAGGACGCACAGAGTCGCAGTGTTGTGTTTAGGTGGCACCGACGTTTTGTGCAAGGACGGGAGTGGTGGTGGTGGTGGTGGTGGTGATTATTGTTTTAAGAGGAAGTACAACTAGGCAACCATCCTCTACATAACACTAATCAGAGAGAAAAAATGGAAGGGGTCTGACACTTCGAAAAATGAAGGTATCGGCCAAAGGAAGACAAGGGCCACGAAGGGCGTGAAAATGAAAGACTCCCTAGCCCTCGCAAACCTAATAGCGTCGGGGTCGGAAAAGAACAAGAGTTGACCAAGGGAGGTCGGATAGGATAGATGAAAGTGGAAGCAATGCCAGGACCCAGCTGAGGACCCCGTGGTCGCCAACCCACGCTCCAAAGTTCAGAGCCCCTGGGGCCCCTTTTAGTCGCCTCTTACGACAGGCAGGGGATACCGTGGGTGTTATTCTACCACCCCCACCCACAGGGGGACGCCCTGCTCTTGTCCAAGAGGAACTTTCAAGGCAACAGGTGACAGTTTTGCCACACCAGCCGTACTCACCTGACTTCGCACCCTGCGAATTTTTCCTCTTCCCTCTCCAGAAAACACTCCTACGTGGGCGCAGATGTCTGTCGTCCGAAGAGGTCATGAAGGGCACAAGAGAAGCCATACTTCAACTTCCTGCCAACTGCTTTCAGTGGTGCTTCGAGCAGCTATATCAACGGCCAACGGCGACTATTTTAAGGGCGGATGTGGTTCTGTGAGTGATTAACGGCCAACGGCGACTATTTTGAGGTGTACCCCATGAAATGCGATGTCGTGGGTAATATACAGAATCATGTGGGTGCCTGTCCTCCAGGCATCAAGTCTCAGCGTCCCAGAATGTAAAGGTGGCCAAAAAATGCCATAGAGCTGCCAAAAGAAAACTGCTGAACCAGTCTGAAGAGGAGGAGGAGCAGGCTTATTTTATCATTCTAATGTTGTAGGCTGTTTTCCGATAAGTTAATTTTTTATTACTTTTCCCAGCTTCCAATACATGTAGGAACTTCAAAATTACACAGATTATTGCTTCCACAGCTCTAAATATAGTGAATGACTTTAACTGCATGATTATAAATTTCTAGCCATCCTAATTAAAATTAGGTGTTGAAAAGTGTATATTTTGTGACAATTTAAAATCAAATTCAGCTTAAACCTTAGACAAAATGTTCATTATACACAATTACGTAGATAGTCACAGCGCACACACTAAACATATAAATACTTCATACGTTTGTCATGGACAGTTAATTCGAAATTTACATCAATCATTGACAATTTAGCATTGTCCCTGCTACAAATAAATTATAAAAAAATCAAATGCTCAATTTTGCGTCAATCAGTTGGGAATTTACGTTAGAAAGAACCAATTCACATGACATCTCTCTGTGAGCTGTTCCTGTATTTAAGACTTGTACTGAACTTCGCACGATTAAATATAACATTTATGAACTTGCTGATCAAAAGAAGGTATAATCAACTTTTACACTAGCCATGGGTGTTTCTAGGAGTTACGTCCATAGGTCTACCTTAATCCGCCAGTTGGTTGCCCACAGTCCCTACATTACTGGAATCCATGCGAAGGTGTCCTTGGTCCACTGACACTCACATGACCAAGCTAGAAGGTCATTGATGTGCTGCACCAGTGGGAGTGAGGTGGTGGTGGTGATTATTGTTTTAAGAGGAAGTACAACTGGGCAACCATCCTCTATATAACACTCATCAGAGGGAAAAATGGAAGGGATCCGACACTTCGAAAAATGAAGATATCGGCCAAAGGAGTGAGGGAAGTTATAATTTTAAGCGTAGAACTAAGCTCCCTCTCTGGACCAGTGGGAAAGGATCGGTGTACAGATCCCGTGTTTCAGGGTTGAAACTCAGGTACTCAAATTTTGAACACCAGATGGTAGTGAGTGCATTTCACGTTACAGGATGTAAGATGTCAGCCTTTGAAAGCTCTGTGTGCGTCATATTTGGACTTCAATCGGAAAAATTAATTACAAACTTACTAATAGGTCAGACCTTCAGAGAACAAGCTATAACATTTTAGTCTGTCGTAAACACATTAATATCAATCGTACATAAATACATTGTCGAAAAGGTGGAGAGATACTAAAATCTATTTTCACACACTCTTATATTCTACTTGTGATGAGAGAAATACTGAACATACCTCATTCCGCCAGGAAGGGCCTGCAACCTCCTCTCTGATCCTGTAACAGAGTGGAAGGTATAAGAACTGGTGCTGGTTGTAGTGATTATTGTTTTAAGATGAAGTAAAACTGAGTTACCATCCTCCATATAACATTCATCAGAAGGAAAGTCGAAGAGATCCGACGTTCCGAAAATGGCGGTATCGGCCTAATAAGGACCAGGGCCACAACGGGCTTGGAAATGAAACACTCCCTAGGCCTAGCGACCTAAAAGCTTCATCAAGAAGTGGAAATAGTGTAATGATTTATTAATTTATTGACATGTGGTCTTTTGAGAAATGTATAATTGAATAATTTAGTCCTTGATTAATTAGATAATTAGTTTATGTGTCATGGAAGCGTTAAACATTCACAAAGTGAACTCAACTCAACGAGATAAACAAACTTTAATGAAGAATCAACTCAACTGAGAACAACGCAACAGAGAATGTGTTTAACACAATAGTGAGATTATTACTTAATCCATTAAATGAAAAAATTGTTATCAACTATTGGGCCGATGCGTAAGTTCGTGCGGTGCTTATACTTTATTTAACTGTCACTGTCACTCACTGCGACTGACCATCACAATCGCTCAGTGATGTATTCACCTCCACACCCTATGACATTCTGCCAACGTACAGGTAGCAGTGGAATATTTTTCCTGTAGAACTGTTTTGGTTTAGACTGGAAAAAAGTCTGTTAGCCATTGGTCAAGAGAAGCTTTGTCAGGAAACACTTGCCCCTGCATGTGGTTAAAAAGAGAGCGGGAAAGATGGAAGGGCAAAAGTCAGGGCAATACGGAGGATAAGGAAGAGGTTCCCAGCCAAGTTCAGCTATCACACCTTTGGTCAATTGCGCTGTATTCGGACGTGTGTTATCATGGAGCAATAAGACTGGTTGTTGTCTTTGTCTTTTCTTGTCAATAGCAACTGCAAGCCTTCTTAGCTGCTCACTATACACAACAGAGGTAATCGTAACGTTTTTCGGAAGAAGTTCATGGTGAAGAATGCAATCTTTGTTCCACCAAACACACAACATGATTTTCTGTGGATGGGCACTGTCCTTGGCACGAGAAGCTGCTTTCTATCGAAAAAAAAAATGCTTCGTACCTATCACAAGCCAACCGGTGCCGGTCAAGCAATTACGAACAGATGTTTGCTCGTTGATTTTTGTTTCTGTCACTCAGCCCATGTACCCAATTTATGTACCTTACACATCGAATGCAAATGGCGTACAATAGTTGACTGATCACATTCAAAAACTTGCGCCATTTCCCGCGTTGTTTGACAAGGATTCTCATGAAGCAACATATTGAAGCGATTTTCATCAAAATCTGAATCTTCCGGAACGTGGATCATCAGACAAGTCAAACCGTCCTGCTCGAAAGCGAGAAAACCATTTTTGGGCATTTCTTTCAGCAATTGCTTCATTCCCGTACATTTCAGCTGCACAGGAACCTCGGTTAAACTCAAAGAGTAAAATGTTTCGGAAATGCTCACTTTTCTCAACTTCGCATTCCATAGTGGTGGTGGTGGTGCTTATTGTTTTAAGAGGAAGTGCAACTAGGAAACCATCCTCTGCATAACACTAATCGGAGAGAAAAATGGAAGAGGGCCGACACTTCGATAATTGAAGGTATCGACCAAAGGAAGACAAGAGCCACGAAGGGCATGAAAATGAGACTCCCTAGGCCTCGCAAACCTAATACCGTCGGGGTTGGAAAAGAACAAGAGTTTACCAAGGGATGTCGGATAGGATAGATGAAAGTGAGAGCCTGGCACAACTAAATGTAAGCAATGCCAGGGATCAGCTAACGGCCCCGTGGTCTCCATTACAAGCTCCAGAGTTCAGAGCCCATGGGTCCCCTTCTTCCTCTTACGACAGGCAGGGGATACCGAGGGTGTTATTCTACCGCCCCCACGCACAGGGGGATGGCATTCCATATCTGTTTGTCTGAAATATACACAAATAATACGTTCGCAATCAAGAAACCCATTGTTTCACAACACACAAACTCAAAACTCAGTTAAAACACCTGATAACTCTAAGCAATCCCTTCAGGATGCTTTGTTGCCATCCCAAAGGAATATGCATCGACCCTATATATTACGAGATAAACAGTGATAGGAATTAATTCCACCCTAATGTTTTCTAAAGTTTGTGAATGCGAATAAGAATATTTTTGGATTAAATAAATGTTATGAAATAACTGCATTGATTTTGAAAGTGTTATAACAAGTGGAACAAGTTCATTTCGTTCTGTTCATTTATGATTAATTTGAGAGGTGGTGGTGGTGGTGGTGATTATTGTTTTAAGAGGAAGTACAACTAGGCAACCATCCTCTATATAACACTAATCAGAGGGGGGAAAATGGAAGGGATCCGACACTTCGAAAAATGAAGATATCGGCCAAAGGAAGACAAGGGCCACGAAGGGCGTGAAAACGAAAGACTCCCTAGCCCTCGCAAACCTAATAGCGTCGGGGTCGGAAAAGAACAAGAGTTGACCAAGAGAGGTCGGATAGGATAGATGAAAGTGAGGAGCCTGGCACAAGTAAGTGGAAGCAATGCCAGGACTCAGCTGGGGACCCCGTGGTTGCCAACCCACGCTCCAAAGTTCAGAGCCCCTGAGGCCCCTTTTAGTCGCCTCTTACGACAGGCAGGGGACACCGTGGGTGTTATTCTACCGCCCCCACCCACAGGGGGACCATGCTTCAAAGTCGAAAGCAAAACCGGATATTCACGGCTCCAAGATAATGCTCTGCATTTGGTGGGACTAGCACGGCGTCGTGTACTATGAGGTGTTAAAACCAGGTGAAACAATCACAGGTGCTCGTTATCGAACGGAAATAATGCGTTTGAGCAGAGCATTGAAAGACAAACGGCCGCAATACAGGGAGAGGCACAATGAAGTGATTTTGTAACACGACAACACTCGACACCACGTTGCAAAAGAGGTCAAAACATATGTTAAAATTGGACGTCCTACCCCACCCGCCGTACTCTCTAGATATTGCTCCCTCTGATTATCACCTGTTTCGATCACTGGCGCATGGCCTGAACGACCGACAATTCCGATCTCATGAAGAAGTCACAAATTGGATCGATTCGTGGATCGCTTCAAATGATGAACAATTTTTTCGACACGGGATTCGAACACTGCCCGAAAGATGAGAGAAAATCGTGGCCAGCGATGGACACTACTTTGAATGATACATGTGTAAGTAATCTGTTTCATTAAGGCCTCCAATGTTGGGGTGGTGGTGGTGATTATTGTTTTAAGAGGAAGTACAACTAGGCAACCATCCTCTATTTAACACTAATCAGAGAGAAGAAATGGAAGGGGTCCGACACTTCGAAAAATGAAGATATCGGCCAAAAGAAGACAAGGGCCACGAAGGGCATGAAAATGAAAGACTCCCTAGCCCTCGCAAACCTAATAGCGTCGGGGTCGGAAAAGAACAAGAGTTGACCAAGGGAGGTCAGATAGGAAAGATAAAAGTGAGGAGCCTGGCACAAGTAAGTGGAAGAAATGCCAGGACTCAGCTGAGGGCCCCGTGGTCGCCAACCCACGCTCCAAAGTTCAGAGCCCCTGGGGCCCCTTTTAGTCGCCTCTTACGACAGGCAGGGGATACCGTGGGTGTTATTCTACCGCCCCCACCCACAGGGGGTCCCAATGTTGGGGACAAAACGGCGGAATCAAAGTTGTACACCTTATACCATGAATCCATTTGTAAAGAACGGCTCAATTCTTATCAATAAACTCATTTTTTATTGTTAGCAAGCGATACAAGTTCAAAGGACGAATCGAACAGACTCACCGTTTCCTGCTAGGCCCGACCTCCTCCGCCTCCTCTCCATCTGGAAAAAAACATCGTTTCTTAAAATAGTGATGAAACTCATGATATACAGAGATCGGATTTGAAAAGGTGGCGGTGGTGGTGGTGGTGGTGGTGGTGGTGATTATTGTTTTAAGAGGAAGAACAAGTAGGCAGCCATCCTCTAGATAACAATAAAATTGGAAGGGATACGACACTTCGAAAAATGAAAGTATCGGCCAAAGAAAGACAAGGGCCACGAAGGGCATGAAAATGATAGCCTCGCGAGGCCTCTGAAAACGAATACTCTCGGGGTCGGAGGTGAGGTCAGATAGGGGAGATAAAATGAAGAGCCTGCACCAGTTAGCGGAAGCAATGCCAGGACTCAGCTGAAAGCACAGTGGTCGCCAAACCACGCGCCCACGTTGAGAGTCAACGGTTTTTTTTTTTACAGACAGGGCATAAAGAATGTGTACTTTATCACCCAAACACACGGAGGGTCAGCTGTGTATAGAAGATATTGAAACACTTGTCATCTTTCACTCAATATCTCTGACAATACGCACCTCTATCGTGAGCGCTTCTTTTAACCATCTTGCTTCTGAAAACTCCAAACACCATCTCCGTCTCTCAGCAACGTCTTAGTGCTGGGGACATTGTTGTGTCGAGCTAACACAGAGCCATGGTGGTGATTATTGTTTTAAGAGGACGTAGGTAATCACCCTTTCTGAACAAATAAAGTGCATAAGAAATTTGAAATATAATTATTTCTTCGATGCAGGAATTTTGAAAAGATTTACTAAATAAAACGAAAATCATTGTATCGATCCGCAAAAGTGATAAAGAATCAATGGTGAACGTGAGTGGTGGTGTTGATTTTTTAATAGGAAGTACAACTAGGTAATCGTCCCCTCTGAAAAAAATAGTGGAAAAGAAATTTAAAATAAAACTAAATTACTTATTCAGCAAAGGAAACTGGAAACGCAGTACAAAATTAAACAAAAAAATTATTGATTTAAGCCGAAAAATTACTGACGAATCAAAATGGAAAGTGCGTTCCCTGAGTAACAGTACACTGGTAATTAACATAGACTACCTTTAATTAATCCACTGTCGCACATAAAGCGGATGACGAGTCAGCAGTAGTCGCGTCATCAGCTAGTATGTGTTCGAGTGTTTCCTGCAGGCCGAGGCTCCGTCTTAGGCCAGAGAGATCGGCACACTGTGAGGATTTGGGCCACGCAACCAGACCTATTTGCTTGGCGACGCGCCTATCGCTATCTGCGAATGAGCCGCATAAAATCTATCTATCTATAGATATATATATATAATAAGAGTTTTGCCTGTACATTGCTCAGAATTTTTGAAACGATGATTTTGCATGTATGTATGTATGTAAGTATTGTGAATGAGGAAAACATTGAAGCTGTGATGCTGGTGGTGGTGATTATTATTTTAAGAGGAAGTACAACTGGGCAACCATCCTCTATTAAACACTAATCAGAGGAAAAAGTGGAAGGGATCTGACACTTCGAAGAATGAAGGTATCGGCCAAAGAAAGACAAGGGCCACGAAGGGCGTGAAAATGAAAGACTCCCTAGCCCTCGCGAACCTAATAGCGTTGGGGTCGGAAAAGAACAAGAGTTGACCAAGGGAGGTCGGATAGGATAGATGAAAGTGAGGAGCCTGGCACAAGTAAGTGGAAGCAATGCCAGGACTCAGCTGAGGGCCCCGTGGTCGCCTACGCACGCTCCACAGTTCAGAGCCCCTGGGGTGATGGTGGTGATTATTGTTTTAAGAGGAAGTACAACTAGGCAACCATCCTCTATATTAATCAGAGGGAATAAATAGAAGGGGTCCGACACTTCGAAAAATGAAGATATCGGCCAAAGGAAGACAAGGGCCACAAAGGGCGTAAAATGAAAGACTCCCTAGACCTCCATACGTAATACCGCCGGGGTCTGAAAAGAACAAGAGTTGACCAAGGGTGGTCGGATAGGATAAATGAAAGTGAGGAGCCTGGCACAAGTAAGTGGAAGCAATGCCAGGACTCAGCTAAGGGCCCCGTGGTCGCCAACTCACGCTCCAAAGTTCAGAGCCCCTGGGGTGGTGGTGGTGGTGATTTTTGTTTTAAGAGGAAGTACAACTAGGCAACCATCCTCTATAAAACACTAATCAGAGAGAAAAAATCGAAGGGGTCCGACACTTCGAAGAATGAAGATATCGGCCAAAGAAAGACAAGGGCCACGAAGGGCGTGAAAATGAAAGACTCCCTAGCCCTCGCAAACATAATAGCGTCGGGGTCGGAAATGAACAAGAGTTGACCAAGCGAGGTCGGATAGGATAGATGAATGTGAGGAGCCTGGCACAAGTAAGTGGAAGCATTGCCATGACTCAGCTTAGGGCCCCGCGGTCGCCAACCCACGCTCCAAAGTTCAGAGCCCCTGAGGCCCCTTTTAGTCGCCTCTTACGACAGGCAGGGGAAAATGTGGGTGTTATTCTACTGCCCCCACCCACAGGGGTCCCCTGGGGCCCCTTTTAGTCGCCTCTTACGACGGGCAGGGGATACCGTGGGTGTTATTCTACCGCCCCCACCCACAGGGGGAGAACAATAGAGGTCGGATAGGATAGATCAAAGTGAGGAGCCTGGCTCAAGTAAGCGGAAGCAATGCCAGGACTCAGCTAAGGGCCCCGTGTTTGGATACTCACGCTCCAAAGTTCAGAGCCCCTGGGGCCCCTTTTAGTCGCCTCTTACGACAGGCAGGGGATACCGTGGGTGTTATTCTACCGCCCCCACCCACAGGGGGGTGTTGGCTACCAGCTGACTGCTCTTTTTGCATGAGTTACTTTATATGTTTAAACAATACATCACCTTGATATACAAAAAATGTTTATATACAATTGCAAAGGCCATGTTTCAAAGTTAAATCTAGATTAAAAATAAGAGAATTAACATTTTGTGATACTAAATCTCAATTCTGCCTCCTTAAATGTTATTTTTCACCCGATCCAAGCTACGGAAAGAATTGGGCCTAACGAACTTGAAGACCCTTAGAACATCACTACGACCTTTGAAGAAAAGCTGAATGCCTTAACTTTGATCTCTTTTACAGGAGGAGAATGCAGACAATGAGGAGGTGGACGAAGCGACAGAAGAAGAAGATTTCCCTCGAGGTATTTAACTCTCATCTCTTACTTTACTGTTTCGATGAACCATCCCACTTGCAGGCCGGAAACGGTCACTGTGGTAGGGTATGACAGTCCAGTTGTACTTCCGATAATCTCCATCACCACATTTTTACAAGCTGGACTCGTTTAGTTATACAAGAAGTCCACTAGGTGAATGCAGTGGTGTCTCTGGGAAGCGGTAAGAGCCTCAGAAGAGACCACAGTACTCTGGGTCGAGTCTGGGCTTGTCTTCCCTCGTCCAATATACAAATCATGCTTTATCTGTTGCAGAACATGAAGTGGAGGAGAACGACGAAGACGAAGAAAAGGACCAATTAAAAAGGAAGCCGGAGAAGATGGAGATGTACCTAGAAACACGAAACGAAAGCGGGAGGATAATGGCGAGTTTCCGGATCCTAAGAGTTAATTTCTAACTTCAAAATAATGTCTCATTGAATAATAATAATGATAATAATAATAATTTATTTATTTATTTATTTATTTATTTATTTATTTATTTATTTATTTATTTATTTATTTATTTATTTATTTATTTATTTATTTATTTATTTATTTTACGTTTCGTTGTCATCATAGAACCGCTTCAATCACTTCCAATATTTCTTCAACTTCCCAAATGCTGCCCCTTATTGGTGGGGGTGGTAGAATAACACCCAAGGTATCCCCTGCCTGTCGTAAGAGGCGACTATATGGGGCCCCAGGTACTCTGCACTTTGGAGCGTGGGTTGGCAATCACGGGGCCCTTAGCTGAGTCCTGACATTACTTCCACTTACTTGTGCCACGGTCGTCATTTTCATCTAGCCTATTCGGTATTTCTCCATTTATATCAGTAGTCGAAGCAACGAAAACTAGACTAATTATTGTGGTCTATCTAGAGTTATTAATAACTACATAGTGGGAGAAGAATAGTGAGCCACACCCAGCACGCACAGAGATCTACTCACCGTGCATAATATATCATCATACGCTAAATATTGAGGCCCGGATCGCGACTGGGTAAGCCTTGAGCTGGAGATAAGCCTCTCGGCAGAATAATATCGAGAGACCAATTTTTAAAACCAAAATACAATGAAATTCAACACATACCAAGGAAACATTTACTGAATTAATTAAAAGAATATTAAAATTTTAAAAAAGGCAGGGAAAGATAATCAATATTAAAATATACATACGTAACCGCCCTTTTAGAGTGCTGTAGCAATAATCACTCTGCGACGGCATACCATCATTCAGAAACGCATTATAGTGCATTCAGTTGAACCACTTGTCATCGTCCGATTGCAAAACATGACGAAATCCGCACAGTTTATTAAGAGGTGATCTAACTTTCCAACAGTTATTCATTTCACCAACTCCTCTTATCTCCACTCCTGTATATGACACCTCTCTTCTATTTTTATATCCCTCTTTTTTTTACAACAATCCTCTCCCCCCCTCCCTCTAGGGACACCGTGACCTTGACGACGGTGTGGGGCCTTGTGTGCTTGTTGATCCCGAGGGCTGTGCCAGCTCAGGGTTACCCATGAACAGCAATTCCTTCGAAGAAATTGTTGCTGGTGAAGTCGACGAGATGCGTATGCTCCGCGATGGATTCCTACTTATCAAGACATCTATGGCTGAACAGTCCAGACGGCTACGTAAAGCCAAGTTATTGGGAAAGGTAGAGGTGAAAATCGAGAAGCACCAAACCCTTAACTCCTGCAAGGGAGTTATAATCCACAGGGATTTGGTTAAGTCTTCCGATGACAATATGATCCGGGACCTTGCACGTTGGCGTGTAACCGACGTGAAGAGGTTGAAGAGGCGTGTGGGTGATGAGCTACTCGATACGGGTGCTTACATCCTTACCTTCGACGCAGAGATCGTACCTGAACGGATAAAATGGCAATGTATCGGCTGACTGTTCGTCCATATAATCCGGCACCTATGAGGCGCTATAACTGACAAAAGTTTGGCCACACCTCATTGCGATGTACAGGTTCGACGACCTGCAAAATGTGCGGGAAGTGCGAGCATGCTAGGGTTGACTGCACACCACCACCTGTGTGCGTCAGGTGGTGGTGGTGGTGATTATTGTTTTAAGAGGAAGTACAACTAGGCAACCATCCTCTATATCGCACTAATCAGAGAGAAAGAAAGGAAAGGGTCCGACACTTCGAAAAATGAAGATATCGGTCAAAGAAAGACAAGGGCCACGAAGGGCGTAATAATGAAAGACTCCCTAGCCCCCGCAAACCTAATAGCGTCGGGGTCGGAAAAGAACAAGAGTTGACCAAGAGAGGTCGGATAGGATAGATTAAAGTGAGGAGCCTGGAACAAGTAAGTGGAAGCAATGCCAGGACTCAGCTAAGGGCCCCGTGGTCGCCAAACCACACTCCAAATTTCAGAGCCCCTGGGTGGTGGTGGTGGTGGTGGTGGTGATTATTGTTTTAAGAGGAAGTACAACTGGGCAACCATCCTCTATATAACACTAATCGGAGGGAAAAATGGAAGGGACCCGACATTTCGAAAAATGAAGATATCGGTCAAAGGAAGACAAGGGCCACGAAGGGCGTGAAAATGAAAGACTCCCTAGCCCTCGCAAACCTAATAGCGTCGGGGTCGGAAAAGAAAAAGAGTTGACCAAGGAAGCTCGGATAGGATAGATGAAAGTGAGGGTGGTGGTGATTATTGTTTTAAGGTGGTGGTGGTGGTGATTATTGTTTTAAGAGGAAGTACAACTAGGCAACCATCCTCTATATAACACTAATCAGAGGGAAAAAATGGAAGGGGTCCGACACTTCGAAAAATGAAGATATCGGCCAAAGGAAGACAAGGGCCACGAAGGGCATGAAAATGAAAGACTCCCTAGCCCTCCCAAACCTAATATCGTCGGGGTCGGAAAAGAACAAGAGTTGACCAAGGGATGTTGGATAGGATAGATGAAAGTGAGGAGCCTGGCACAAGTAAATGGAAGCAATGCCAGGACTCAGCTGAGGGCCCCGTGGTCGCCAACGCACGCTCCAAAGTTCAGAGCCCCTGGGGCTTATTGTTTTAAGAGGAAGTACAACTAGGCAACCATCCTCTATATAACACTAATCAGAGGGAAAAATGGAAGGGATCCGACACTTCGAAAAATGAATGTATCGGCCAAAGAAAGACAAGGGCCACGAAGGGCGTGAAAATGAAGGACACCCTAGGCCTCCATACGTAATACCGTCGGGGTCTGAAAAGAACAAGAGTTGACCAAGGGAGGTCGGACAGGATAGATTAAAGTGAGGAGCATAGCAAGAGTAAGTGGAAGCAATGCCAGGACTAAGCTGAGGGCCCCGTGCTCGCCAACCCACGCTCCAAAGTTCAGAGCCCCTGGGGCCTCTTTTAGTCGCCTCTTACGACAGGCAGGGGATACCGTGGATGTTATTCTACTTCCCCCACCCACAGGGGGAAGAAACTGAGGAGCCTGGCAATAGTGAGTGGAAGCAATGCCAAGACTCAGCTAAGGGCTTCGTGGTCGCCAACCCACGCTCCAAAGTTCAGAGCACCTGAGGCCCCATTTAGTCACCTCATACGACAGGCAGGAGATTCTGTGGGTGTTATTCTACTATCCCAACCCACAGTGGGGCGCGCATCCAACGGACTTCACTTATCTCACAGCCAACGCCATAACAACAACGTGCTACAACAAGAACAATGATCTTAATTCACGGTGACAGAGAGAGTAACCAGGGACACTTGTCAATGAAAATTGATTTGAGGAAAAGTTCGAGGAAGGTGAGGTCTCTTGAATGATTGTAAAGTAAGTGATCCAGCAGATGCAGCCACACAGGTGAATGAATAACTCGCGAATGTAAAGTTCATTTGGAAAATACAAGATTTGAAACATAGCATTAGAAGAATAAAAGCAATTGCATAGCTTTAAGGTTGTGTCAATAGGCTATATATGAAACACGAAAGCAAAGAGGTAGAATTAGCGAGGAAGGCGGTGGTGGTGATTATTGTTTTAAGAGGAAGTACAACTAGGCAACCATCCTCTATATAACACTAATCAGAGGGAAAATATGGAAGGGGTCCGACACTTCGAAAACAGAAGATATCGGCCAAAGGAAGACAAGGGCCACGAAGGGCGTGAAAATGAAAGACTCCCTAGCCCTCGCAAACCTAATAGCGTCGGGGTCGGAAAAGAACAAGTGTTGACCAAGGGAGGTCGGATAGGATAGATGAAAGTGAGGAGCCTGGCACAAGTAAGTGGAAGCAATGCCAGGACTCAGCTGAGGGCCCCGTGGTCGCCAACCCACGCTCCAAAGTTCAGAGCCCCTGAGGCCCCTTTTAGTCGCCTCTTACGATAGGTAGGGGATACTTTCGGCCATAGACAAAATCTATCAGGATCTAACATCGTTTTCTTCTTTGTCTTTGAGATGTGGGCTTAGGTTGAACCCCGCAAAAACTCAAGCTATCATCCTTGGATACCCAAAACTACTCGCGAAGGTCAATCGATCAGTAATTCCATGTATAAGGTTGTTTAATACTAACATACCATTCATGTCATCAGTAAAAGTCCTAGGCATTACTTTCGATGATGACATGTCATGGAAAAAGCATATCACGAACATCACCCAGTAAACATTCTCTGCATTGCACATGCTGCGCGGGTATAAATACTTATTTCCTGAAAAACTCTTGGTCAAAATGCTTGTGTGAGATACGTCTGTAACCTACGGTACTATGACCACGTAACTCCTTCATATAACCATCTATCTTGGCCCCGACTAGAAATCCGTCGCACTGTGCATTCCCTATGCCATCTCCATAAAATCCTTCATCCTTCACAACCATTTTACCTTACTTCATATTTCAAATACTTGTCCTCTTATCACAGTCCTAACACCATATCCACTAATAATTCCATCCTTGCTTTACCTACCCATAGAACTGCCATCTATGACAAATCATTCACAGTAATTGCCTGCCGTGAGTGGAACCTCCTTCCCGAAAATATCAGGGGGTTAAGCGCTATTCGCATTTTCAAGGAAGCACTTTGGAGACATTTTATGCACCAGTAAGGATCATCTGTAAACTTGGTGCTGCTACTTATGGATGTCCTGGTAGAGAGTCTAAAATTCTTATCCGATTTGCCTTTAGAATCAAATTTTATGTACTGCCTTTTTTTTTTTTTACATGTAGCATATTAGTTTAAAGAATTTATCCCTTTTTATATCTGATTTATTTCATCTTAATTTAATCGTAATTTATTAATTTAATCTTAATTTATTTCATCTTAATGTAATCTCACCATTCTTGTATTATTATTAATTTAATTTGTATTAGATCTAGTTATTGTAAGTAATACAATGCTATATATGTATATTTCAGTTCCTGGTTAGATTGAAGACAAGGCCTTACTCTTGCCAGGTAAAATAAAACATTACTAAACTAAACTAAACCGTGGGTGTTATTCTACCGCCCCCACCCACAGGGGGATTTAAGAGGAAGTACAACTAGGCAACAATCCTCTATATAACACTAATCAGAGAGAAAAAATGGAAGGGATCCGAGAATGTTTTAGTGTTGCTTACAAATTTTTCTTTCACAAATTCTTGTCATAAATTTAATGCTTCTTTTTCCTCACCTTCGGGACTTTTTCGACCAACATTTTTAATAAAATTTCTTGTGTGGTCTGTCTGTTGTGACTTATTCTCCCAGTATTTATCTATAGTGCCAGCCGAATAAGGTGGTGGTGGTGATTATTGTTTTAAGAGGAAGTACAACTAGGCAACCATCCTCTATATAACACTAATCAGAGAGAAGAAATGGAAGGGGTCCGACACTTCGAAAAATGAAGGTATCGGCCAAAGGAAGACAAGGGCCACGATGGGCATGTAAATGAAAGACTCCCTAGCCCTCGCAAACCTAATAATGTCGGGGTCGGAAAAGAACAAGAGATGACCAAGAGAGGTCGGATAGGATAGATGAAAGTGAGGAGCCTGGCACAAGTAAGTGGAAGCAATGCCAGGACTCAGCTAAGGGCCCCGTGATTACCAACCCACGCTGAAAAATAAATTCTGAGCCCCTGAAGCCCCTATTAGTTGCCTCTTACGACAGGCAGGCCATACTGTGCGTGTTACTCCACAGTGGGTACGAAAGCATACCGCGAAGGAGAAATCTTCATTAATAAAAAGAAGAAAGAGGACTTGAAGATGCTGGAAATGTACACACGTGGCTATGAATGGTGTTACAGTCAGATTCTCAATTGGCCAACTGTCAAAGAACTTGTTCTCTATTGTTGAAGACGAAGACTAGAATAGTGTTATCGAACTCTTCCGATGTTCACGTTACTGTAGCAGACCTGTAGTGAGTGTGCCTATTTATCATATTCATGTGTATAAAATTTTAAATAATCTACTTCAGTCTCTGAAAAGAATTGTTTTATACAGAAGCAACACATGTGCAAATATATATATTTTTATTCAAAGATGACCTATATATTCCAAATGCTCAGCCATTATATTGACAAACGTCTGTTTTAACACGTCCATTTTTTCCGATCTGTTTCAGATATTGGTGGGATGAAGCACATTTTTTTTTTTAGTTTTCTCACAAAGACATAAATGCCACCCGTGTGGTTTCTGAAATAACCGATTCATTTTAGAAGCTGGACACATTCTGGTGTTCCACAAGTCCACTAGGTTTTTGCAGTGGTGTCTCTAGGTAGCGTTTCTCCTCCAGAAGTGACCACAGTACGCTGGGTTGCGTCTGGAGCTTGTCTTGCCTCGTTCAATGCGAACATCATGCTTTAAGTAATTGAATTTGCTATCTGTTGCAGAACAAGAAAGAGGAAAATGTGAAGGACGGAAAGGAGGGCAGAGCAAAAGAAGAAGGAACAGTAGAATCTAAGAACGTGAAAAGAAAAAGGGCTGAGGATGACGAGACTGCGGCTCCAAAGATGAAATTTCTACCTTCAGAGTAATATCTCATTGATTTAAGTAATAATAATAATAATAATAATAATAATAATAATAATAATAATAATAATAATAATAATAATAATAATAATAATAATAATAATAATAATAATTTGATGCTCATTGAACCTGCTTGCCAGTAAAAGTCAAATTTTTACTTTACTCGATGGTGATGGTGATTATTGTTTTAAGAAGAAGTAGGCCTACAACTAGGCAACCGTGCTCTACATAACACTAATCAGAGAAGAAAAATGGAAGGGATCCGACACTTCGAAAAATGAAGATATCGGTCATGGAAAGACAAGGTCCACGAAGAGCTTGAAAATGAAAGACTCCCTAGGCCTCGAGTGCTCTAATACCGACGGGGTCGGAAAAGAACAAGAGTTGACCAAGGGAGGTCGGATAGGATGGATGAAAGTTACGAGCCTGGCTCAAGTGAGCGGAATCAATGCCAGGATACAGCTAAGGGCCCCGTGGTCACCAATTCATACTCCCACGACCCCTGGGGCCCCTTTTAGTCTCCTCTTACGACAAGCAAGGGATACCGTGCGTGTTATTCCAAGACCGACTCCAAACCTCAGACTTTAATGCTACTTTCGATCGTTCAAGGATGGCGAATCGAGTAGCCGGAATTGTTGGAAATCTGGGTTTGTTTCGGTTTGTTGTTATCTTATGTAGTCTGTGTAATTTTATGAAAGTTGACGATAAATTTTAGTTTCTTTGTAGAATATAAATGTGCGAGTGTATTTATATGAGTCAGTGGAAACATACGATCTGTAATTATACGCAGTAATGTGAGAATATGCTTGTTTTGATCGTGTTACTACCCATTAAAGAACTGAGTGCACTAGGTGGACCAGGTTTTATTCTAACTATGGCAATGCCTCTCATACAACTATTCATAAGTTTCCTACGGAATAGAATATTATGATAGAAATGGATTAGGAATATACATCGTGATTATTTTGAAGTCCATGACAAAACTGTAGCGTGCATACATCATTTCTAGGATAAGTCCGAGGTTAGGGAAGCCATTTCTCTACTTCCAAACTATTCGTGTCCCTCAAAAAATATTGATTTAGATAGAATATAATTGATATAGTTTTATTCCGTCAGCGTCTATGTGGTGGTGGTGATTATTGGTTAACCATCCTCTATATAACACTAATCAGAGGGAAAATATGGAAGGGGTCCGACACGTCGAAAAATGAAGGTATCGACCAAAGGAAGACAAGGGCCACGAAGGGCGTGAATATGAAAGACTCCCTAGCCCTCGCAAACCTAATAGCGTCGGGGTCGGAAAAGAACAAGAGTTGACCAAGAGAGGTCGGATAGGATAGATGAAAGTGAGGAGCCTGGCACAAATAACTGGAATCAATGCAAGGACTCAGCTAAGGGCCCGGTGGTCGCCAACCCACGCTCCAAAGTTTAGAGCCCCTGGGGCCCCTTTTAGTCGCCTCTTACTACAGGCAGGGGATACCGTGGGTGTTATTCTACCGCCCCCACCCACAGGGGGAATCTAGGCTGTAAATTATTTTATTCACGCTGAGTGAAATGGTAGTTTAGGGGAAGGCCTAAAATGTAATTCTCAAATATTTCTTATTAGAGGTGTAATCGATGAATGCTACATAACTAAAGTTATATAGTATTAAATTTCCTATTATTCATGTCTTATACATTGTTACCGTACTGGCTGTGGTCACAAAGATATTCATGAATTTGGATTTTTGTTACGAAGTCCATATCAGCTCCAAGTAACGACAAAATGGGTAAACAGTATTTAATGAAAATCGGTATGTAAAGTCGGAGAATAAGAAACTACACTTTACGGTATAAAATATTTTACAAATCACAGAGTCGAAAGAAAACTAAATGTGTAGGCCTACAATATAGAAAGCTCATAGCATTGATCAACAATAACATTACATTGACCATTGTTTGTCGTGATGTGCTTTGTGTCTTCTGTTGCCCCTCATCTCCAGTAGATAGGATTACTGCTGCGTACAGAGTATTTTTATTTGATTTACGTTGCACCGACATATATAGGTTTTATGGCGACGATGGGATAGGAAAGGGCTAGGAGTGCCTTAGGCCTTAATTAAGGTACAGGCCCAGCATTTGACTGGTGTGAAAGTGGGAAACCACGGAATACCATCTTCAGCGCTGCCGACAATGGGGTTCGAATCCACTATCTCTCGGATGCAAGCTCACAGCTGCGCATCGCTAACCACACGGTCAACTCGCCCAGTCGTACAGAATGTAACAGCCTGTCTGAATATTGATGAGAAGTAGCTGGGGAGTTAAATAACTTACTTCTTTAGCATGCCATTCCACTGGTTTATAAATTTTCTGATACTACTGGTACGTAACACACTGGATCATCATAGCATTCGGGCTATTCAATCCCTACTCTGAGGCACTGATTGGAATGAACAGTGTGCATATTTAGCGGAATAATGGCAGATGAGTGTTCATGGCAATCTGTGGCCTGGTCATCCCAGCTCTGGAACTTTGGACTATTAGATTGGCACCGCAATCTAACCGCAGCACTTTTCGTTAAAAGTAATAAAACGTGCGGCTTTCCATTTGATCGAGTATTTTATATGATAGCATTGCTTTTAATCGCTACATTCATACTTACGTTTTTGTAATGAACTATGTTGATTTCAGGTTAGGAAAACCACAAAGTCAGTCTTTCCGAGAATCCCGTAGCGAAGCACAGGTACAGCAGCTAGTTTTACAATAATCTGTGCTTTGCCTGCGAAAATATTTGGCTGGATCTTGGAGTATAAGAAAACTTGTAAGTGTGACAGTTGGAGCAATCTGTATACTGTTACACAGAAGAAATAGTGACTTAGGGATTAGCTGGGCTTGTAACGTAGGGTTTTACACTACCAACACCTTGCGATTCATGCTGTTATCAAGCCGACTGCGCCGAACTGAAGCTCGAGCATATGGTTAAAAATGAGTGTTTAGTCAATGGAGTTTTTGCACTCATGTTCTTTAATGGGTAAAAACCTATTAGGCCTATATCTTTAGTGTCTGAACGTTTCACTATCATTGTGTGAAGTGCTGCTATGCTACTGTCATGATAACATTACCAGGGCCGTTCATTGGGTTAACATAATCATTTCGGGTGTACTTGGGCTGAGTGACTCAAACGGTTAAGGCGCTGGCCTTCTGACACCAAGTTGGCAGGTTCGATCCTGGCTTAGTCCGGTAGTATTCGAAAGTGCTCAAATACGTCAGCCTTGTGTCGCTAGATTTACTGGCATGTACAAGAACTATTGCAGGACTAAGTTTCGGCACTTCGACGTCTCCGAAAACCGTAACAAATGTAGTTAGTGCAACGTAAAGCCAATAACATTATTATTTCTGGTATACTTCCTATTCGTTCGGTGCTGAATTTAGGAAATTGTCAACCACTTCAAAACTAAGGCAACAAATTATGTTTCACAGTTCTCATGAGAGCGAATAAATCGAGGAATTCCGCACCTTAATTTATTTTGAAACATTCAAAATGATGTTAGAAGTATCATTTTAACAGTTTTATCATGTATTTTCATCCATCAAGCGAAGTGAAATCTAAGAAAAAGCGTTATTTGACGAATTGACATTTCTAAATAATCATCTTGTTGGTCTCTTTTCTAGTAGAATATAAGTGATTCTTGTTGGCGAAGCGTCTCCATACGTGTAAGAGCGGTGATTGGCGGTGGTGATTATTGTTTTAAGAGGAAGTACAACTGGGCAACCATCCTCTATATAACACTAATCAGAGAGAAAAATTGTAAGGGGTCCGACACTTCGAAAAATGAAGGTATCGGCCAAAGAAATGCAAGGGCCACGAAGGGCGTGAAAATGAAAGACTCCCTAGCCCTCGCAAACCTAATAGCGTCGGGGTCGGAAAAGAACAAGAGTTGACCAAGGGAGGTCGGATAGGATAGATGAAAGTTAGGAGCCTGACATAAGTAAGTGGAAGCAATGCCAGGACTCAGCTGAGAGCCCCGTGGTCGCCAACCCACGCTCCGAAGTTCAGAGTGGTAATGGTGACTTTTGTTTTAAGAGGAAGTACAATTGGACAGCCATCCTCCATATAACACCAATGAGAGAGAAAATATGGAAGGGATCCGACACTTCGAAAAATGAAGGCATCGGCCAAAGAAAACATAGGCCATGATGGCATGAAAATGATTGCAGATTTGCGCTTGTATTCCTTTCCTATAGAAATTTGGAAATAAGCTTTAAATAAATCAATTTTCAATAAAACATTTGTACCATCCAAGATAGTTTGAAAATCTTCAGTCTTTGGAATAGAGTACTTGTCTAGAATTATTCACTCATTCACCCTCCTGTGGTCTTCACCTGGGTGAAGAGATCCATCCTTCTTATGCATCAGTTGAGGTGTGCTGGCCCAAGCTGACTGCAATGGCCGGATGATTTTATGGTCCAGCATAAATTCGAATTGCTTTGCCTGTTGTTACCGATAAGGTGCTACTGGTCTTGCTCTTGAAAATGGAGTTCCGTGAGTGCTAATGTGGTTTTAATATTGTGTGGAATGTTATTCGGTACTATATTTGTGATGTGACTTCATGATTGAAGCTGAACAAGTCAGCAAATTGAATATTTTTGTTCACTGGATTTTTAACCCCCATTTCTGAAATGGACATTACGTCATATTTTCTTCTAAGCTTGCTTACAGCATCTATCAATTGCTTGTTTCGAATATCATAGCATAAATAAATTCCTTTAAGAATTGCTCCTAATAAACCCTTGTTGACCTTGGAAATTACAAATTGCCATTGTAATTTTCTGCGCAAACTCTGATAGTTCTAACGCCGTATGGTGGTATTACAGTTCCATTAGCAGTAAAGGGTCTACATTGACCGTCGATTCATTCACTATTTCTTGGCGAGATGACTGAAAACATCTGCTTTGCTGTCAAAATGAAACTGCCCGCAAGGAATGATCGGCTACTTTCATGGTTAGCGGCAGATGAACTAGTCGCTAATTCTACCGTCCGTTAGAGATTTCCGCCAACGTCCATGAACATGGAAGGAATTGCTGCCCAAACTATGATTGATAATACTGTAGCAGTATATTCTTCTACTGAAGCTACGGTTTTCGTTGATAAGGACTACGACTTCGACTACTGCATGGCCTAGTGACATAACAGCTGTTCTAGCAACCAGTTCATTACTCTTTGTACCTATTGAGTCTTTCCCTTCAATATTAAATACCTACCTGTTTGCGGGATTTGTCTCCAACATTTCACCAGCCATTACTGCAACCCGCTCCAAGCATTTTTCACTCACAATAAGGATATTTTTGACCGAAACTGGGAGGGTTCTAGGAACCTTACAAGACACATCCTTGTCGGCTAATGACTGCATTTTTCTAAAGATACCTGTTAGTAATTTTCTAATCCTCACTATTCTTAAAAAATCGCAAGGAGTCGTGATTTGGCGGCCTTATATGTAGTAGTTCCTCGTCCAGTTATTATAATCCCAAGTATTCTCCAGATATTTAGGTTAAAGTTGGGCAACGATGTAATTTAATTTTGTGTCTTCCGATGTGATTCTATTAATGAAGAATTGAGCTTCCACTTGGTTAAACCAACTATTGGACTTCTCAGCCCACAATGGAGGGATTTATATGCTGATCTTGTTGGCCTCACATCCTGTGTCTTGAATGTGCATCCTTCCCGAGCTCGGCATTACGAGGTTAGATTACTAGATTAAATTTCCAAACAGAAAATTCAACGAATTTCTGTTGACTAAGGTAGATATTTGTCCTCAGGAATATTAATTAAAGAACTGAACTTGTTCCTAAAAAACCTTCTACTCACATACAAGCGTTGCTCATTTCGCTGAATTGTTTGCCGTCATTGCTCTCACGTCAGAGTCACCATAGTTGCCGTTCGTGCTGTTAACGAATTTATTTATTTCTCACTTTAATAAACTCATAATAATTAACCAAATACTTTGCGAAGTAAAACTTGCATATAATTGATGTGAACAATCACTATCATTGCTCTGCTCACAGCCTGCTATATACTGCTACATATCTTCAGCTAACAAACGTTCTCGTCGTTCACACCGGACTATCTAGAAGGCAGTGACTTGGAAAGACAAGATTAACTTTGGATACTGATATTTTTTATATATTTGGCTCGGTTGACTTCCCTCCTTGTTTTAGTTGGGTTTTTATAGTGTTTTGAGAGCGTATTGTGTAGCTTATCAGTGTTTTACAGACTTACAGGAAGGATTTTTATTTATATTTGTGAGTACCGTGTGCATGTTTAGGTTTAATTATTGCTGCCATGGCCGTGCATAATATTCGTACAGGTTACGTTTTGATACACAAAATTTATTTGATAAGTACTGGCGTGTTAAATTAAAGGCCTATTTAATATCCTCAGTCACGCCATCAAGACATAACTTCTTCTTCTTCTTCATGTGCCATGTCCTCGCAGAACGTTGGCGATCAGTAGCATGGTCTGTTGTTTGTTCATAGCTGTTCTGAACAGAGTAAGCTTCGTCACCCCAAACCACTGACTCAAGTTGCCAAGCCATGATGTCCTACTTCTCCCCGGACCACGTTTTCCATTAATTTTCCCTTGGAGTATTACTTGCAGAAGGTGGTATTTAGAGTTCCGCATCATATGACCAAAGTATTCTAGCTTCCTTCTCTTGATGGTAGTGAGAATTTCTGGTTCTTTGTTCATACGGTGCAAAACGTCTATATTGGTCATTTTAGCTGTCCAAGGTATCTTCAGCATCCTTCGGTACGTCCACATTTCAAATGCTTGCAATCTCTTGCACATGGTCTCAGTTAGTGTCCATGCCCCAACGCCGTGTAACAGAATACTGAAAACGTAGCACCGGAGTAGTCATGTCCGTAGTGAAATGCAAAGGTCACGGCTTGTCAAAAGTTTCCTAAGTCTCTGAATAGAAGTTCTGGCCTGCTCAATTCTGCATCGGATCTCGTGAGTAAGGTCCCAGTCATCATTGATGTGACATCCCAGGTATTTAAATGTTGCCACTCTCGCGATCTGTTCCTTCGCTGTTTTGAGATTAGCTCGAATGCCATCTTCTTTCCTACTTATAACCATCCACTTGGTCTTCTTTACATTAAGCTTCAAGCCCATTGCGCTACTGGCTTCAGTGACAGCATTAAGTAGTTCCTGTAGATCCTGGAGATTGGTTGCAAGTAGCACAGTGTCATCGGCGTACCTGATGTTATTTACGATGCAACCATTAACCACAATTCCTTGAGTCTTTCCGTAAAGAGCATCTCGAAAAATATTTTCTGAATAGATGTTGAAAAGCATGGGGGAAAGAATACAGCCTTGGCGAACTCCTTTCATAATTGAGACTTCTTCCGAGACACGACCATCAACTCTTATGCCAGCACACTGATTCCAGTAGAGATTACCAATAATACGAATGTCCCGTCCATCAAGTCCTAATTCTCGAAGAATGTTCACAAGTTCATCATGGCGGATTGTATCGAACGATGAATGAAAATCTGAACACTCAAGTGTCCATTTCCTTTAACCAAGTCCAGCGAGGTCCCATGTCCGTATTACCTATCATATGGTCAACGCTTTAATACCGCTCTATGCCTGTTAGATTTCATTTTATACGGTGATATGTGCTAATTACCCTGTTGGTGATTAGTGATCATAACACAATAAGTTAATATACTATATATACGACTATATTAAATGACGTGTCATTATTTTTTTTTTTTTTTTTTTGCTAGGGGCTTTACGTCGCACCGACACAGATAGGTCTTATGGCGACGATGGGATAGGAAAGGACAAGGAGTTGGAAGGAAGCGGCCGTGGCCTTAATTAAGGTACAGCCCCAGCATTTGCCTGGTGTGAAAATGGGAAACCACGGAAAACCATTTTCAGGACTGCCGATAGTGGGATTCGAACCTACTATCTCCCGGATGCAAGCTCACAGCCGCGCGCCTCTACGCGCACGGCCAACTCGCCCGGTCGTGTCATTATTAATTCCGTTCTTGCGAATAAGGGTGCTGTAACCTCCTGAAATGGAACCCTTAGACGAATCACCTAACACGACGACTCAGATTATCACCGATGAAGCTGTTAACGCCACAGCCTCTCCACATTGTGGTAAACTCTAAAAAGGGAAGTGTATCGTCAAGGTGGTGGTGGTGGTGATTATTGTTTTAAGAGGAAGTACAACTAGGCAACCATCCTCTATTTAACACTAATCAGAAAGAAGAAATGGAAGGGGTCCGACACTTCGAAAAATGAAGATATCGGCCAAAGGAAGACAAGGGCCACGAAGGGCGTGAAAATGAAAGACTCCCTAGCCCTCGCAAACCTAATAGCGTCGGGGTCTGAAAAGAACAAGAGTTGACCAAGGGTAGTCGGATAGGATAGATGAAAGTGAGGAGCCTGGCACAAGTAAGTGGAAGCAATGCCAGGACTCAGCTGAGGGCCCCGTGGTCGCCAACCCACGCTCCAAGGTTCAGAGCCCCTGGGGCCCCTTTTAGTCGCCTCTTACGACAGGCAGGGGATACCGTGGTGTATCGTCAAGATGGTGAGTTAAAATTTCTTATTATGTCAACAAGATGGGTAACATATTTTTATGCAGTAAGACTCGTCTTGTTTGAATTCGGTGTACCGGTATATGAAAATTCTTATGCATTGTACCATTTTAGGTAGAAATGTATTGTGAAATAACACTGCTGGGATTTTTCCTATCAAATTTCATATCATAGGCAATGAAACACGGTTATTCCATGAAAATTTAATATGAAAATAATTGTATAGGCATTATTTGATGTTCAAAAAATGGACATTTTTAAACAACTGAATTTCATGATAGTGACAGTAAATGTTTTGTTATTGTTGGAGGTTAGCTTAGTTGTAATCTTTCTTGTAGGTACTGAATCGGTGGTACAGAAATAATTTACATTTGTAGTATATTGTATTGGTAATCTGTTGCTTGTTTTCTATCAGTCTGTATGATGCAAATGTTCCAGTTTACTAGAAAATGGATAGAAACCGCAAAAATATGTCTCAGGTGGTGATGGTGGTGATGGTGGTGATTATTGTTTTAAGAGGAAGTACAACCAGGCAACCATCCTCTATATAACACTAATCAGAGGGAAAATATGGAAGGGGTCCGACACTTCGAAAAATGAAGATATCGACCAAAGGAAGACAAGGGCCACGAAGGGCGTGAATATGAAAGACTCCCTAGCCTTCGCAAACCTAATAGCGTCGGGGTCAGAAATGAACAAGAGTTGACCAAGAGAGGTCGGATAGGATAGATGAAATTGAGGAACCTGCCACAAGTAAGTGGAAACAATGCCAGGACTCAGCTAAGGGCCCCGTGGTTGCCAACCCACGCTCCAAAGTTCAGAGCCCCTGGGGCCCCATTCAGTCGCCTCTTACGACAGGCAGGGGATACCGTGGGTGTTATTCTACCGCCCCCACCCACAGGGGGAAAATATGTCTCAAAGTGTTAGCCTTTACTCACGGAAAGGGACGGATAAAATAGAACGTTACGGGGAAGGATATGCATTGTATGCCAGAACTAACGAATGTTTATGGATATTTTCGATTTTATAAGAAATTTGCTCACTTCAAACATTGATATCGGAATTAGAAAGATGTTTTTGAAGACTTTCGTGTGGAGCGTGGCTTTGTATGGAAGTGAAACATGGACGATAACTGGCTCAGAAAGAAAGAGAATAGAAGCTTTTGAAATGTGGTGTTACAGAAGAATGCTGAAGGTGAGATGGATAGATCGAATCACGAATGAAGAGATGCTGATGCTGAATCGAATTGGTGAGAGGAGATCGATTTGACGAGAAGAAGAGATAGAATGATAGGACACATCTTAAGACACCCAGGACTTGTTCAGTTGGTTTTTGAAGGAAGTGTAGGGGGTAAGAACGGTAGGGGTAGACCAAGATATGAATATGACAAGCAGATTAGAGCAGATGTAGGATGCAGTAGTTACGTAGAAATGAAAAGGTTAGCACAGGATAGGGTGGCATGGAGAGCTGCATCAAACCAGTCTATGGACTGATGACTCAAACAACAACAACGGATTCTTAAGTAATTTAAACGAGTGTGTTATTCAAGTGGAGCGAATGCGTATCGCCTCCAAGTCCCACCCAAAGCGTGACGCCATCAGAGTTACAGTACGGCCTGGACATCACGAGGGCAGTGGCTTGGGTATGGCTCAGTTATGTCATATCTTCCTGGGTGTTCACACGTACAATGGCGGAATCTGTGTACGCTATCCCCGCCATAGTACAGATATGTATAATAATAACTGCGTACAATGTGCATATTAAATCTTGGCAGAATTTTGTCAGTAAAAACTGGCTTTTATAACATTCTAAGGACTGCTATCGATAACATAATTTCCCACACTGTTTGCACACACTCTGATTATTATCGATACGGTGGCATTTCTACACCATACATATCTTATTTTCAAACCTTAATATAAAACCAACATGACCGACGCATCGGTTGAATGTAAACAAGCCTGCGATGCATAAACTTCTGATTATCATTTTGAATTGCTAAGTTGTCAATAACAACGTAAAGCATACTTTACTTTGGGTAATAGAACCAATGCTGTCGAGAAATAGCTTATATTTAGTAAAGAAATATGAAGAAAATTCGAAATATAAGTCTTTTTTATGAACTACTGTAGTATGCTCCAGGAAATAGGTAAGGTGGATTGAATTCTAAAATAACAGTCCTGGAGGAATATTTGATGCATTTCAAAGAGTAGCAGTTTGAATTCAATGAATCAATGAATCAATCAATCAATCAATCAATCAATCAATCAATCAGCAATGATCTACTGTCGTCCAAGTGGCTAATTACTTATCAATTGTTTACCTAATCGTTTCTTAAATTATTTCAAATAAGTTGGAAATTCATCGAACTGGTGCAGATAGAGCAGTGGGCGCCCTTGGTAAATTATTCTTCTTTTTAGAAATGCATTTATTTGAATTACCTTTCTATTACCATACGCGTTTAAATATAACAGCCTACCTCCTTCAAGAAATATATAGGAAACATAACCCTGTCACGAATATCAGTTCTCTCATAACAATGATTCTGATAATGATACGCCTGACTGTTTTACTTCAACTGTTATTCTTCAAATAATCTTTGTGTGTAAATAGGAGAATCGGTTTCAAGTTCTCTGGTGGCATAAGCATTTTTGTATAAAGACATTAACTCCCAAATCGTTGACAACGTAAATACATACTGTAAGTAACAATATATCAGTTGATACCTTGTCCTCTAATTTCCCCCTGTGGGTGGGGACGGTAGAATAACACCCACGGTATCCCCTGCCTCTCGTAATAGGTGACTAAAAGGGGCCTCAGGTGCTCTGAACGTTGGAGGGTGGTTTGGCGACCACGGGGCCCTCAGCTGAGTCCTGGCATTGCTTCCACTTGTGCCAGGCTCCTCACTTTCATCTATCCTATCCGACCTCTCTTGGTCAACTCTTGTTCTTTTCCGACCCCGACGCTATTAGGTTTGCGAGGGCTAGGGACTCTTTCGTTTTCACGCCCTTCGTGGCCCTTGTCTTTCTTTGGCCGATACCTTCATTTTTCGAAGTGTCTGATCCCTTCCATTTTTTTTCTCTCTGATTAGTGTTATATACAGAGGATGGTTGCCTAGTTGTACCTCCTCTTAAAACAATAATCAACACCTTGTCTCTAATTTAGCAAAGAGAATAAAATCTTCATTCACAGATAAAATAAATAGCCCCATCACTTTTTATAACCTCATTTTTTTTAAACCTTAAAAGGTATAATAATTGGATAATGTACTAGGATAGGTACTAACACAGAGTTTTGTCCTTATTTGGAAAAAAAATAGCTCATCTAGTACACGGAAAACATCCTCTCTAATAACAAATGTATCATCCAATGTTTTAATGCACTCTAATGAATTATTTAAAACTACGAAATCATTATGATGCATTAAGTACACTTGATATGAATGTGAGTGCATCTGCTTTAGTGTGAATTACATCCAGGCACACAACACCAACGACACGACCTAATATATCATATTATTTTTTAGACCAACTGTCAATAAAAACATCACTAGGTTCACTACATTAACGTTCCCTAACCAAACCAACAAAAAGAACTAAACTGATGCTTCGCACGTGCTGATGTTTACGGTGGTGGTGATTCTTGCCTTAAGAGGAAGTACAACTAGGCAACCATCCTCTATCTAACACTGAAAAAGGGGAAGGGGTCCGACACTTCGAAAAATGAAGATATCGGCCAAAAGAAGACAAGGGCCACGAAGGGCGTGAAAATGAAAGACTCCCTAGCCCTCGCAAACCTAATAGCGTCGGGGTCGGAAAAGAACAAGAGTTGACCAAGCGAGGTCGGATAGGATAGATGAAAGTGAGGAGCTTGGCACAAGTAAGTGGAAGTAATGCCAGGACTCAGCTGAGAGCCCCGTGGTCGCCAACCCACGCTCCATAGTTCAGAGCCCATGGGGCCCCCTTTAGTCGCCTCTTACGACAGGCAGGGGATACCGTGGGTGTTATTCTACCGCCCCCACCCTCAGGGGGAGCTGATGTTTACATTTGAAAAAACCCTACGCGGCGCTATTTTAGCTAATATCGATAGCTGCATTGAGGCGTGATATATTGTCCTTCGTCTTGGCTGTATCAATGGGTGGATGGTGGTGGTGGTGATTATTGTTTTAAGAGGAAGTACAACTAGGCAACCATCCTCTATATAACACGAATCAGAGAGAAAAAATGGAAGGGATCCGACACTTCGAAAAATGAAGGTATCGGCCAAAGAAAGACAAGGGCCACGAAGGGCGTGAAAATGAATGACTCCCTAGCCCTCGCAAACCTAATAGCGTCGGGGTCGGAAAAGAACAAGAGTTGACCAAGAGAGGTCGGATAGGATAGATGAAAGTGAGGAGCCTGGCACAAGTAAGTGGAAGCAATGCCAGGACTCAGCTGAGGGCCCCGTGGTCGCCAACCCACGCTCCAAAGTTCAGAGCCCTTGGAGCTCATTGGGTGGACGTCATGTCATTTGTAACTGAAACACTTTGACCAGATTATTTCAGTTCGAATTTACAGTTAACTCTTACAATCACCTACAATTGGTTCAGTCATTATTTTTACCCAGGAATTACTGTCCCAATACATGTAACATGCATTACTGATTATTTATAACGTAAGGATTACTCGGCAAAAACAACCAATGTGTAAATAACGAAATTTTACACAAAAAGGCACGCGGCTATCCCTATACTTCGTTTGGTAGTTTTCAAAATACTGTATTCACACTCTGTTCAAGAGAAAAGTGAAATAAGTAGTAATCCACAGATTTTACACTAGGTACTGATGAGTTCATAGGTTAAGATATTTTACAAATCAATTTCTAAACAAGAACATCAGCATCTTAAAACACGCCAACGATCAATGACTCCACGTATTTGCTTTAATAGCAAAATACAATACATGACCACAAGCTTACCACTATAACAAGAACAACTCAATCGTACTATAATTACCTTATCAATGAATGAAATCCAGTACATGGCATAAACATCAATGAAGAAGTTTAAAATACAGTTGCGTAGATCATTTACAGAAACATATCAGATGATTTAATTTACGAACTAGTTGTCCGCTTTTTAGTTATAGTTCTTACACTAAAATCTAACTGAGGTTTGATATGAACCTCATCCATTGACAATACTTCTTCTTGCTAGGGGCTTTACGTCGCGCCGACACAGATAGGTCTTATGGCGACGATGGGATGGGAAAGGCCTAGGAGTTGGAAGGAAGCGGCCGTGGCCTTAATTAAGGTACAGCCCCAGCATTTGTCTGGTGTGAAAATGGGAAACCACGGAAAACCATTTTCAGGGCTGCCGATAGTGGGATTCGAACCTACTATCTCCCGGATGCAAGCTCACAGCCGCGCGCCTCTACGCGCACGGCCACCTCGCCCGGTCCATTGACAATAGTACTAATTTGTCTTCTGGAGACAGTAATGGAAATGTATTCTTCATATGGATTAGATAATTGCCATTCTTTTCCTGCAGAGGGTTTATTACAAGCTTTGAGCATATTATTTGCAATGTGCATGGAGCAGGAAGAGTTAAGTAACCAGATCCTCGAATAAATTTGAAACAATGGGGAGAAATTGAATGAGCTAATGAAGAAAATATCATTAACTCCCAGGAATAATTCTTCTTAGGCAGCAAGAAATAATTGTTCATTTAAGAAATTCAATATATGTTTCTTCTCAGGAAACGTATTTTCTAAGCGTTGCAATATAAAATCAAGAACAGACAAAGTTTCTGCAAAATCCTGGCTGCTGGACATAGTGGAAGAAGCATGCCGAGAATGTGCACTCTGTATCAATGTTATAATTTCTGTAAGATTTTAACTAGGTGTTAAACTTCCAAATTATCTATAAATAATGAAGCATGTATTTTAACACAACAAGAAATATGATGGTTAGGTTCCTTTTTCATTAAAATGAAATATCAACCTGATTCTTTCTTCAGCCAAGTCCCATTCAGTTTTAAACGTAATGTCATTCACTTTCTGCTTTAATTTCTCAAAGTCTTTAATTGTTATTGCCTCACCACTTTCACTATATGTACGTAAACTGACAGTAATAGCATTATTAAAACTTCAGTGGTGTTCGCGCAACATTAGTACCATGGTTACCGCTTTCATCGCCAATATCTACGCGAGGTATGACTGCGCTATACCGACTCCAATCCTCCGACCGTAAGATTTAAAAAAAACATGGCGGCTGAAGTAGCCGGACTGCTGGTATTGGCTAACACGAAAATATCAGGTACATATTATACAAACGGCGGTTTTAACATGATAAATGTAACATCAGAGGGATATTTTTTCACGTATGAAAACGCTTCGTCAACACTTACACACCACGTATAATCAACTAGAATGACGTCTATTCTACTAGAAAAGAGAACAACAAGCTAATTATTTAGAAATTTCAATTAGTCAAATAACGTTCTCTCTTAGAGTGCACTTCGCTGGATAGATGAAATTACATGATAAGACTGTTAAAATTATATTTATAACATCATTCTGAATGTTTCAAAATAAATTAAGGTGCGAAATTCCTCAGTTTATTCGCTCTCTTAAGAACTATGAAACATAATTTGTTGACTTAGTTTTGAAGAGGTGGACAATTTCATATATCCAGCACCCAATGAAAGGGAAGTACACCCGAATTAATAATGTATTTGGATTTACGTCCCACTAACTACTTATTTACGGTTTTCGGAAACGCCGACGTGCCGGAATTTAGTCCTGCAGTTGTTCTTCTACGTGCAAGTAAATCTACCGACACTAGGCTGACGTATCTGAGCACCTTCAAATACCACCGGACTGAGCCAGAATAGAATCTGCCAACTTGGCCACCACCTTAACCGTCGAGCCACTCAACCCAAATACACCCAAAATGATTATGTTAGCCCTGGTAATGCTAAGGTAAGGTTGACATTACAGCACTTCACACAATGATGGTAACCTTAGTAAGTAATGAAACATTCAGACACTATAGATATAATAGGATTTTACCCATTCAAGAACATCAGTGCAAAAATGCTATTGAATCTAAACATTGATATTTAACCACATGGACGAGCTTCTCAGTTCGGTGTAGTCTGCTTGATAACAGATAACCACAGCATGAATCGGAACGTGTTGGTAGTGTAAAACCCTGCGTTCCAAACCCAGCTAATACCTCCAAGTCACTATTTCTTCTGTGCAACGGTAGGTACAGATTGGTACATCTGAAACACTTATAAGTTTTGTTATACTCCAAGATCGAGCCAAACATGTACGCTGACAAACCAAACCAAACCAAACCCCATGGCACTACAGCCCTTGAAGGGCCTTGGTGGTGGTGATTATTGTTTTAAGAGGAAGTACAACTAGGCAACCCTCCTCTACATAACACTAATCAGAGGGGAAAATGGAAGGGATCCGACACTTCGAAAAATGAAGATATCGGCCAAAGAAAGACAAGGGCCACGAAGGGCGTGAAAGTGAAAGACTCCCTAGCCCTCGCAAACCTAATAGCGTCGGGGTCGGAAAAGAACAAGAGTTGACCAAGGGAGGTCGGATAGGATAGATGAAAGTGAGGAGCCTGGCACAAGTAAGTGGAAGCAATGCCAGGACTCAGCTGAGGACCCCGTGGTCGCCAACCCACGCTCCAAAGTTCGGAGTCCCTGGGCCTGAAGGGCCTTGGCCTACCAAGCGACCGCTGCTCAGCCCGAAGGCCTGCAGATTACGAGGTGTGGTGTGGTCAGCACGACGAATCCTCTCGGCCGTCATTCTTGGCTTTCTAGACCGGGGACGCTATCTCACCGTCAAATAGCTCCTCAATTCTAATCACGTAGGCTGAGAGGACCTCGAACCAGCCCTCAGGTCCAGGTAAAAATCCCTGACCTGGCCGGGAATCGAACCCGGGGCCTCCGGGTGAGAGGCAGGCACGCTACCCCGACACCACGGGGCCGGCATTTACGCTGACAAGCACAGATTATTGTAAAATACACTTGCATCTAAATCACTCGACACTTTGAAGCACATAGACACTGGCGGAATATCACAATATCAATTATATTCTATCTAAATTAATATTTTTTGAGGAGCACGAATAGTTTCAGCGTTTGGAATTACAGAAAAGTCTTCCCTAACCTCATACTTATTCTCAAAATGATGTATGCACACTACAGTTTTGTCATCGACTTCAAAATAATCACGATGTATATTCCTAACCAATTTCTCTCTTAAAGTTTTATTTCGTAGAAAAGTCAAGAATAGTTGTATGAGAGACATTGCCACAGTTAATTAAATCTGGTTCACAACCAGTGTCCACTGGCATATATAAATACACTTGCACACTTATCTTCCACAAAGGAACTAACATTTATCGTCAACTTCCATGAAATTACACCGACTACACATGATAACATCAAACCAAAACAAACCCACGTTTCCAACATTTCCGGCTACTCGATTCGCCCTCTTTGAACGATCGAGAGTAGCATTAAGGTCTGAGGAGTGGAGTCGGTCTTGGTTCATTTCTCTCAGACGACTCGCACAACGCTACCAACCACTCTACTTAGGAACTAGACCATCAGTGAGCAAAGCGGCCATATGCCTCTAGTTACCTGAGGAAACACCATTAGTATGCATTGGCTAGGGTAGGGCCTGGAAAAAACCGTGCTTTTTTTAAATTATCGGGTTGGCAACGCTATGTGCTAATAATCACTAATGGCAATGACGTAACGTCGCATTTTACGACCGCCAATAGCAATGCGCGTAGCCATTCTAGCAATGGAAATGGTGTGCGCTACTCTTCGTTAGGTTATAAAAGTAAATATACTTTTTGGGGTGGGTTGGTGGGTCCCTGGCCATGGCAATGGACACATCTTTTCTCTTAACGGAATTCCACGTAAGTTTTGCATGCTCAATTCTACACCACCCCCTTATAAATCTTGCGTGAATACGGCTGAATTTTTACCGTTTTCTGTATCAACAATGGACAGATGCACTGCTGCCTAGATGTGGAGGTACTATGTACAAAGAAAAACGTAGTAGGCTTTGCTGCTATCAATCGTGTCATTTCCTGACCAGTAACCCACATAGAATGCCCTTTTGTAGTAAGGTGAAAAGGAAGGTAATTTTGGTCCAGGGCTCAGTAACCTAACGAATCCAGACCAATGGTCTTGTCCATCCCCTACCCTATCCAGTGCAGACCAATGGCGTTTGCTGAGGTAAGTAGATGCCTAAAAGGCCATTTCGCGGCTTACGCCCCCAGACCCCGTTTGCTAGCCGTCATATAACTGGTTTTGTCCAGATCCTACCCTAACCTATCCAAACCAATGGTTTTGTCCAGATTCTACCCTAACCTATCCAGACCAATGGTTTTGTCCAGATTCTACCCTAACCTATCCAGACCAATGGCCTTGTCCAGCTCCTACCTATACGAATCCAGACCAATGGTATTGTCCAGGTCTTACCCAAAACCAGTGCAGGCCAATGGGTTTTCCTCAGGTAAGTACAGGCTTAAGGCGCTTCGCGGCTCTAACCTGGGGGCTTCCGCCCCCAGAGCCCCTTTGCTTCTCCTCTTATCAGTGGTCCGCGACTTTGACTGGGGGCTTACGCCCCAAAACCCCCTTTGCTCACTGATGGTCTAGTTCCTAAGTACAGTGGTTAGCAGCTTTGTGCTTCGTCGTCGGCGAGTGGTCTGGAAGAAATAAACATAGGACAGTCACACCGCGCGGCCGATGCAAGCGGTAACCATGTTACTAATGTTCCGTGAGCTGTACTGAAGTTTTAATCAGAAAACATATCTAATTCTATTGGCATGGCATCGAGCGATGGATGCGTCATTAATGTTACAAGTTTTTCATCGAATTACAAGAACAACGTTAATGATCTGGTGCAATTGTACCTACGTCCCGATTTGGTTTCTAATAGCAGAGTATGTGAAAGGTGTGGCCGTGACGTTAAATAATTAGTGAATAAGAAGCTCAATCGTGTTGTTTCTTAATGTCGTTACCGAGTACAAGGGGTCGGGGATGTGGTTGGTATGCCAATGCTAGAAAAAATACTTTCTTTGGTGACTCTCTTTTGAACTTGTACCAAATAGGTTCTTTTGCAGTACTTTGGTATATCTTAGCTAAACCATTGGGGCCTAATATCAAGCTCGAATTGGGTCTTGTTCACGCGACTATCTTCGATTGGTGCAGCTTTTGTCGCGAAGTTTGTGTGGCGTTGGTTGACGCCAATAAGAAAAAAATGGTGGACCCGGATTGTTGTTGAAATTGAAGAATCTAAATTCGGGAAATCGAAATACCACAGAGGCAGGCATTTTGAAGGCCAATGGCTGTTCGGAGGGGTTAACCACAAGAACTTCTTCGTAGTACCAGTGGAGAAAAGAGACAGAGAGACTTTGCTAGCAGTTATCAAAGAGTGGATATCACCCGGAACAGTCATCATTTCGGACTGTTGGAAGGCCTACGACTGCCTTGTGCACGAGGTATTTGTGCATCTTCGCGTAAACCACTCTATTCAGTTCGTGGACACGAGCAAGAGTGGTAAAGTTAACAGGGGAAACAGAAGGTGGTGGTGGTGATTATTGTTTTAAGAGGAAGTACAACTGGGCAACCATCCTCTATATAACACTAATCAGAGAGAAAAAATGGAAGTGATCCGACACTTCGAAAAATGAAGATATCGGCCAAAGGAAGACAAGGGCCACGAAGGGCGTGAAAATGAAAGACTCCCTAGCCCTCGCAAACCTAATAGCGTCGGGGTCGGAAGAGAACAAGAGTTGACCAAGAGAGGTCGGATAGGATAGATGAAAGTGAGGAGTCTGGCACAAGTAAGTGGAAGCAATGCCAGGACTCAGCTAAGGGCCCCGTGGTCGCCAACCCACGCTCCAAACTTCAGAGCCCCTTGGGCCCCTTTTAGTCGCCTCTTACGTGAGTACGAAAGAGCCAGAGCTGTGGATCTAAGGACTGATGCATTGGCACCCCAGGTGGTCCCTGTTAACTTCTGTAATATGTTGTTCCGGGTTTTAATTTTAGCTACTACATTCTTGAGGTGCATTTTGTATGTCAGTGATCTGTCCAGGGTCAACCCTAGGTATTTAGGGTTTTTGCAATATTGGAGAATTTCATCTCTGAATCTGATTGTAGGATTGTAATTTGCATGTTTGTTCCGTAGATGGAAAGTTGATGCAACGGTCTTTTGAGGATTCGGTCGAAGAGAATTATGTTTGAAGTATTCATGCAATATCTTCAGATCTGCTGTTAATGTTGCTTCAGCTTCTGGGAAGCTTTGATCCTGGGCTATCAAGGCAATATCATCAGCGTAAATAAATTTCTTGGACTTGGTATTTGGAAGATCGTATGTGTACAAATTAAATAGGAGTGGAGCCAGCACAGAGCCCTGTGGGAGCCCATCATTTATTTTGTGCACCCTACTTGTAGTTTTTTGAAAACACTTGGAAATACCTATTGCTCAGCATATTGCCTGTTACAGTGGTTAGTTTCCGACAAGGAATGACACTAATGAATTTGAGCAGCAGTTTGTCATGCCAAACGGTATCAACGGTCCACTGTTGCTCACGTCCGCAGACTTTACCTCTTCATTACTCTGCACGTGTTCCCCGGGTGGTGCTAAGCGAGCAACAATAATCACGATGAGACCGAACTGCCTTAAATGACCTCTCGGTCAAAGATTAAGGAGAAATAATGTAAACACTTGAAAGGTCTTAATGATTGCCAACCAATATGTGACTGCTCATTACAGGATTATCAGTCGCTGATAAGTATGACTGTCATCTTCAAAACTCAGTTTTCTGTGGTTGTTTAGATGGCTGCAGAATCCAGTCTTAAAGCCGCAGATGCTAGCGCACTGATAACATACATTTGGTCTGGTGGGGACAGACTGTGTACTGCGCTTTTATTTTAGAAGTTCCCGCTGTTTCCTAATATTGCGCACCGAGTTCTTTCTTTCCAAGACACTGCGCAGCCATTACTGAACGATCAAGTACAGGAGCTTTCCAGTTGTCGGTATTAATATTACATTTTTTCATGTTGGTCTATAGTGTATCCTTGTGCCGTTCTGTGGTCCTCCAGGTCACCATCGACCAACCTTTAGATGGGAATACAGAATTCGTCTTGGACGAACAACTTACTGGGTCACGTAAGTGGTGGTGGTGATTATTGTTTTAATAGGAAGTGCAACTGTGCAACCATCCTCTATATAACACTAACCAGAGAGAGGAAATGGAAAGGATCCGACACTTAGAAGGTATCGGCCAAAGGAAGACAATAGCCACGACGGGCGTGAAATGAAAGACTCCCTAGGCCTCGCAAATCTAATAGCGCCGGGGTCTGAAAGGAACAAGAGTTGACCAAGAGAGGTCGGATATATTAGATGAAATTGAGAAGCCTGGCACAAGTAAGTGAAAGTAATGCCAGGACTCAGCTAAATGGTGGTGGTTGTGATTATTGTTTAAAGAGGAAGTACAACTAGGCAACCGTCCTCTATATAACACTAATCAGAGAGAAAAAATGTAAGGGGTCCGACACTTCGAAAAATGAAGGTATCGGCCAAAGACAGGCAAGGGCCACGAAGGGCGTGAAAATGAAAGACTCCCTAGCCCTCGCAAACCTAATACCGTCGTGGGCAGAAAAGAACAAGAGTTGCCCAAGAGGGGTCGGATAGGATAGATGATAGTGAAGAGCCTGGCACAAGTAAGTGGAAGCAACGCCAGAACTCAGCTAAGGACCCCGTGGCCGCCATCCCACGCTCCAAAGTTCAGAGTCCCTGGGGCCCCTTTTAGTCGCCTCTTACGACAGGCAGGGAATACCGTGGGTATTATTCTACCACCCCCACCCACAGGGCAGTTTATTGAATTAGTCTATGTCTCTGACTGACAGATTTTAAGTATCCGTAATTAATATTTTTTCATTAAGTCTAACGTATTTACAGTTTGTGTTGGTCGTGTGATCTGGCTATAGTTTATTCTTGTCCAATCATCACTCAAATTGATTAACTGGCAATACTTATGCCCTTTGTTCCAGGAGATGAGGAGGTTGTGTTGGTGTATGCGAAATATTTCAACATATAAGAAATACCGGCCATCCCATGTTCAATACCTCGCTTCTCGTCTGATCAAACTAGTTAACCAACATTGGGCGTGGTCAGTACTAAATGGGTGACCCGCACGGGAACACCTCGAGCTGTTGGACTAATTCCCTTTGTACGTCTCTATTAGGTAATTGAAAGCGTTGATTCATGTCGTCTTCGATTCGACGTGGTTAGAATTATGCATGAATTTACCTCAAATATGGGCGTGTCTGAAAAGAGCTGCAACGCACACCCTTATTTACCTTCGCAATCATAATTAAAAAATTTATTTACCAATATATTTCATGTGTTGTAATGGTTTCTCTAAATTTTCCCTTAGATTAACTGTCGAAATACAAATGTTATTGTAACATTGTTGAATTTATTTCACAGCTGAATAGCTTGAACAATATCGTTAGGTGGTGGTGGTGGTGGTGATTATTTTTTGTAGAGGAAGTATAACTAGGCAACCATCCTCTATATAACACTCGTCAGAGAGAATAAATGGATGGGGTCCGACACTTCGAAAAATGAAGGTATCGGCCAGAAGAAAGAAAAGGAGCACGTAGAGCGAGAAAATGAAAAACTCCCTAGGCCTCGAATGCTCTAATACCGCCGTGGTCGGAAAAGTACAAGATTTGACCAAGGGCCAGGACTCAGTTAAGGACTCCGTGATCGCCACCCACGATGCCAAGTTAAGAGCTCCTGGGGGCCCCTCTTACGACAGGCAGGGGATACCGTGGGTGTTATTCTACCACCTCCATCCACAGGGGGATTTTAAGAAGTGGTGGTGGTGATTATTTTTTTAAGAAGAAGTACAACTGGGCAACCATCCTCTATATAACACTAATCAGAGAGAAAAAAATGGAAGGGGTCCGACACTTCGAAAAATGAAGGTATCTTCCAAAGGAAGACAAGAGCCACGAAGGGCGTGAAAATGAAGGACTCCCTAGGCTTCCGTACGTAATACCGTCGTTGTCGGAAAAGAACAAAAATTGACCAAGAGAGGTCGGATAGGGTAGATGAAAGTGAGGAGCCTGGCACAAGTAAGTGGAAGCAATGCCAGGACTCAGTTAAGGGCCCCGTGGTCGCCAACCCACGCTCCAAAGTTCAGAGCCCCTGGGGCCCCTTTTAATCGCCTCTTACGACAGGCAAGGGATAGCGCGTGTGTTATTCTACCGCCCCCACAATTTTAAGGGGAAGTAGAACTAGGCAACCATCCTCTATATAACACTAATCACAGAGAAAAAAGGAGGGGATCCGACACTTCGAAAAATGAAGGTATCGGCCAAGGTAAGTCAAGGGCCACGAAGGGCGTAAAAGAGAAAGACTCCCTGCACCTAGAGTGCTCTAATACCGTAGGGGTCGGGAAAGAACAAGAGTTGACCAAGGGAGGTCGGATAGAATAGATGAAAGTGAAGAGCCAAGAGCAAGTAAGTGAAATCAATGCCACGACTCAGCTAAAAGCTCCATGGTCGCCAACCCACGCTCCCAAGTTGAGAGCCCCTAGGAGCCCTTCCAGCCACCTCTTACGACATGCAGGGGACACCGTGGGTGTTATTCTACCGCACCCACCCACTGGTTGAAGATGGTGAAGAAAATGATATGTGATTGGGTGATCGTTTGTCTGAGTTTCAATCAATGTTGTCAAATAAACTTCAAATTTGTCACTTTTTTTTTTTTTTTAGCGCTGACATTGTACAATATCGAGTGTCCCGTCCGGCTCCATGGCTAAATGGTTAGCGTGCTAGTCTTTTGTCACAGAGGTCCCGGGTTCGATTCCCGGCAGGGCCGGGAATTTTAACCATCATTGGTTAATTTCTCTGGCACGGGATCTGGGTGTATGTGTTGTCTTCCTCATCATTTCATCATCATGACGCACAGGTCGCCTACGGTTGTCAAATAGAAAGACCTGGACCTGGCGTGCCGAACATATCCTCGGATACTTCCGAAACTTTAAGCCATACGCCATTTCATTTCATTTCATCTAGTGTCCAAAAGACTTTTGCCTCCCTTCAAATGTCTGACAACCTCTGCCTGGGTTTGACCGCACATTTTTGGGATCCGGATGCCGATACTCGACCACTAATCCACGGAGAAAGCTGCATCAGTGAACTTTCTCAATCAACTTCCCGGTACAAAATCGACTGCGGGATTATGTGCGGCTCATTGAGGACTTCAGTATCTAATCTGTGCCTCTCAAATTTGCTGAAATTTGTACAATGTTACGTAAGTCCCCACCTCGAAACCTCCGCACTCAATAACAGCCATATCTAAACAATGAATTATCAGCATAGCAACCAGTAACTTATTTATTGCCATAGCAACGAATAAGTCGCATTGTTCCTTCATTCAGTTAGTAACTGCAGTAACAGTTCCAAGGAACTATGCACGTCCCCAGTGAAAAACGAACATGCTGTTACCTGCTACTGGGAGCTTGTTATAAAGCACTTGACTTACTTGACTTATTTCCTGTGTCTCCTAAGTGGCCCACAGGGCATCAATGAACTTCCGCCACCGGACTCTGTTCTGCGCCATCGTCCTGATCTCTGTCCAAGTCTTCCCTCCTTTCTCCATCCCTTCTCCATGTGTTTCTTGGTCTACCTCTTCTCCTGCTACCTTGTGGGTTCCATTCCAGGGCTTGTCTTGCTATGTTGTCTTTATCTCGCCGTAATGTATGCCCGATCCACTTCCATTTCCTATGACGCATCTCAATATCAATGGGTGTTTGATGGGTTTTTTCCACAGTTCTTCATTGGAGGTTACTTGTGGCCACCATATCCTCAGGATATTCCTCAAACTTCTGTTCACAAAGGTTTGAAGTCTGCTAATCAGTTGTTTGTTAGTCTTCCATGTTTCACACCCATAGAGCAGTACTGACTTGACATTTGTATTGAAGATGAGTAGTTTGGTATAGGTGTTAAGTTCTTTTGATTTCCAGATTGGCCTCAGCATTGCAAACGCTCCTTTAGCCTTATTTATTCTATTTCCTATGTCCTCTATAGTTCCTCCCTCAGGGGTGACTATACTTCCCAGATAGCAAAACTGGTTGACTTGTTCGATCTCTTGGTTTCCTAAAAATAATAGTGCCGTTATAAAGCACAATGATCATGAAATTCTCACTGTACAGCTGAGGAAAAACCAAACTTACAGCAGTTAATTCGTGGTTTTGTTCAAGAACTTTATTTGTTGACAATACAATGAAATGAGTGTCCAAGGAGTAAAGATTGCAGCCTCCTCCTTTTTATATGTATCCAATGTTGTTTTGTCTTAACATCAGAACAAAGAAGGCGGTGGATAATGAGGTTTCAGGTTCCTACACGATGTCTTGGCATCCCCTGTCAGAATCCACTATGTTTTGCTGCCCTTATACGAAGTAAACAGCAAAGATTCAACCTACTGATGAATCTAAGACAATATACATTAAAATTATTTTCATTGAAGCCGTAACCGTTCTCAAATATTCCCGGGCAATTTATGATAGCTCCGCTCCCGCCAAACAACATACCAATAACATCCCAGTTATTTATTTTGTACTTGTGTCCCAAGTCACGAACCTCTTTGGACCTCAAATCTGACTGAGTGATATCTTAACGTATGAGTAACAACACAGTAAAGGTTTCCACCTATTCAATACAAAATATATTCACAATATTTTAAAATTACATGGAACTAGTTTCGACCCATCTAGGGGTCATCATCAGCCACATCAAGCAAAGATCACTCTTGACGAAATCCTAAGAACATGTTAATTTTAACAGTAAGATTATTATGGAATAACAAGTGAATGTGGTAAATGAAAAGAGATGTTAGTATGGGACAGGTGAGTAATAGCTAATAAATATACAAGGAATGAGAGGTTTGGAACAAAGTATAAAAGGGGGCTTAGTGTTGTAAAAAATTATATAATCATGGAAAACAGTAAGTCCTTATAATGAAGAATGCAATGTGAAATGACACATAAAAAATTATATATGGCTTAGAAAGAGTGGAGGTGGTTTAGGAGGGGAAGAGGGCTTAAGGTGGGGTTGAAGGGTGCGGGAGAAAGGGTAATTGTCTCGGAAAAGTACCTTTGATTAAATTTAGGATTGAGTGTTGGTTGGCTGCATTATTGTTTCTGAGGAAAGTGATAAATAGATCGAAGGGTATGTTGGGTTTCTCTGAGATTTCATTGAGATTGTGACTGGCGTTAAAGTATTGGTCTAGGTGTATGTAGTAATTTTCCATTATGTCGAGTAAAGGGCCATTGTTTGCTAATACGAGGATGTCCATGTCTTGTTCGATATTGGTGAAATTATGGTTATAATCTTGCATGTGTTGGCCGATGGCTGAAAACTTGTTGTATTTTATTGCGTTAGTGTGCTCGTGGTATCTGATATTGAAGTTTCTACCGGTTTGCTCGATGTAGGCTTTTCCACAGGTGTTACATTTGATCTTATAAACTCCTGATTTTAAAAACTGCTGGTCCTGTTGATGTGTGAAGTATTGTGTAAAACGTTCATATTCTTATAGTTGGTTTTGAAGGCTATTTTAACGCCTTGTTTCTTAAAGATATTGGTTAACTTATAGATATCATTGTTGAACGTGAAGGTGGAAAATGTTAGAGGTTTAGTTGTTTCTTTTTTGAGGGTAGTTTTTGGGCGATATTTATGTTTATTGATTATCCTTTCTATAAAATGGTTGCTGAAGCCGTTGAATTTTGCGATTCCGCGGATTGTGTTGAGTTCGTTCTTTAGATCTTTCTTGGACATAGGTATGCTGAAGGCTCGGTGAACTAGGCTGTTGTATGTGGGTCGTTTGTGGGACTGGGGGTGCACTGAATCTTGGAGAATGGTGGAGGCTGTTTGAGTGGGTTTTCTGAACATTTTATAACTGGAAGAATCTGAGTTTCTAGTGATGGTTAAATCTAGAAAGTTGATTTTTAGATTTGATTCGGATTCTAGTGTGAATTTGATATGAGGATCAATATTGTTGAGTCTTAAGAAGGTGGTGGATGCGTTAATTGATTTCTCATTCATGATTACAAAGACACCGTCAACATATCTGTCCCAAAAGAGAATGTTTTCAAATTCATTGTCAATTTTGGTGTATTCGAGGAAATCCAGGTATATTTCTGCTAAGATACCTGAGGCCGGTGACCCCATTGCCAAACCATCTTGTTGATATATGACATTGTCGAAAGTGAAAAAGTTATTATTGAGGATTAGTTTTAATACTGTGATAAAGTCTTGTATCTCTAGTTTGCTTAAGTGGCTGTTTTTGTTTAAATTGTGTATAATTATCGGAATTAATTTTGATACTTGTATGCTTGGGTACATGTTTACAATATCGAAAGAGTGGATAGAGTGATCAGGTTGCAAATTGAACTTGTTAAGTTTTTCTACTAGCTCTGATGTGTTTTTTAATAGACTTTTTAGATAAAAATTGATATTACCGAGCTCGATAGCTGCAGTCGCTTAAGTGCGGCCAGTATCCAGTAATCGGGAGATCGTGGGTTCGAGCCCCACTGTCGGCAGCCCTGAAGATGGTTTTCCGTGGTTTCCCATTTTCACACCAGGCAAATGCCGGGGCTGTACCTTAATTAAGGCCACGGCCGCTTCCTTCCACTTCCTAGGCCTTTCACATCCCATCGTCGCCATAAGACCTATCTGTGTCGGTGCGACGTAAAGCAAATAGAAATAATTTTAAAAAATGATAATTTTTTCTTAAGAAACATTGGATGAATTGTGATATTTTGTATAAGGGGCTTGGTCTATAGTTGATAATTGGGCGGATGGGAACTCCGGCTTTGTGTATTTTGGGAAGAGCTTTAGCAGTGGGGAGTCCTGGGTTCATTTGTATGAGTTTGGATTTTTCCTTTCGGTAAATAAAAATGAAGTGTTTTTAAGAGTTTGTTTAAGTAGTTTTTGAATTTTTTGGGTGGGGTCTTTTTTGATTATGGAAAATGAGCTGTCTGTGAAAAAGTTTTTTGTTTTTTCAATATATACTATTTTATCCATGATAACTGTTGCATTGCCTTTGTCAGCTTTGGTTACGATGAGTTCGTTGTCTTTAATTTTCTTCTTGAGGGCGTATATGCGCTTTTGTTCAGCTATTTTTTTTTCTATTAATGAGGTTATTTGCGGGGTTGGTTAAATTGTGGAGGATATCAATCAGTTTCCTTTTAACATCGATTCTAACCTCATTTTGCGTATCTTCCGGCATTTTGCTAATAGCTAGCTCTGATTCTGTGATCATAGTAGCGGCTATGTTGAGGCTGTTCAAGTTTGTCCAGTTGTGTCTAGATCTCCCCGAGTTTCATTGGCAGGCAAGAGTTCGCAACACTTACCAAGCTGAAGGTTTGGCGATTTGGAAATGACATCACCGCTTCTCCGAAACTTGCTTAGTGCGCCTAACCTAAAACATTATCTTAAAAGTATCGCATATCTACCTATTTCGTTACACAACCTACTCATCATATTACAGCAAGTTACTTTTAAATCATATATCACTTACTCACCTTCAATTGTTCATATGCCTTGTATTTATAGTGATAATCTTCAGCTAACTGGGTGACCATGAGGACAAAACCATACGGCTCCAGTAAATGTAGTTGCAAGATTGACCTGTGCAGTACTGTGGTTACCAGAGGCGCTAAGCTTAAAAGTGTCGAGTTCTCCCTCATGTCGGGATCTCCCTAAGTTACCTTATCGCCTATGGAGTATCATAGCCTACTCAGTAAGTAAACTCATGTCCTCATCCCGAGGTGGTGCAGCTCTTTTCAGGCACACCCCCAGTGGAGGTGAGCTGCATGTACCATTTGGACCATATACCAGCCCTCCTGCCAGTCTTAAATTTCTGGCAGTATCGGGAATCGAACCCAGGGCTCCGAGGACGGCAGCTAATAACACTAACCGTTACGCTACGAAGACAGCCTACTCAGTGATCACGGACAAGTGAGAATACTACCAAAAGATTGGAAAACTACCTTTCAACATCACGAAAACCCGCATCATTCAATACAGGAAACATGAAAACTTCAAGTACAAGTTGCTCTTCGATACACCTACAATGGTGAATCAACCATTGTAGAAATACTCAATAAAGGAAAGATTTCCTTCAAAGAAATGGACTTGGCTCCAAAAATGGAATTAGTAAATCACGTTAGTAAGGAAAAGACCCAAGATAATGAAAATCATACAAATAGCTGGGGAAGCTAAGGAGTTCTATGATGTGGTTCTTAAGGGAAAACATACCAAGAACAAGCTGAATGTAACTGATATGATGGAGGATACAGAATTTGGGGAAATTGATTGAGAAATAAAGAGGTCTAGTGAACAAAGACAAAGATTCATTAATTTTATGTCTGTTAAATTTTGAAACACTGGTATCGTATATACTATTACCACTACCATTCTTCATTTATAGTATTGTGATAATGTCTGTGTGTAAATTCTGACATCTTATGTTTTTAAATTTGTTTTATACATGCTGTGGAGGAAATTTTTACTCGATAGGATTATGCAATGAGCGAGTTTTGAAAAAACCTAATATTTTCCCGTACCTTTTTTGTAAAAACTATTCAAATTTGTGCTTTTGGTTATACTTATATCAGATTGTAACTAACAAATAAACTGTTTAAGATGTACTTTGTCAAATTATCCTTTTTACTCTATTGTATAACCAGTTTTTTGTCTCTCCTGAAAAATTATGATTTTGCAAGGAGCGAGTTTTGAAAAAACGGTCCTGAATTGGTGTCTTACCAGTCACTTATATACCCTCTCCTTTACATCCTTACAGGAATCCCTAAATATCCTCATTACTGTATGATTATTTACCATCCCGTTTATGTGATTACCCCAGTGAAGATCTAAGATCATCCGAATGATTAACTACTGATCATCTTTGAGAGCGATGAAGAAGTGTAGCAGATTTACATGGTACCCTCTAAAAAATGGCGACCAGTATTCATTAGAGGTCTTTGCATTTATCTGTACACGTCATATGAGGTAATAATCGACCATGGTACTTTACTCCGAGTATGTGGGATACGAATTGCAACAATTGTTCGTCTTATGGGGCATGCAAATCATGCAAATAGTTGTATGCTTGCCAAATAACCTAGAGAAATTATCCACTCAACTCTACGATAGTGAGATATCAGTTCTGGTGAGTAAAAATGCTGTTCCTCATAAATCAATAAATTGAAACGTGTGTGGGTTTTATTAGACTGTTTAATGCGTTATTAAAAATACTTTCATTAAAGTGATCATTTGGCTCCACATCCCGCATGTACGAAACATTACGAATCTTCATAATGGAATTATATTTGAATTCATTTACTTATTTACCTATCTATTTACTTATTTATTTAACGTATCGATACCAACGAACAATGTCCACGTTATGGAGCAATACAAAAATAACTTGGGTACAAGTATCAATGGCACATAAATAGGGAGAAATTATTAAAGATCATAGATTTCATTTTCCATTTTCCAAAAATGTAATATTATTGGCGAGTCCCTTTTAATTTGACGGAATTACATTATTTAATTTCAGCTGTGAGGCTTTTATAGTTCTTGAACAAGAAATTCTGCTAACTGCAAGTAGGTCAAGTAGGGGTATTAATATACGATTGGTGTAAATGATACAATATTGGTGGATACCATCTGGGAAAAAGTCCTAACAGCAGATCAGTAGTAAATGGTAAGTTATTATGGATAGATAATGAGTAATATTACACATGTGCTTGTGATTTAGCTAACAGTTCAATGGGCATAATACTTGAGTACGTATACAGGACAGAATTTGCTGAATATGAAATTAGTGGGAACAATATGTATGGCTTCATTTGAAAAAAAAAAAAAAAAAACAGAATATCGCCAAACAACTGCAGATTCTGTGGGTGACCAAGAGAAAGGTGTTGAGGTATTGCTTATCTCGTCAAACTCTGCTAGGTTTGTGGTACTTTAGGAATAACTTAACCAGGGCTGTAGTCGAGAGAATACGCGGGTATACGTTCTGTGCCCTCTGACTAACTCCACTCATTAGAGTATGCCTTCTGATTTCTTGCGAATACCTTGTACTCTGACTTTTTCTCTTTTTAATTTCGCCATTCTGTCCGTGAGATTTAACTCCCCAGCTATAAATAGCTGCTCCCTCGCAACCAAATTTTGGTTACGTGAATGTTGTTGATACACAAAATATCACTGTAATATTTGTCACAAAGTCTCAAATCCCAGGTTGATTAAGAAATATATTTTAGTGAATACATACTTTACTGCCTTACAACAACTATTTCTGCTACGTCGCAGCGCTTCCGTAAGTGTTTTGTTTGTCCAACACTGTCGTCTTTGATGTCCTTGCTCACTGAAGTTATTTTGTGTCGTTTTATTGATTTTTCTCATTCGATGTAATTTGATGGGCTGTCACTTCATGTGCATTAACTGATTCATTAAACGATTTATTGGTCCAGGGATCATGCTATTTTCCTTTTAATATATATATATATTGGTCCAGGGATCATGCTATTTTTCAACAAAATACCCGCACTCCCATTCGCTAGAAAGAGAGCTCGTTGGTGCCAGCCCTGGACCTCAACAAAGAAACAAAAGACGGCGCAAGCAGCGGAATGCAACACCATGGACTCCTATTTACAGCCAGTAAATACGTATACATATTTCTTGCTAGTAACGGCGGTATTTCTGAATCAACCTGGGATTTGAAACCTTATTTGAGTAAATCAATAATTACCTTTCGTTTGTGACAAATATTACAGTGATATTTCGTGGATCAACATCGTTCACGTAACCCCAAATTTTTCCTCGCTCGCTACCAAACTTTCACCACGCGAAACGACTGTCCTTTATTTACTTCTCGCGGTCTTCTCTCGGAAGTCGTATTCTGGCGGTGCACAAGTCTGCCAACCTGTTCAATTAGCAACTAAACCACTAGGTCAGAGCAGCAAAGCCTGGACAATAGCCCCCAGGATAGAGCCGCGAAGCGGCCTTACGCCTCTAGTTTCCTGCGAATTCCCCTTGTGGGTGGGGGCGGTAGAATAACACCCACGGTATCCCCTGCCTGTCGTAAGAGGCGACTAAAAGGGGCCTCAGGGGCTCCGAACTTTGGAGCGTGGGTTGGCGACCACGGGGCCCTCAGTTGAGTCCTGGCATTGCTTCCACTTACTTGTGCCAGGCTCCTCACTTTCATCTATCCTATCCGACCTCTCTTGGTTAACTCTTGTTCTTTTCCGACCCCGACGCTATTAGGTTTGCGAGGGCTAGGGAGTCTTTCATTTTCACGCCCTTCGTGGCCCTTGTCTTCCTTTGGCCGATACCTTCATTTTTCGAAGTGTCGGATCCCTTTCCTTTTTCCCCTCTGATTAGTGTTATATAGAGGATGGTTGACTAGTTGTACTTCGTCTTAAAACAATAATCACCACCACCACCACCACCACCACCACCACCACTGGTTAGGGTAGGACCTGGACAACACCAGCGATATGCTGACAAGCAAAGCGGTCCCTCTGTGGGTAGGTGCAGTAAAATAACATCCACGGTATCCCCTGCCTGTCGTAAAAGGCGACTAAAAGGAGCCCCATGGGTTCTGAACTTAGGAGCATGAGTTGGCGACCACGGGGCCCTGAGATGAGTCCTGGCGTCGCTTCCACTTGCTTGTGCCAGGCTCCTCACTTTCATCTATCCTATCCGACCTCTCTTGGTCAACTCTTGTTCTTTTTCGACCCCGATGGTATTACGTATCGAGGCATAGGGAGTCTTTCAATTTCACGCCCTTCGTAGCCCTTGTCTTGCTTTGGGCGATACCTTCATTTTTCGAAGTGTCGGACCCTTTCCATTCCCTCTCTCTGATCAGTGTTACATAGAGTATGGTTGCCTAGTTGTACTTCCTCTTAAAACAATAATCACCACCACCACCACCACCACCACAAGCAAAGCGGGTTTGGGATCGTAATGCCGCAGATTAAGCCGCGAGGTGGCCTTAGGCCTCTGCTTTCCTGTGGAAACACCGTTGGTCTGGATTGGTACAGCACATTCTATGCAGGCTAGTAGTGGAAAAACCGAGCTCGATAGCTGCAGTCGCTTAAGTGCGGCCAGTATCTAGTATTCGGGAGATAGGGGGTTCGAACCCCACTGTCGGCAGCCCTGAAGATGGTTTTCCGTGGTTTCCCATTTGCACACCAGGCAAATGCTGGGGCTGTACCTTAATTAAGGCCACGGCCGTTTCCTTCCCACTCCTAGGCCTTTCCTGTCCCATCGTCGCCATAAGACCTATCTGTGTCGGTGCGACGTAAAGCAAATAGAACAAAAACAATAATCACCACCACCAGTGACAAATATGATTGAATTAAGCTTATATGTAACGCTTTTCAGCATCAATTTATTAAACTATCAATATTTCTTCTTTTGTTACAGGAGGTGAAGGTCAAGAATTATCGAATGTGTGATGATTATCATTATTATAATATGAAAATTATATCAAAATTTCAACATTATTTTGAAATTTACAAATTAGATCGTATACATTTTTGTTCTAAATTATTAATGGTGCAATTCTGTTTGTTGAATTTCCTCAGATTATCCATCTCATAAGGATTTATCTGGAAGGTTAGTTTAGCCGTTCAAGTGTTAAAGTGTGAGGGACGCATTAAGCGTTGAAGAGCTTAAGGTTCCCATACATCTTAGTTTTAAATTCGTGGTGCAGCAAAGTGTTAAATACAGACGTTAATCATTTTGAATTGAAATAGGCAGTCCTTAAGAACTCATTATTGTAAACGTATTCTCTATGTAACTGCAGTGATGTAGAAAGTATTATAAATAAAATAGTATATGAAAAAATGTATGATATTCTTTAGAATCATCTAGTCATCGCTAAATATAAATTTGCCTTTCAGTTTGCACTTTTCTTTTTTACCCTGATACGGTACTGCGTTGATGGGGTGCTAGTACAACATGAGGATCATGTGAGTATGAGGAGTGATCTTCATTAGTTTAATTACGTTAACGAGTAGTTAAGAAAGGTTACAGATCTCTTCACGTGGTGATGAGGTATTTAGGAGTTAATAAGGATGTAAAGGAGAGGACGTAATGTCTCTGGTAAGACCATATTTAAGGTACGTTTCCAGAGTATGGGACCCTCACCAGGACTACATGATACGAAAATTAGAAGAGATCCAAAGAAAGATCCGACAAAAGAGTACCGTAGTGTCAGGAAAATATTGCAAACTTTGGGCTGGAAAGACCTGGAAGTAGAGAGACGAGGTGGAATCAGTCACTACTAATCTGCATTTAGGGCAGTCGCCAAGGTGGCATATTCCCTTTCTGTTGTTTTCCTGGCCTGTTCTTAAACGGTTGCATAGAATTTGGCAATTTATTGAACATTTCCTTCGCTAAATTATTCCAATCCCTAACTCCTCTGGGCCGGTTTCATCAATGTGGGTTAAATCTTAACCCCGAGTTACACAGGTTTAACTCTGAGTTTGACTGTTCATTCCGTTTCATCAAGGAGGGTTATTTTTAACTCTAGGTTAGGACCGGAGTTAAGTTAACCCCTCCTTTCACCTGGGTTAAACTGTTTATTCGAGGTTAAAAGCAACATGTCCACAGTAAATCATGCATTTGATGCAGAGCTGCTTTATTTAGATTTGTTAAACGGTGTTCCTAACAGAAATAGGCCTATAATAAGAAGGAAAGACTTTGAAAATCTATCTGAGGAACAATTTCTGAAGAGATAGACTTCAGAAACCGTCGTCAGTAAATTCGTCGATGAAGTTGGCGAGAGGTTAGAATACACAGCTGATCGAAACAAACTTGGGCTTGCGAACTAAACTAGAAACTACGTTGACCGTAATATAGCAACAGCGGTATTACACAATATTGCTGTGGAGACCCGAGATTAACTTCCCCCACAGGACTTGACTCTGCATAAGTATCTCACAGGAAGGAGAAGGAACACGAATGTTGGAATTGAGAATGACATCATTCTTCACATTGATAACGACAGCACTGCAGTGGCATATAGGAATGCAACTGCACACCACCACTTCAATAGTACAACACTTATGAACGTTATACTGTGTATTACGTAGTGGTTATACAGAAATGCATTACTTTCGTGTGTGTTATTGCTGTGAAGGTGTGCCAACTTTCAAAACAACTCTTGGCACAGAGAAGCTAAAATTTTTATAGAACTGTTTTAGTTGTTTCGTAGATCGCACTGTAATGTGGGCAATATTATTAAATTCTCCTGTTATTCTTTCCCATGTATCCTCCTTTTCTTTTAATTGTATACCGTCAATCTTCTTGCATTCTATAATACTTCGGTACTCGGTGGCTAATTCAATAAGTAATGATTTTTCTAAAGCAGAAAAATTCGTGCCACTATTTCTCTTCTGCACTTCTTCCATTTTTCGTTCAAGATCACGAAAGAATAATATCTACCACGGACCTGAGGAAGAAAACGAAATACAGCGCAAGAAATAAACAAAAGAACCACGCAAGAAGTTAACAAATCCAGGGTTAGAGAATATTTAACCCACGTTGATGAAACCGGGCCTCTGTCTATAAACGATGCCTTTGCTGGCAGGACCTGGTGTTTACAGTGCACTATGTCTGCTGGTATAGGCTAGAGCAATTTTGTTACTTCCATTGATCTGTCTCTGTCTTATCCTTGACTTTGATATGAAAGTGACTGAGGTATGAGTGATGCTAGTGATGCCATTCCTTCTCCAGCCAGTCCCTGCTATGAATGGTGTGAAAATGTTGCTCATAGGGTCGGTTGGTGCATGAATTTCAGTGGGCTTGGCAGACTGGTATTTAATAGCAACTTCTGACTCGGTGAGGAAAGCAACGGGAAACTACCTCACTCCTCATATCCCTAGTACGCCTCTTCAGTGATGCCTAGGCCATCTATGACAGCTGATGGCAGAGCTGTTGAGGATCCAACCAGCCTTAGGGCTGAAGACTGAACATGCATACCTATAAACGAATATTTGCCCCAATTTGTCCTCTTGAATTCCAACTTTATCTTGATAGTGTGATCTTTCCTACTTTTAAAAACACCACTCAAACTTATTCGTCTACTAATGTCTTCCCAAGCCATCTCTCCACTGACTGCTCGGAACATACCACTTAGTCGAGCAGCCCGTCTCCTTACTTCCAAGTGTTCCCAACCCAAACTTTGCAACACTTTTGTAACACTACCCTTTTGTCGGAAATCACCCTGAACAAATCGAGCTGCGTTCCTTTGGAATTTTCCTGTTCTCGTATCAAGTAGTCCTGGTGGGAACCACACTCTACTTGGGATCTCACCAGATCCTTTACATCCTTACACCCTCATACCCAGTGGCAACTCGTGAGGGGGTCACGCACATGAGAGCAGAACTGAAATAAATAAATAAATAAATAATAAATAAATAAATAAATAAATACGTACCTCACGAGGCACCACTGAACATTTACGGTTTTCGAAGACACCAAATTATCGTAATTTTGATCTTCAGGAGTTCTTTTCGCGTCAGTAAATTTACAGACACGAGGCTGACGTATTTGAGCACCTCCAAATATTACCGGACTGAGCTAGGTTTGAACCTGCCAACTTCAGGGCAAAAGGCGAGTGCTGTACTGTCTGAAGTACTCAGCCTGACATTATTATGATTATGATTATTATTATTATCATTATTATTATTATTATTATTATTATTATTATTATTATCTTCATCATAATCAGGATCGTTTAACTTAATAACATTGGTATGAATAAACTAAGTATATTGTACACAGTAAATAATGAGCACTGAGTTGAAACGAGCAATATTATTCGGACCGTTTTCATCCTTACGAAGAAACTACTAAATATACCGATTAAATTGTTCCTCCCTCCGTCAGAGAGGGGTTGTGCCCGGCTTCTGCATTTAGCACTGGGACAAGCAGAATAGAAGCATATTATGTATGTAATTGGTTGTAAGATGACGTAAATACCTTCAATTTTATTATTTCCTCATTTTAATGTCTACCTGCAAAGCCATGATGCCATATCTTATACGAGGGTGGGTTGTGGGGGGCGGGGAGGGGCACGTGACCTTGTGCCCTTAAAGAGCAGCCGCCACTGCTCATAACCATGTGTATAGATCTGTAACCTGTATCTACAATCCCGTTTGGTGATTACCCCAATGAAGACGTTTCCTAGGTACTTACAAGTGTTCTCCGTGAGGTACCATCACACCATCAACACAGTCATTAGAAGTGAGAGGACTTCTCTTTGTGAAACGTCTTTAGGGCTGGCGACGATGGGGTTCGAACCTACTATCTCCAGAATCAACCTCACAGCTACGAGACCCAAGCTCCGAGGCCAACTAGCTTGGTAACATGTTCTAAATTCTTTCCTGAAACAGGGAACTCTTATAACGAACTGTTAAATTAATAATAAGAGTAATAATTGTTAGTTAATATTTACTTGGCACAGGCCAGAGCAAAGTGTAGCTTCCACCCAAGTCCCAGTCTCATCCATGGCTGTGACAATGTGGAAGTTGCTGGGGTATGGGTAGTGCTGAGTAATGACATTCAGAGCATGACTAGTGCATCTGAGTGTTATGAAAGATGCTGCTCATAGGGTCAGTCGTTCTGCAATAGTACTTTCTGACCCAGTGAGGAAAGCAATGGCAAACTACCTCACTCCTCATCTTGCCTAGTACGCCTCATTTTGATGCTGCCATTGGTTTTTGGGGTTTCCTTATAACCGCATAACCTTTGGTGGTGCTATTTGAGGATCCAACCAGCCTCTGGGCTGATGACCTAACAGACAGACAATATTCATTATATAAAATTTTACATAGAGTTGAAGAAATCGGGACATCAGACCAAATTATTTTGATGTACACACGCAAATATGGTAAGGCCCCAACAGGTTCCACTTCCGTTCCAACCAGATCACCTTCTCCATTCATTGAACAGCACCCAGTGACCTAGAACAATATCAGCTGGCCCACATAGCAATTACCTATTATTATCAAACGTTTAGCTGAGACCAACAAGAAATTCTTAATATCTGTGAAACGATTAAGCGAATTACAACTGATTTAGTCAGTTTTTACAGCTCTTCATTCCCCCCAGGGTTTCACAAACGTGACGAAGATTATCGGAGATCTCGCTGAATCAGGCATCACGTCCTCTTAAGCAAGGGCTCCGAATTCCATCTCCCTTACTGAAACTCCCCTGATCTACCAGTGTTCCCTTCCGACACTGACGTCCCCTGTGGGTTGGGGTGGTAAAATAACACCCACGGTATCCCCTGCCTATGTACAGTAACAAGCAACTAAAAGGAGACCCCGAGGCTCTCAACTTGGAAGCGTGGGTTGGCGACCACGGGGCTCTTAGCCGAGTCCTGACACTGCTTCATCCACTTCCACTTCATCTATGCTATCCGACCTCCCTTGATCAACTCTTGTTCTTTTCCGACTCTGGCGGTATTAGAGCACTCGAGGCCTAGAGAGTCTTTCATTTTCACCCCGTCCGTGGCCCTTGTTTTTCTTTGGTCGACACCTTCATTTTTCGAAGTGCCACACCCCTTCCATTCTTTCCCTCTGTTTAGTGTTAATACAGGATGGTTGCACGTCCTCTTAAAACAATAATCTCTCCGAAAACCGTAAAAGAGTACTTAGTGGGACGTGAAACAAATAACATTATTATTAGTAAAAATGATATCCGACATCCCGTGATCAAGACGCGTTCCTTTCTGACCTGGACGGTATTAGGTTTTTGAATCCTAGGGAGTCTTTGATTTTCACACCCTTCATGGCCCGTGACTTTCTCTGGCCGATATCTTTATTTCCATTTTCCTTCTGATTATTGTTAATATGCCTAGAGTATGCTTGCTCAGTTGCAGGTCCCATGCGAACATGGGTTGGTGACCACCGGTCCCTTAGCTGAGCCCATGCGTTGTTTCCGCTTACTTGTGCCAGACTCCTCACTTTTATCTATCCTATCCGACCTCCCTTGGTCAACTCTTTTTCTTTTCCGACCCCGCTGGTATTAAGTATGGAGGCTAGGGAGTCTTTCATTTTCACGCCCTTCGTGCCCTTGTTTTTCTTTGGCCGATATATTCATTTTCCACTTTGTCATCTGATTAGTATTAATAGAGGAGTGTTACCCAGTTGCATCTCCTTTTAAAACAATAATTACACCCAAGAAAGCTGGTCGCCTATGGAAGTCAAATGAGAAATACGTGCGCCAGACGAGTCGAACATGTCCTCGGACACTCCCAGCAGTAAAAGCCATACGCTATATAAATAAATAAGCCTTCTTAAAATAGTAATCGCCACCATCATCTTGTGAGAAGTTCGATTGAGATCGTGGCTTGTACTCTCGTGATGCCATGTATCATAAGAGGCTCATCAGTACACAGAACCTGTTGTTGTTGACATTCCTAGTCAACCTGCTGGAGGTATGTAGCGGTGACGTCATGAGACACTTCCGCTCAAGTGAAGGAAGATCTTCCACCGGATGTTCCTGTCCGATCCCTGCCTCACTTCCAAATCTCCGTCAATCCATGATTACAACAAAGAACTCGATATCTCTATATCAGTCCTGAGTTGACGAATCGTGAGTTCGCACCCTACTGTCGTATTACCGATCTTGATAGTTGCAGTCGCTGAAGTGCGGCCAGTTCCAGTATTCGGGAGATAGTGGGTTCGAACTCCACTGTCGTCAGCGCTGAAGATGTTTTTCCGTAGTTTCCCATTTTCACACCTTAATTAAGGCCATGGTCGCTTCCTTCATACTCCTAGCCCATTTCTACCACTTGCAAAAAAAAAAAACTGTCGGTATTTTAATTAAGGCCACAGTAGCTTCCCTCCCAGTCATGGTTCTCCCCCTGTGGGTGGGGGCGGTAGAATTAACACCCACGGTATCCCCTGTCTATCGTAAGAGGCGAATAAAAGGGGCCCCAGGGGCTCTGAACTTTGGAGCGTGGGTTGGCGACCACGGACCCTTAGCTGAGTTCCCTCTGTGGGTGGAGGCGGTATAATATCACCCACGGTATCCCCTGCCTGTCGTAAGAGGCGACTAAAAAGGACCCCACGGGCTGAGTCCTGGCATTGCTTCGTCTTATTTGTGCTGGGCTGCTCATTTTAATCTATCTTTCCGACCTCCCTTGGTCAACTCTTGTTCTTTTCCGACCCCGACGGTATTAGGTTTGCGAACCCTAGGGAGTCTCATTTTCACGCCCTTCGTGGCCCTTGTCTTTCATTGACCGATACCTTTATTTTTCGAATTGTCGGATCCCTTTGTTTCTTTCTTTCTTTCTTTCTTTCTTTCCTTCTTTCTTTCTTTTCCCTCTGATTAATGTTGTATAGATTATGGTTAACTAGTTTTACTTCCTCTTGAAACAATAATCACCACCACTTTTATTGAAACGGAACCGAATGAATTTTATCAGTTGCAGTTTGCGATCCGCTTGTGTGTGGGGGTGGTAGAATTGCGCCCACGTATCTCCTACCTCAGGGGCTCTCAATTTGAGAGCGTGGGTTGACGGCCATGGGGCCCTCAGCTGACTCCTGGCATTGCTTCCATTTACTTGTGCCAGGTTCCTCACTTTCATCTATCCTATCCGACCTCTCTTAGTCCAGTCTTGTTCTTTTCCTACCCCGACGGTATTAGAGCACTCGAGGCCTAGGGAGTCTCTCATTTTCACGCCCTTCGTGGCCCTCATCTTTCTTTGGCCGATACCTTCAATCTGCTTGCACTACAACATTAATTAATTAATTAACTACACTACAATGTCATTTATGCACACATATTAAGAGGCTAACAGCTAACGCAATCCCGACTACGATAGCACTGCACTGTTTCACAGATCACAGTCACAAGTGATAATAACAACATTCATGACAACAAATAAACAGTGCACTCCCAAATTTCTCTCTCCTTGCTTACATTTCAAAGCATGACAACCATAATTTGACCACCCTACAAATAGTGTCGTCACGTTATGGTTACATTTTGAATCTTTATTTTAGCTTCTTTATAGAACTGAATTGTTTAAATAGGTAGTCAGCATATTATAATTCATTGGTTTGTAAAATGATTTGGAATTAATCTCTAAAAAAATTAATATTAGACATTGGGGGGAAAGCCTAGGTACATTATAAAGTGGTTTGCGATGTTGCTAAGGGCTCCGCCGTTCAGCTCTTACACCCGCCTGCACTGTGCTTACCGCTAACAAGCGCACATCGTCCTTCCAGGCTCCTCCCGCACCCTCCACACTTGCTAAGTGTTGGGACCTACTGAGGGCTGTGCCGGACAGACCATACACCCGCCTGCCCTCTTCCTTCCCCTGACAAGCCCATATTGCCCTACCAGGCTCCGCCCGCACCCTCCACACTTGCTAACTGTTGGGACCTACTGAGGGCTGTGCCGGACAGACCATACACCCGCCTGCCCTCTTCCTTCCCCTGACAAGCCCATATTGCCCTACCAGGCTCCTCCCGCACCCTCCACACTTGCTAAGTGTTGGGACCTACTGAGGGCTGTGCCGGACAGACCATACACCCGCCTGCCCTCTTCCTTCCCCTGACAAGCCCATATTGCCCTACCAGGCTCCTCCCGCACCCTCCACACTTGCTAAGTTTAGGGACCTACTGAGGGCTGTGCCGGACAGACCATACACCCGCCTGCCCTCTTCCTTCCCCTGACAAGCCCATATTGCCCTACCAGGCTCCTCCCGCACCCTCCACACTTGCTAAGTTTAGGGACCTACTCAGGGTAATGCTGCCACAGTCCGAGCGCCTCACGACTGAAGAGAAAACATCGTGCTTGCTGGACAGCAGCCACGCTCTGAAAGCTTTTCCTATTTTCTTGAAAATAGAAAAGCAAAATGTTTACAGCCGAAATAATAAAGATAACATTGTATAACTGAATATCACACCACATAATTTCGACTTCGCTATATTTTTCCGTCTCTTTATGTAATCAATTTCAGAGTGAAATAACGCCAAATGTTTTTGAAAAGGCGGCGGGGCGGCGCCCAAAAGCCCTTCATGCACAAACCGCCACTGGTAAGTGGTGTGTAGAATATCATGACCACTCACTAGCCCACTCAGTCTTTGCCCGTAGTTTGCTAACTTGAACGTGTCTGGAGTACAAACTACTTTGAACAACTCGGTACACATATATTTTTTTTCAGTTCAAAATGCTGAACCACTTTGCAGGATGTATCCTGTACTGGAGCAGAATGTAGGAGTGGTACAATTGACAGGGCTTGTTCAGTGATTACACTAATCAACCTTGGTAGGACGGTGCGTTCTGCTCCAGTGGGTCGCATACCTGCGGAGACCTTGGAGAGTTGGGGCCCTCTAGTGTCTGCGTGATTGTGGGGGTTACCAAAGCATGTTCACTGTACATCGCACCTTGTCATTTAAATGTTACCGCAACAGTTGCAGGGAAAAAAATTCTTCACCCTGTGTGTGAGGACGGTACAACAACCCCCACGGTATCCCCTGCCCGTCGTAAGAGGACACTAAAAGAGGGCCCAGGGATCTCAACTTAGGAGCGCGGGTTGCCCACCATGCCAAGCTCCTCACTTTCATCTAGCCTATCCGACCTCTCTTAGTCAAGTCTTGTTCTTTTCCGACCCCGACGGTATTAGAGCACTCGTGGCCCTCGTCTTCCTTTGGCCGATACCTTCATTTTAATGTTGAAAACATCTCTTAGCAGACAAAGTACGATTCCTCGTTGTTGTTGTTGTTGTTGTTGTTGTTGTTGTTTGAGTCATCAGTCCATAGACTGGTTTGATGCAGCTCTCCATGCCACCCTATTCTGTGCTAGCCTTTTTTTTTCTATGTAACTATTGCATCCTACATCTGCTCTAATCTGCTTGTCATATTCATACCTTGGTCTACCCCTAGCGTTCTTACCACCTACACTTCCTTCAAAAACCAAATGAACAAGTCCTGGGTGTCTTAGGATGTGTCCTATCATTCTATCTCTTCTTCTCGTCAAATTTAGCCAAATCGATCTCCTCTCACCAATTCGATACAGTATCTGTTCATTTGTGATTCGATCTATCCATCTCACCTTCAGCATTCTTCTGTAACACCACATTTCAAAAGCTTCTATTCTCTTTCTTTCTGAGCTAGTTATCGTCCATGTTTCACTTCCATACAATGCCACGCTCCACACGAAAGTCTTCAAAAACATCTTTCTAATTTCGACATCAATGTTTGAAGTGAGCAAATTTCTTTTCTTAAGAAAGCTCTTCCTTGCTTGTGCTAGTCTGCATTTTATGTCCTCCTTACTTCTGCCATCGTTGGTTATTTTACTACCCAAGTAACAATATTCATCTACTTCCTTTAAGACTTCGTTTCCTAATCTAATATTTCCTACATCACCTGCCTTCGTTCGACTGAACTCCATTACTTTTGTTTTGGACTTATTTATTTTCATCTTGTACTCCTTACCCAAGACTTCATCCATACCATTCAGCAACTACTCGAGATCTTCTGCAGTCTCAGATAGGGTTCCTCATACTACGAAAAACATAAAATTAAGCAATTATCTCAAATATGCGGAAAGTTGAAGGGCTAACGGTCCCGCAAAAGTTTCAAATTGTGAGTCTTGGATAGCTCCATCAAACTAAAAAAATAAATTTTGAAAACCACTTCCGGCCTAAATACAGTTTCGGAAAAACAACCTAAAATTGGTTGTTTCTTTACTCGTTCTCTTTTGATTCAAATCCTAGTCAAATTAAATTATTTACATATTTATTTCGAACCTGGATATGCCGTTTGTCGTATTCTTCACGTGTATTTATTTCTCTATAACTCGAAATTCGATTACACGAATTTCTCGATTTGTCGAAGCAAACGTGTCCTCCCTTGAAGCAAAAAATACTCTGTAACTAATGATGGTATAATCGAACACAAAATAATCGCTTATTCGATTATTTCATTTTATTCGATTATATTTCCCATTCGATTATTTTTCGATCATTCATTCGAATGAATGAGGCAATTGAATAGTGAATACTTTCGAAATAATGGAATAAAAAGTGATGCTATTAAGAAAATTGATTCACTCATTTAGTTTCAACATTTGGAGATACGTTTGGAAAAAGAAGTATTTCTATTTTTCATAAGAGTTCATCTATTCGTTTATTTCAATCTATTGTCCATCCATCACACTTAAACCGAGAAATTGATTCATGACGCATCCGAATATTCTATGCGACACAACTGAATGTTATTTGAAACTCATTCGATTATTTAAATAAGCTGATGGAGGTACAACATTTGCAATACAACAGTTGTACTTTGTGAGGAAGAGTTAACAAGTAAAGGAAGGGTTGCAGTGATGCTGGGAGCTCGTATGACGGGAACTACTTGTACTGATCGGAAAATCGGCGAAGCCTCGTTGTTTTTCGGGTGTGAATTCATTACCGGTCATATACGAAAGCAACCCCGAAAGTCGTAGATGACAAGTTCCATTTACGAATTTTGGCTGCGTGGTTTCGAACCTACATACAGTGTCAGTCGAATATAAATGACAATCTTTCTCACAGCAATAAATGTTGTTGAAAGGTATGTGGAAGAAAAGAAGGTTAACAGTAAACAACAGAAGAGATTCTTTTTCCAAAGGTGTTAACGGAGGTATGCTTCTTGTTGCACTACTGTATGCACTGCATTATAACTTCTAAAAGGTTAGTTTAATAAGGGTCATAATTAATACAAGTTTATTAGTATATTTTTAAATACTGTAACAAAATACTGTATTCAGTATAAGCCCGTACATACACATACAGTAGAACCGCACTTATCCGAACTTCGCTTAATCGAAACCTGGCTTAACCGAAATGCTCTTGCTAAATTGTGTTTTAATATTTTGTTTTTACCCTCTCGTTCTTAGCCGTCGATATTAGTAATTCTCTTGCTATAAGTGCTGAGAGCTATTTATATTATGACTTATGCCAGAATGCACGTGTAGCATAAAACAAAACAGTTTCTTACCCTCTAGTTCGTTTCATGATACCTTTTCTCTTGAACAAGCCGGAATAATTATTACTGTATTATCATAATAATTATTATTATATTATCATCATCATCATCATCTGTTTACCCTCCAGGGTCGGCTTTTCCCTCGGACTGAGCGAGGGATCCCACCTCTACCGCCTCAGGGGCAGTGTCCTGGAGCTTCAGACTCTTGGTCGGGGGATACAACTGGGGAGAATGACCAGTACCTCGCCCAGGCGGCCTCACCTACTATGCTGAACAGGGGCCTTGTCGAGGGATGGGAAGATTGGAAGGGATAGACTAGGAAGAGGGAAGGAAGCGGCCGTGGCCTTAAGTTAGGTACCATCCCGGCATTCGCCTGGAGGAGAAGTGGGAAACCACGGAAAACCACTTCGAGGATGGCTGAGGTGGGAATCGAACCCACCTCTACTCAGTTGACCTCCCGAGGCTGAGTGGACCCCGCTCCAGCCCTCGTACCACTTTTCAAATTTTCGTGGCAGAGCCGGGGGTGGCAGCTAATCATACTAACCACTACACCACAGAGGCGTACATTATTATATTATTCGTCATGAAAATTATGCAGACGACTCCGACGTTGACAATAGCAGTTCTGAGAATGGCGTTATATTAGATGAGGGATTTAATGCATTGGAGGTAAGACTGATTACGAATGTTTATTAAAATACAGTACCACACACTTTTATTACAGTACTGTAATAAAATTACTGTATACAGTATTCAGTTCAGTAGTAACAAAACAATTGTCTAATTATTTCAGATCGCTTTACTCTTTGTTGAACAAAGCAATGAATCTACGCCAGCTGATGTATTCTTGATTAAATGGCGGTGCGTCAGCGCTGCACCAACAAAATTCAGAAGAAAATCACTCATTTTATACAATTAGTGACATTATGAACACATGTTAATGATAATATACAGTATGCACCTTTGCTTAACAGAGTTTTTGCATTTTTATTTCGACATTTAACTTCCGAAAATATTTACCAAGTGTCATCCGAAAAAACGCGTCAACCGAAGTGGCTCCGCCCCCTTTATTTCGGATAATTGGAGTTCTACTGTGATTCAATTATGTGCTATGCATGCTTTAAAATGGCATTCTCTATATCTCAAAATTTCGATAGCTCCCGAGATATCGTGGTTCTACTGTATTTAAATTATCTGCAGGATACAGAATGACCTATGTATACACGTCCTTCATATGTTATATACCCGTATTGCATTGCGCTATAAAGGCCCTTTACCTCGCCAAACACCGTCTTGCTGTGATGAAGGACGCAGTGGGTGGACATTACATATGTTCCAAAGCCGCCGCCACTCAATTTGTCGCTCTCTCTCTGATTGGTGTGTTCCCGAAATCCTCATCTTGTAGCTTAACTCATGGCCGTGACATTGCAAGAAGAGCTTTCCCGCCAGGAGGAGAGAACAAGTGAAGGCAGACGTGATAACAAGGCACGATCTTGGAAGAGGCCAACAGCGCCGCAGCGTGATGGGAAAGTGAACCAACTAAAAGACCGTCTTCTTTTTATTCCTTGTTCTCTCTTTTTGTTGTTGTTTTTTAATGGAAAAACGATCTAACTACTACTACAGCAGGTTGCGGAGATCTGTCATTAGAGTGCATAGCCGCCACAAGGTGGATCTACAGGCTGACCGTTTTCAAACTGTACTGGCACTCGGCATATTTTAACAGGTCATTGGGCCTGGCAAGGACAGAGGCCGCTAATACAAAGCGATTCAAAATTAAATAGAATAAATTGTTGATCATTCTTAAACGCACTCTGATCTATGAAGTTGATACCACCTTGAGTTGCTATAGTACCCCAGTGTATAGAGGAGAGGGTAATGAAATGGAGTATGGCTTGTAGTGCCGGGAGTGTCCAAGGACATGTTCGGCTCGCCAAGTACAGGTCTTTTGATTTGACTCCAGTAGGCGACCTGCGCGTCATGATAAGGATGAAATGATGATGAAGACACATACACCCAGCCCCCGTGCCAGCGAAATTAACCAATGAAGGTTAAAATTCCTGAACCTGCCAGGAATCGAACCCAGGACCCCTGTAACCAAAGGCCAGCACGCTAACCATTCAGCCATGGAACCGGAAAAGTACAGGGTGATAAACATAAAGCCGATAATTACAGACCACTCAGATTGGCATGCGTTGCATGTACGCTTTGGGAAAGCATTCTTTCTGATTATATTAGACATGTTTTGTAAAATTTCTTACTGGTTTGATAGAAGGCAGTTCGGAGCTCAGCTTGTAGAATTCCAGCAAGATACTCGTATAACACAAATATTTTAGATTCAGAACGTCAAACGGACTGTATAGCGGTTTGACCTACCCAAGTCTACTGATAGTGTAGATCATGGCAGACAAAACAATTTGCATTTCTAGCCCTTCAGGCAAGCAACTCATTGTTGAAAACATCCTAGGGATATGAGCTACGAAGTTTAGGTAAATAAAATAGAATAAAGTATGAAAATATATTCTTTATTTATTTGTAAAAATTACAATCCTTTTCTTAATCATCGCTTTCCGGCCGATTCTTCTACCACTACGAGCGCTAATCTGAGTCAATGCTTGTTTCACTTAAGCACCACTACGAGTGCTAATGTGAGTCAATGCATTGTTTCACTTAAGCACCACTACGAGCGCTAATGTGAGTCAATGCATTGTTTCACTTAAGCACCACTACGAGCGCTAATGTGAGTCAATGTATTGTTTCATTTAAGCACCACTACGAGCGCTAATGTGAGTCAATGTATTGTTTCATTTAAGCACCACTACGAGCGCTAATGTGAGTCAATGCTTGTTTCACTCAAGCACCACTACGAGCGCTAATGTGAGTCAATGTATTGTTTCATTTAAGCACCACTACGAGCGCTAATGTGAGTCAGTGCTTGTTTCACTCAAGCACCACTACGAGCGCTAATGTGAGTCAATGCATTGTTTCACTTAAGCACCACTACGAGCGCTAATGTGAGTCAGTGCTTGTTTCACTCAAGCACCACTACGAGCGCTAATGTGAGTCAATGTATTGTTTCACTCAAGCACCACTACGAGCTCTAATGTGAGTCAATGCTTGTTTCACTCAAGCACCACTACGAGCGCTAATAGGAGTCAATGCAGTGTTTCACTTAAGCACCACAGGGAGCGCTAATGTGAGTCAATGCTTGTTTCACTTAAGCACCACAGGGAGCGCTAATGTGAGTCAATACTTGTCTCACTTAAGCACCACTACGAGCACTAATGTGAGTCAATGCATTGTTTCACTTAAGCACCACTACGAGCACTAATGTGAGTCAATGCTTGTTTCACTTAAGCATCACTACGAGCGCTAATGTGAGTCAATGCATTGTTTCACTTAAGCACCACTACGAGCGCTAATGTGAGTCAATGCAGAGTTTCCCTTAAGACCTTATAACTACATTCAGTGTGGACATTTTTCAAAAAATCAAAACACGCCTGAGTATATTGAACCAAGGACCACATTACAGAAATAATCATGTAAATTACTTAATTTGGCTAGGATCTGAATGAAAAAGAAAACGAGTGAAAAAGAGCTATTTCAGGCTGTTTTTCCGGAACTGCATTTAGGCCGGAAGTGTTTTTCGAAATTTGTTTTTTAATTTGATAGAGCTATCCAAGGCTCAAAGTTTGAAACCTTTCCGTGCCCTGTAGCCCTTCTTTTTTCGGCACAATTGAGAAAATTTCTGAATTTGACATTTTTCGTAGTAGGGGGACCCGTACTTTGTCTGCTAACTTTGTCAACTGAGTAGACGTGGGTTCGATTCCCACCTCAGCCATCCTCGAAGTGGTTTTCCGTGGTTTCCCACTTCTCCTCCAGGCCAATGCCGGGATGGTACCTAGCTTAAGGCCACGGCCACTTCCTTCCCACTTCGTTGCCTATCCCTTCCAATATTTCCACCACCCGCAAGGCCCCTGTTCAGCATAGCAAGTGAGGCCCCCTGGGCGAGGTACTGGTCATGCTCCCCAGTTGTATCCCCGACCCAAAGTCTGAAGCTCCAGGACACTACCTTTGAGGCGGTAGAGGTGGGATCCCTAGCTGAGTCCGAGGGAAAAACCGACCCTGGAGGGTAAACAGATAAAGAAGAAGAAGATATGAGTAAAGAACTGGAATCAGGGAGAAGCGGTTTTTTACGGATGATCTTATACCGTACTATATACAGAAATAAATGTTTCAAGACTGTGAGCGACTGAAAAAAGAACCACGATAATGTTGTGAGATGGACAGTAGGCAATGGTATGATGATAAATGGGGTTAAAAGTCAGGTTGTGAGTTTCACAAATAGGAAAAGTCCTCTCAGTTTTAATTATAACGTTGATGGGGTGAAAGTTCCTTATGGGGATCACTTTAAGCACTGTATAAACGGACTGTAAATAAAGAGTACAGATCTCTGCACATGGTTATCAGGGTATTAAGGGGTTGTGGTAAGGATGTAAAGGAGAGGGCATATAAGACGCTGGTAAGACCACAATTACAGTATGGGACCCTCACCAGGACTACTTAATTCGAGAACTGGAGAAGAATCCAAAGAAAAGCTGCTCAATTTGTTCTGGGTGATTTCCGATAAAAGAGTAGCGTTACGAAAATGTAGCAATGTTTCGGCTGGGAATACTTGGGAGTAAGGAGACGAGCTGGTCGACTAAGCGGTATGTTCGGAGCTGTCAGTGGAAAGATGGCTTGGAATGACATTAGTAGATGGTCTGAAAATAGCATACAACCGACGAAGGTACTGAATAGGAAGACCAATTGGAATGTAAAAGGCCAAGTGGTAGAAAGAGTCGACAGCTTCCGGTACCTAGGTGAGAACATCACGGGTAAAGTACACCAGACAGAGCTCGCCTGCTGCTGATATGCAGCCATGACTACATATGGAAAGAAGAATCTTGAGACATATATGGGGCACCAAAAAGCAAGTTGAAATCTGGGTACAAAGATCAAGGCAGGAACTATATGAGAATATAGAACCAAACTCGAGTGTGATAAGAAAGAGGTTAGGATTTGTTGGACATCTCATGAGGAAGAAGATACGGAATGTAACCTGCTTAACTAGAAATAAGTGGATGAAGGAAGTCAGAGAAGATTGGGAGACTATTGGCATAAAGGAAAAATATCCACTGATGACAGTACAGGATATGCTCGTGGACGGGCACCAGCATCCAGATTCAGATCACGGATGAGGAGTGAGAGAATGAAGAGGTGATCCTCAGGGGTCGTAACGAACCGAATAGAATATAAGATAAAGTTCGAATTCAAGAGGACAAATTGGGGCAAATATTCGTTTATAGGAAGAGGAGTTAGGGATTGGAATAATTTATCAAGGAAAGCTTCAATAAATTTCCGAATTTTTTGAAATTATTTAAGGAAAGGCTAGGAAAGTAACAGATAGGGAATCTGCCACCTGGGTGACTGCCCTAAATGCAGATCAGTAGTGACTGAAATGTTATAACTCTCATGGGCTATCTAACTGGATGCGTGCAGAGGCAGCTGATCCTGGCATTGCTTACACTTAATCGTGCCAGGCTCCCCGCTTTCATCTATCCTATCCGACCTCTCTTGGTCAACTCTTCTTCTTTTCTGAACGCGGCGGTATTAGGTGTCGAAGCCCAGGTAGTCTTTCATTTTCACGCCCTTCGCGATTCTTGTCTTTCTTTAGCCGACGGACCTCTCAACTTTTCCCTTAATAGAGCATGGTTGCCCAGTTATACAATCTCTCCTCAGTCCACTTTCGATTCGGTTTCCTTTCCATCCTTCCTTGGAATCCTTGTCAAAAATTTCTTTTTCTGTAGATTCCTCTTCTCTTTATTTTATTTCTTTCTAAATCTTTCTTGACCTCTAATATCCAGGTCGAGCCCCACTGTCGCAAGCCCTGAAGATGGTTTTCCGTGGTTTCCCATTTTCACACCAGACAAATGCCGGGGCTGTACCTTAATTAAGGGAACGGCCGCTTCCTTCCATTTCCTAGGCCTTTCCTCTCCCATCGTCGCCATAAGACATATCTGTGTCGGTGCGCCGTAAAGCAAATAGTAAAAAATATATATTCTATACATATGTTCAAAAAACAGCAAGCCCCTTTTTCTTACTGTTGCTGTTACATATTTTTTTAATGTTCCCGCATATTTCCTTATTAATTCTTCATTTCCATTATTCTGTTGTTTTAATTCGGCCTAATATTGTTCTCATGTTTGGTCTTTCTAGTATTTCAAGTGTACCCAAACTGTAGTTCAAATTAGACATTCATATTATTATTATTATTATTATTATTATTATTATTATTATTATTATTATTATTATTATTATTATTATTATTATTAATTCTCAATCCTAAGATTGGTTGGCAGCAATTCGTCTTCTCCACTCTTCTCTGTAATCCGCCAATCTCTTCATTTCCACATATGAGCCTGTTCCTACGTCATCTCTGATCTGTCTTGAATATTACAGTTTACCTTGAATCATTACTTCCATGACTTAACTATGAAACCATTGTGTCTATAGAGATGGCCAATTAATTGGTCTCTTCTCTTATTGTTGCTAAAAAGGATCTTTTTTCACCTATTCGTCGAAGATCTTCTTCATTGGTGAGTTTTGCTGTCCATGAGATCTTTTCCATCCTCTTCCAGCACCACATCTCAAATGCTTCCAGACGTTTCTTATCAATGCACTAATAGTCCACGTTTCTGAGCCATACAAGGCCACACTCCAGACATAGCACTTAATAAATCTCTTCTTAGTCTCCACATTTAAATTTCTTAATGTTAGTAGTATCCTTTTCTTGTAATAGGCAATCTTTGCTTGGGCAATTCTGCTCTTTATGTCGACTGAACTTTTGCCATCTAAGTAGGTAAAGACATTTACTTGCCTTAGTGATATATAACTAATTCTGATGTCGACTGCAATATGTTGGCGGTTGCATACTATAATTTCGATCTTTTTTGTATTAATTGTCATGTTATACTTATCTCTCAATATCTCATTCATTCTTATTAATGCACTTTGTAGTTTCTCTTCGTTGTCCTCTATGACAGCTATGTCATCCGCAAATCTTATAATTTTGATTTCTACTCAATTATTATTATTATTATTATTATTATTATTATTATTATTATTATTATTATTATTATTATTATTATTATTATTATTATTATTATTATTATTATTATTATTGTTCCGAGGTATCTGTGGAACAGCAGAGGTGAAAGAAGATGCGGGCTAGAATGGGTATAACTACAAGTCCGAAAGATGAATGTTAAAATTTAAATAAAGGTTATATTTTCAACTGATAACAATTTTAACAATTAACAATTTCCACTAGGTGAAACAAAGAAAATCAGGTACAATGCAACTTTACAAAGAAAGCACCAGTTAAGGGGTCTTTACACATTCTGGGCTACGGGCCCACATTCATCAATCCTTGAGCACTCAGCTCACAACCACAAAATACCAAAGGGCAGAAAACACTTAATTACATGGAGCTCTTGCTCCCGCTTAGAGATCAAGCCTCCTAGAGGCACCTTCCAAAATACTAGAAAGAGCTGACCTGCTCTCAATTTTACAGGCCTCAGGGGCTCTGAACTTTGGAGCGTGGGTTGGCGATCACGGGGCCCTCAGCTGAGTCCTGGCATTGCTTCCACTTACTAATGCCAGGCTCCTCACTTTCATCTATCCTATCCGACCGCTCTTGGTCAACTCTTGTTCTTTTCCGACCCCGACGCTATTAGGTTTGCGAGGGCTAGGGAGTCTTTCATTTTCACGCCCTTCGTGGCCCTTGTCTTTCTTTGACCGATATCTTCATTTTTCGAAGTGTCGGATCCCTCCCATTTTTCACTCTGATTAGTATATATAGAGGATGGTTGCCTAGTTGTACTTCCTCTTAAAACAATAATCACCACCACCACCTCTCAATTTTACAAACCTATCAAAGGCCACAACAAACTTTACTTCTAACTGCCCTCAAGGCACACTTACAAAGAAACAGGGGTATTTGTACCCAACCTACAGGGCCTTCGCATGAAGAAAAAAACATCAGGTTAAGTTACTGGCCCAAAGTGCAGAAAGGACTGGAGGCGTGAACTTGCACTCCTAAATACACATTTAAAACCTAAGTGGCGCTAGGCCGATACACAGGGGCTAATCCCAAGCTAGGGAGGTGACTCGTATGAGAAATTTCTAATACATTAAGGAAGAGAAGAAACGGTCACAAAAACGTAGTCACCTCATTTTCAAATGAAGGGGAGCTCGAGAGGGTAAAGCACTCTCTATCCCCGAATCAAAGTTCAAGAAAACTGAAGTTTACCAGGAAAAGGGTTTACATGTTTAATAGTTTACATATTAAAGGTTTCGAACCTTCCCCGAGAGTTAAACTGCTGAGCTAGCAAGAAATAAAGATGTTAAAAGGCCATTACCTTGTTGAAGATCTGCTGCCTGAAGAAAGAGGCGCTTCCCGCCCCCTGCTACATATTCACACACTGAATTAGATGTTATGCGAGTGGTCCGGTGACAAGAAAATCAGCAGTTTTATACCCTCGTGGAAAATTCGAGACCTTTCAGGAATGAGTAGACACATCCACTCATTTTTTATTGGTTGACTAAGAGTTACACATGGAAATTCGAAGAAGAAAGCTATGATAGGAGGAAAATTAATTAAAGAAATTACTGATTGGCTAAATTCAAATCAGGCGGAAAGAAAGGATTAATATTGCCAACTCACAAACCACAGAACAAAATTTAGTAAAGACAAAACTTATGAATACAAAATTTCTCCAAGAAAGTTCATTCCTTTACACCAGAGTGCGTTATCATAGTTTTTGGTAGAGACATCTGTTAGAGACTGTCCACACTTCTTGATCAATGAAAAACAAAAGCAAATCAAAAACTCACAGGGACATCTTCTGATAACCAGTAGAGTTAGTTCAGTTGTTAAAGTTCAGGGTTTCTCCAGTAGAGGAGTTTCAATAGGCGCAAGATTTGAACTTGCGTCGTAGAGGTGTACCGCCTGGTACAATTATTATTACTGGCATATGTACCCGTTGTTTGCACGGGAATTGGCAATCGATTTCACGATTCCTTCATGAATTTATGCAAAGTTACATCCCTGTATTGAAACGTTTAATACGGCATGTCAAACTGATATTCTTCTAGAAAAGCAAGTGGCAGTAGTCTATCGTGAAATACTATAAAACTGAACAAAGGTGAGACAGAATGACAATGATCATAGAGTTTATTGAATGGTCTGAAGTTTGGCGTAATTCTCCATACTTCTCGGTTCCGTACAACCGGGAGTGGCGCTGTGGCTCAACACTTATTACCTGTTCTATCGAAAACAATAAAATGACTCTTTACGTAAACCCTGCAACCACCTTGAAATGACATGACATGACACAAGGTAGATTTTTATTAATTTTGGTTGTGTACATTTTTTCTGGGAGCGCAAAATCACGGTTGCGGTTTCGTATCAACCCCCAGCCCCTTCAGGGATTTAGGAACAATATTGGTCCTAAAACCTACCCAAGGACAGGTGGAATCTAAATATGAAATTTGGTATAAATATATCGAGTATTGTCCAAGTTTTAAGAACTCAGACAAACAAACAGACAAACGGACACCAAAGCCAAATTATATGCAGATGGTCATTCTTACACTTGAAACGGATAACTGAACAAAAATTTCTCCAAAATAGTCAATGTACAGACACACGGTCGTTACAATTTTATTTATATAGATTATTATTTGTTTTGGGCTCTATGCAGGTTAAAAAGCAAACATCTGTCCTTCAATATCAAAATCAATGGAACGACAAGAGAAGCAAGGTAAGGTAAGGGTTATTCTGCCCGAAGGCAGGTCTGAACCTCCGTAGAGGTGTTCCTGAGCCGGAGTTTACGTGCGGTAGGGTGGCCAGTTCCTTTCCGCTCCTCCGTTCCCTTACCCCCCACCAACAGCGCGTGGCAACCCATCCAAGGCCCCAGGGGCTCTGAACTATGGAGCGTGGGTTGGCGACCACGGGGCCCCCAGCTGAGTCCTGGCATTGCTTCCACTTACTTGTGCCAGGCTCCTTACTTTCATCTATCCTATCCGACCTCCCTTGGTCAACTCTTGTTCTTTTCCGACCCCGATGCTATTAGGTTTGCGAGGGCTAGGGAGTCTTTCATTTTCACGCCCTTCGTGGCCCTTGTCTTTCTTTGGCCGATACCTTCATTTTTCGAAGTGTCGGACCCCTTCCATTTTTTATCCCTGATTAGTGTTATATAGAGGATGGTTGCCTAGTTGTACTTCCTCTTAAAACAATAATCACCACCACCACCAACCCATCCAACTCCTGACCACGCCCAGTGTTGCTTAACTTCGGAGTTCTCACGGGATCCGGTGTTTCAACACGGCTACGGCCGTTGGCAGAGAAGCAAGAATAAGAAGAAAAGTGCGGCATGTCTGTCCCTTATCACCTTATCTGTTGAATATCTTCATAGAATTCGCTATTAGAAAAGTAAAAGAAAAAAAAACCAAAGGAATAAATTTTAATGGTAAACAAATTCATAGTATTCGCTTTGCAGGTGATATTGCATTGATAGCTGATTCAGAGCACAAAATGACTAGGATGCTCGGTATACTAAACAACGCGTTAAAGAAGTTCAGGCTAAAAATAAACACAAAGAAAACGAAAATGATGGTCGTACAAAAGAAGAAGACCGAATTGAAAACAAACATTAAATTAGGCTGGAAAAAATAGATCAGGTTAAAGAATGTTGTTATCTAGTGTTATTACCAATGATAATCAGTGCCTGACAGAAGTCAAAAGAAGAATTGCTATGGCAAAATAGTGTTTCAAAGTAGGAAAAAACTATTGTTAAATAAGCACATAGAAATTGAAACCAGGAAGAAATTTGTTAAAACCTTTGCTTGGAGTGTGCTAACTTACGGTTGTGAGACCTGGACTTTGGGAAAACAAGCACAATCAATACCAGAAGCTGCGGAAATGTGTTTCTGGAGAAGACTGACAGGGACGAGTTGGACAGAAAAAAGACTAATATCCAAATCTTGAATGACGTCAATGAGAAACGGATCTTAATTTATTCTATAGAGCAGAGGAAAGCTAAATTACTTGGACACGTCCTACGACATGACACCTTTCTCCAGAATGTCTTCGAAGGAAAGGTCCTAGGGAAGAAGTCGAGAGGAAGACCGCGTCTCTCAGCTGGGTGTCACGATGAAGGCCGTGGGATGTGGCTTAGCCTTTAGATAATGGATGATTTGTTTTACGTCACACCGACACAGATAGGTCGTATGGCGACGGAAGTGGCCGTGGCCTTAATTAAAGTACCTTGTGTGAAAATGCAAAACCACGGAAAACTTTCTTCAGGGCTGCCGACAGTGGGGCTCGAACCCACTATCTCCCGTCCCCCTGTGGGTGGGGGCGGTAGAATAACACCCACGGTATCTCCCACCTGGCGTAAGAGGCGACTAAAAGGGGCCCCAGGGGCTCTGAACTTTGGAGCGTGGTTTGGCGACCACGGGGCCCTTAGCTGTGTCCTGGTATTGCTTCCACTTACTTGTGCCAGGCTCCTCACTTTCATCTATCCTATCCGACCTCCCTTGGTCAACTCTTGTTCTTTTCCGACCCCGACGCTATTAGGTTTGCGAGGGCTAGGGTGTCTTTCATTCTTCACGCCCTTCGTGGCCCTTGTCTTTCTTTTTCCGATATCTTCATTTTTCGAAGTGTCGGTTCCCTTCCATTTTTCCCTCTGATTAGCGTTATATAGAGGATGGTTGCCTAGTTGTACTTCCTCTTAAAACAATAATCACCACCACCACTATCTCCCGGATGCAAGCTCACAACGGCCAACTCTCCCGGTTATTATTATTATTATTATTATTATTATTATTATTATTATTATTATTATTATTCCTACAATAAACATGGTTCGTCAATATATGAATAGAATAGTGTTCCCTCCATTCTGTTTCGAGGCACCCTGTACCACACCGAACAGGCTGGTGAGGTGGTACTGCTTCACATTCCTGATGCAGTCGGCTACAAATTGCTTACTACTAATATATCATCTTCTCTCACTACGTTGTTGTCACTCTATCTGTATCTCAGTCCTGCCGTGCCTTTGAGCTTACATGGCCTCCGAAAACAATCACGTCTGCTTGTTCCGGTCACCATAGCTACGTATAACCAGCCAGAGGCCTTGCACGGACAAGGGCCTGCATCAACAAGCTTAACATGTTCAGAACTGCATATGAAGGTGCTACTTGCAGAACCAAACTACCTTCAGAGCTACCGACAGTGGGGTTTGAATCCTGCCGAATGCAAAGCGACAATTACACGGACCTACCCACGCAGCTAAAACGCTCGGTAATGGTGTTTGTTAAGAAGTGAGCAACTCACATTCCAATTATCTTTCTAAGGGCACATCCTTTGTGGGTTGGGGTGGTGGAATACATCCACGGTATCCCCTATCTGTCGGAAGAGGCAACTAAAAGTGCTCGCAAGAAGTACTCTCCAAACCTATCGTCACCAAGAACCTGTGTAAGTTGTGTGAAGATAAACCGCTCGTCAAATAAAAAATAAATACAGTAGGCCTATATATAACACCAACCTTCCGTTAGACTTGTTTCAGTGGAGAATTTTTGATAAATGTCTAGCAATGTGAATATATTTGTGTATTTATTTATTTATTTATTTATTTATTTATTTATTTATTTATTTATTTATTTATTTATTTATTTATTTATTTATCTCCTTCCAAAAGATTACTTCGATTATTAAATTTAAATACTCAAAATCATGTGTACCGAACGCCTGAATTCAGTTAAAAACCTCTCTTCGGCGTTCATATGGATTGAGGACATATAAATAAACATGGAATTCGACGGATGTTCTTGAGCAATGTAACCTACGAACTGTCCTGGAATTTTCCTGGGCAAGCAACTCAATGTTGAAAACATCCTAGCGATATGAGCTACGAATTTTAGGAAAATAAAATGAGAATATATTTATTATTTATTCCTAAAATTTACAGCCCTTTTCTTCATTCGTTCGTAATCTGTTTACCCTCCAGGGTCGGTTTTTCCCTCGGACTCAGCGAGGGATCCCATCTCTACCGCCTCAAGGGCAGTGTCCTGGAGCTTCAGACTCTGGGTCGGGGGATGAAACTGGGGAGGATGACCAATACCTCGCCCAGGCGGCCTCAGCTGCTATGCTGAACAAGGACCTTGTGGGGGGATGGGAAGTTTGGAAGGGACAGACAAGGAAGAGGGAAGGAAGCGGCCGTGGCCTTAAGTTAGGTACCATCCCGGCATTTGCCTGGAGTAGAAGTGGGCAACCACGGAAAACCACTTCCAGGATGGCTGAGGAGGGAATCGAACCCCCCACTACTCAGTTGACCTACCCGAGGCTGAGTGGAACCCGCTCCACTTTTCAAATTTCGTGGCAGAGCCGGGAATCGAACGCGGGCCTCTGGGGGTGGCAGCTAGTCACACTAACCACTACACCACGGAGGCAGACCAGTCCTTTTCTTAATCATCGTTATCGGGTCGATTAGATTAGCAGTTCTACCACTACGAGCGAATGCAGAGTTTCACTTAAGCCCTTGTAACTACATTTAGTGTGAACATTTTTCAAAAAATAAAAATAAAAAAACTCCTGAGGGTACTGAACCAAGGAACACATTACAAAAAGAATTAAATAAATAAGTTAATTTGGCTAGTATTTGAATGAGTCTGCCTCTGTGGTGTAGAGGTTAGTGTGATTAGCTGCTACTCCCGGAGGCCCCGGTTCGATTCCCGGCTCTGCCACGAAATTTGAAAAGTGGTACGAGGGCTGGAACGGGGTCCACTCAGTCTCAGTACGTGGGTTAGATTCTCACCTCAGCCATCCTGGAAGTGGTTTTCCGTGATTTCCCACTTCTCCTCTTTCAGGCCACGGCCGTTTCCTTCCCTCTTCCTTGTCTGTCCCTTCCAATCTTCCCATCCCCCCGCAAGGCCCCTGTTCAGCATATCAGGTGAGGCCGCCTGGGCGAGATACTGGTCATCCTCACCAGTTGTATCTCGACCCAGAGTCTGAAGCTCCAGGACACTGCCCTTGAACATAGAGGTGGGATCCCTCGCTGAGTCCGAGGGAAAACCGACCCTGAAGGTTAAACAGATAAAGAAGAAGTAGTAGAAGAAGGAGGAGGAGGAGGATTTGAATCAAAATGAAAACGAGTAAAGAAACAAGAGATTTTGGGCTGTTTTTCCGGAACTGCATTTAGGCGGAAGTGATCTTCGAGATTTTTTTTTCAGTTTGGTAGAGCTACCGAAGAATCACAATTTGAAACCTTCCAAGACCCTTCAGCCTCTTCAACTTCCGGTACAATTGAGGATATTGTTTAATTTTACATTTTTTGTAATATGGGGACCCCGTACTTTGTCCGCTAGGAACAGCCGAAGGTGGGGTTCAACGCACTCGCCTCCCGAGTGCAGAGCTTGCCTCAAGAGCCACATTGCTCCATGTCAGCGCCTTCTCGACCAAAATATGATCCTTGACAATCAGGAATTTCATGGTCCCCTAGAACCTGATCTTCACTTTCTCGCGTGACCCGTGCGTTAAAGTGAGTGTTACTTGCAACTGGAATTAAATGAACCGGATCTCCATGGCGTATTTCAAAAATCCTGTAATTGCTAAGCTGGGTGTTGAGACATCCTTGACTAGCAATACGAAATAAAAAGAGGAGAGCCAACGATAATCGAACAAAGTAATCTTCGGTTATTAGCACCTGTGGGACAAAACGGGAGGAGTAATTGTCTTCATCTACAAATCTAATCAAAGGTGCCGTTCCGAATAAAGAAATTTGGGACTGTGTTTAAGGACGATATTGAGATGTTATCTACTGTGAGAGCTTATTCCCTGCCGCGCCGGTAACGCACCGAGTCGAAACTTATCAACAGTAAAATTAAAGTTACTGTTGATGTTCACTTAGAGACCAAAAACAAACTTGGTCATTTACAGAAAATTTAAGAAAATACAAGCGTGTCGAGTACATTAATATACATTCCCTCTCTCGTCATTTTGTTTACGACTAAAAGAAGCTAGGTAGGTGATTTGAATTCCTTAGAAATTGACATTTAGGATTATTAATAATAATAATAATAATAATAATAATAATAATAATAATTAGAGAAAATAATATTGCAGAGAACAGAATATCAAAAGGAAGGCTTGAGTGGTGTACAGCTAGGTTGGAATAATAACAGTAAGTTATTTATTAAATAGACCACCTAATCGATACAACTAATAGTGGTACATGTTTCGCCTTGTATGAAGGCATCATCAGCCATTCTCTTAACCTTACATTGAAAATAAGCGTCTAATTAACATATAATAATGAAATGGATTTTAAAATTCTTGATGAGATTTGAAGTAAAATAACATTAAATATAACAATGATGGTTTAAAAATATACAATGTGATGAGTTACAATGGTGGAAGTATTAACACAATTAACATTAGGAGGCTGCTATAATAAGTACAATGGATAAAACAACAGACTGTTATACAACAAGTAGTAAGATTGCTATAAAAATAAAGTTGACTGTCTGACGATTACAATTAGTCGATGGCGAAATATCGTATATATTCAAAATAAAGAAGAGAGAATAAAGTCGAAGGTTGGTCGAGAGATCCGAAGTTAATCATAATCTTGAAGATAAAAGACGAAAGTCAGAGGCATATGGTGAAGTTGTAGAACACATAGAGGATATGAAGTTGTAGAATAGAAGTTGAAGAACAGTTTTAAATTGGATCTCTATGAACCATCTCAAATTTGAAGCAATGCTCAAATGTTGCAAAAATGTGAGTTTGTTGATATTCTAGCTGAAAAGGCATATAATAGTGGAATCATTTGACGATGACGAAGATAACTTGTAACGTTATGAGTTAGAAGTACAGTATGTTGCAAATACTTCATCACATTGTATATTTTTAAACCATCATTGCTATTTTTAATGTTATTTTACTTCAAATCTCTTCAAGATTTAAAAAATTCATTTCATTATTACATGTTAATTAGACGCTTATTTTGAATCTAAGGTTAAGACAATGGCTGATGATGCCTTCATACAAGGCGAAACATGTACCACTATTAGTTAACAAACCTATGTAAATCATCCAAGACTAGACTTTGTATTGTTTAGGTGGTCTAAAATAACTTACTGTTATTATTCCAATCAAATATCATCAATACGGACCAAGAAAGGTTACAAGAAAGACAACTTGAACGTGGAGTGGTTGGCTTTTGCCTATGATACAGTGATCTTAAGCGAAACAGAAGGTCAAGGTAAGGAGATGTTACACAAGCTCGAAGAAACTGCAAGAAAGGCAGGACTGAAAATATCATATCATAAGACTCGAGTAATGAATACGCTGACAGATTGGGAAATGGAACACAGGAAGATAAAGAAAATATCCAAATTCAAGTATCTCGGTGAGTGGATACAGTTCAATGGTCTTGGTAATGAAGCGAAGAAGTGTAGGGTCAGGAAAATGGAATCAGCTTACAAACTCATACAAAACGTATACAACAAAAAATCATTGTCGATGAGAAAAAATTAAGACACCACAATACACAGAAGCTCTGTATGCATCGGAATGTCTAACCCACAACAGAAAAACAGAAGGTGAGGAGATGAGGAAGATAGAAAGGAAAATTTTACATAAATATTTTTTAAAATGCTATTTGTTCGGGGCGTCGACCCATGTGGATTTTTTGCCCTTACTGGCACCATATTGTATGAACCTGCGTGTAATTGGAATGGCGGTAGTGTTGAATGTTGTGTGTGAGAAAAACAAGATTAAGGACGTCACAAACATCCAGTCCCCAGGCCAGGGATATTAATCATTGCAATTAAAAAGCCCCGACCCGGCCCTGAATCAAACGCGGGGCCGCCGGGTGACAGGCGGACGCGTTGCCCTCTACACCGCGGTGCCAACTTTACGTAAGATATTAGGTCCTAGGAAGACAGGTGACATCTGGAAGAAAAGAATGAATGAAGAACTGTACAAACAGATTAATGAACAGACTGATGAAATGAGAAAGAGACCACTGAAGTTTGCTGGACACATTCATCGGATGAGTAACGACAGATTTGCTAAGAGGATATGGGACCATCACAACCTGGACGAAAGAAGTTATCAAAGATCTAACTGAACTAGGTATAAACACCAAAAGCATGCTGGACAGAAACAAATTCCAGAAAATAGTTTACAGACACAGGGAAGTTCAGTAACCAGAGAGACAACAACAAAATACGACAGACCGATAGAGGGAGGCTAGAAATCAAACTATGAAGAGGTTTTGGGAGCACAAGAGACAGGAAGCCGAGAAGCAGAAGCAGAGCGTGGTCCATAGAAGGCCAAAACGATCGAAATAAAAAATAAATAAATAAATAAATAAATAAATAAATAAATAAATAAATAAATAAATAAATAATATACCGTACCCCATGGCGCAACTGGCCCGCTGCTCAGCCCGAAGGCCTGCTCATTACAAGGTGTCGTGTGGTCAGCACGACGAATCCTCTCGGCCGTTATTCTTGGTTCTGAAGAACTGGGGCTGCTATCTCACCGTGATATAGCTCCTCTATTGTAATCACGTAGGCTGAACCAGCTCTCAGATTCAGGTAAAAATCCCTGACCTGGCCGGGAATCAAACCCGGGACCTCCTGGTAAGAGGCAAGCACGCTACCCCTACACTGCCGGGCCGGCGATAATAATAATAATAATAATAATAATAATAATAATAATAATAATAATAATAATAATAATTGTTACCGTGGTTTGGTGGATCAGCAGAGGTGAAAGAAGGTGTCGGGGTGAATGGGTCTAACTACAATGTCAAGAAAGAATTTAAACTGAAATGGAAGGTTATGTTTTCGAAAAGCAACAAGTTAACAAATTCTCACTTAGTGAGATAACAATTACATAGCAAATTGAAAACAAGACTTTAGAAAAATCCAAGACTTCAAATCCTTAACACACTTGGGCTACCAACCCCTAGTTTTACAATCTTTGAGCTTCCAGATCAAACTTTACAGAGGAGCATAAATTTACAAAAGGGCAGAAATCCCTTAATACCTGGAGCACTTGCTCCCTAATTTACAATATCAAGCCTCCTAGAGGCACTTTTTCAACACTTGAAAAGAGCTGACACGCTCTCAGTTTTTCAAACCTATCTAAGGCAATATCAGACCTCACAATCACTTGCCATCAAGGCACAACTCACCAAAAATGAAACAGGGGTATCTCGTACCCAACCTACAGGGGCCTTCGCAGAAAAGAACAGGTTAAGTAAATGGCCCGAAATACCGAAGTGAATGGGGGCGTGTATTTGCACTCCTACATATGCATTCTTAAAACCTAAAAGGCACTAGGCTGATGACACAGGGGCTATTCCCAATCTATGGAGGTGACCCGTATAAGAAAGAAATTTTAAAACATTAAGGAAGAGAAGACAATCAGTTACCAAAACGTAGTCACCTCAAACCAAAATGAAGGGGAGCTCGAGAGGGTAAATCACTCTCTATCCCCGAATTACAGTTACAGCTTTTATGAAGTTTTTACATAAACCGGCAGAGAATTACATGTTTAGAAAAGTAGGTTACATTGTAAAGGTTTCCACCTTTCCCGCGGGTTAAACTGCTGAGCTAGCAAGAAATAAAGATATTAAACGGCCATTACCTTGCTGAAGACCTGCTGCCTGATGAAAGAGGCGCCTCCTGCTTCACGTATACACACTTAGTTAGATGTTGATCAAGTGGCCAAGAGAAGTGAAACTCCGCAGTTTATAAACCCTCGGGGAAAGTTCGAGACCTTTCATGAATAAACAAGCCACACCCTCTCACTTTTATTGGTAGATGAAAAGTTACACACAAAATCGAAGAAGAAACCTGTGATAGGCTGAAAATTAATTACAGAAATTAGGGATTGGCTGAATTCAAAACTGGCGGGAAAAAGGTCAATATTGCCAACCCAAAAATGAATGAACATAATTTAGTAAAGGACAAACTTATAAATACAAAATTTCTTCAAAAAAGTTCCTTAACTTCGCACCAGGGTGCATGATCATAGTTTTTTAGCAGAGACATCTATGAGAGAACGTCCACACATCTTGAAGAACAGAAAACAAAACAAGTTGAAAAGCACACAGTTCAGGAAACTTCACCATTAAAAAAACTTACGGTAGTGACATCTTCTGAGAAAAAGTTTAAGTAAATAAAGTTCCAAGTTCGGAGTTTCTACTGTAGAGGAGGTTTTATTGGCGCAAGATTTAAAAGTGCGGCGTAGGGGTGTACCTTCCGGTATAATAATAATAATAATAATAATAATAATAATAATAATAATAATAATAATAATAATAATAATAATTTTAATTACCACCACCCTTTTTAAGTTTTCTTCAGAGACAGCGATTGCCGGGTTCGATTTCCGGCCAGATCAGCGATTTTTAGCTAGGTTTGAATGCTGGTTCGAGGTCCACTCAGCCTACGCGATTACAATATTAAAGACTTCCCCGGATAAGGATGTAACCGACAAATCAGTGAGAGGAAAATTATTTATGTAGTTTATTCACGGTAAACACTACTTGAACCAATTACATATATAAGTGCACGAATGAGTTCATATATTAAAAACAATGTGTGAGTTGGGAGTGATACAACGGAAAATGAAATGCGTATGACTGTTAGTGCCGGGAGTGTCCGAGGACATGTTCGACTCGCCAGGTGACGCCCGATGGATACCTGCGCGTCGTGATGAACATTAAATGATGATGAAGACGACACATACACCCACCCCCAGTGCCAGGGGAATTAACCAATTATGGTTAAAATTTCCGACCCTGCCGAGAATCGAACACGGGACCCCTGTGACCTAAGGCCACCACGCTAACCATTTAGCCATGGATCAGTACATTAGTGTTAATAGAAGATGGTTACCAAGTTGTTCTTACTCTTAAAACAATAATCACCACCAGCACTTAATCTTACGTAGCAGGAATGGGATCTGGCAACCCTACCGACCATTTGGCTTGTGGAGTAATTTTCAGCAGCGATTTGTGTGATTTTAAAATATCGTTTATGTAAATGTACTCTTTATCTTCTTTTTCTTCCTTATCTGTTTACCCTCCAGGGTCGGTTGTTAAAATAACGTCCAACGTTACTCACCTGTTATTGGTCACAGCCTGGTCACGGTTTCAAGCTAGTCTGTGTTGCTAAGTCCTATTCATTCTCTCGCACATGCGCGCACGCATCACTACACTGTTGAAAGTCGGTGCAGCAAAACACGCATTCCTATTTGCTACAAGGTTGACGAGAGGCAGACAACGGATGAAATGAAATGAGAAGAAATCTGAAATCTAGATGAGTGAGTTTGACGATTCCCCGAATAAGGATAGAAGACAAGAACTAAATACAGTTTCGGAATGTACGAGTTTTTCGCGGATTTTTCGATGATACAGACCATTATCTGATCTGTAGTGAACTAAGTATATCTAGGCCTAGGGTAGAGAAAGTGAAATCGGTGTGCAAACGAATAAGGGTAGAAAATCTCCAGGACTAGGAAATTAGACAGAGGTACATGGATATGATTAGTGAGAAGTTTCGAACAGTAGACAGTAAGCAGGTTCAGGATATAGAAAGTGATGGGTGGCATACAGGGATGCTGTAGGAGCAACAGCAAGGGAATGCCTAGGAACAACTGTGTGTAAAGATGGGAGAAGGTGAACATCTTGGTGGAATGATGAAGTGAGAGCAGCCTGTAAACGTAAAAAGAAGGCTTATCAGAAATGGCTCCAAACAAGGGCCGAGGCAGACAGGGATTTGTACGTGGATGAAAGAAACAGAGCGAAACAAATAGTTGTTGAATCCAAAAAGCAGTCATGGGAAGATTTTGGTAATAACCTGGAAAGGCTAGGTCAAGCAGCAGGAAAACCTTTCTGGACAGTAATAAAGAATCTTAGGAAGGGAGGGAAAAAGGAAATGAACAGTGTTTTGAGTAATTCAGGTGAACTCATAATAGATCCCAGGGAATCACTGGAGAGGTGGAGGGAATATTTTGAACATCTTCTCAATGTAAAAGGAAATCATCCTGGTGGTGTTGCAAACAGCCAAGCTCATGGGGAGGAGGAAAATGATGTTGGTGAAATTATGCTTGAGGAAGAGGAAAGGATGGTAAAAAGAACTCAATTGTCATAAGGCAGCAGGAATGGATGAAATTATACCTGAAATGGTGAAGTGTAGTGGGAAGGCAGGGATGAAATGGCTTCATAGAGTAGTAAAATTAGCGTGGAGTGTTGGTAAGGTACCTTCATATTGGACAAAAGCAGTAATTGCACCTATCTATAAGCAAGGGAACAGGAAGGATTGCAACAACTATCGAGGTATCTCATTGATTAGTATACCAGGCAAAGTATTCACTGGCATCTTGGAAGGGAGGGTGCGATCAGTGGTTGAGAGGAAGTTGGATGAAAACCAGTGTGGTTTCAGACCACAGAGAGGCTGTCAGGATCAGATTTTCAGTATGCGCCAGGTAATTGAAGAATGCTACGAGAGGAATAGGCAGTTGTGTTTATGTTTCGTAGATCTAGAGAAAGCATATGACAGGGTACCGAGGGAAAACTTATTCGCCATACTGGGGGACTATGGAATTAAAGGTAGATTATTAAAATCAATCAAAGGCATTTATGTTGACAATTGGGCTTCAGTGAGAATTGATGGTAGAATGAGTTCTTGGTTCAGGGTACTTACAGGAGTTAGACAAGGCTGTAATCTTTCACCTTTGCTGTTCGTAGTTTACATGGATCATCTGCTGAAAGGTATAAAATGGCAGGGAGGGATTCAGTTAGGTGGAAATGTAGTAAGCAGTTTGGCCTATGCTGACGAATTGATCTTAGTGGCAGACTGTGCCGAAAGCCTGCAGTCTAATATATTGGAACTTGAAATAGGTGCAATGAGTCTGGTATGAAAATTAGCCTCTCGAAGACTAAATTGATGTCAGTAGGTAAGAAATTCAACAGAACTGAATGACAGATTGGTGATACAAAGCTAGAACAGGTCGATAATTTCAAGTATTTAGGTTGTGTTTTTTCCCAGGATGGTAATATAGTAAGAGAGATTGAATCAAGGTGTCGTAAAGCTAATGCAGTGAGTTCGCAGTTGCGATCAACAGTATTCTGTAAGAAGGAACTCATCTCCCAGACGAAACTATCTTTACATCGGTCTGTTTTCAGACCAACTTTGCTTTACGGGAGCGAAAGCTGGGTGGACTCAGGATATCTTATTCATAAGTTAGAAGTAACAGGCATGAAAGTAGCAAGAATGATTGCTGATACAAACAGGTGGGAACAATGGCGGGAGGGTACTCGGAATGAGGAGATCAAGGCTAATTTAGGAATGAACTCGATGGATGAAACTGTACGCATAAACCGACTTCGGTGGTGGGGTCATGTGAGGCGAATGGATGAGGATAGGAGAATAATGGACTCTGCTATGGAGGGTAAGAGAAGTAGAGAGAGACCAAGACGGCGATGGTTAGACTCTGTTTCTAACGATTTAAAGATAAGAGGTATAGAACTAAATGAGGCCACAACACTAGTTGCAAATCGAGGATTGTGGCGACGTTTAGTAAATTCACAGAGGCTTGCAGACTGAACGCTGAAAGGCATAACAGTTTATAATGATAATGTATGTATGTATGTATGTATAATAATAATAATATTAATAATAATAATAATAATAATAATAATAATAATAATAATAATAATAATAATAATAATAATAATAATATTGGCTTTACGTCCCACTAACTACTCCTTTAAGGTTTTCGGAGACGCCGACGTGCCGGAATTTAGTTCCGTATGAGGTCTTTTTACGTGCCAGTAAATCTACCGACACGAGGCCCACGTATTTGAGCACCTTCAAATACCACCGGACTAAGGCAGTATCGAACCTGCCAAGTTGGCGTCAGAAGGCGAGCCACTCAACCCCGCACTCCCTCAAATCGCTTGTTTCTTTAACCGGTTTCTCTGTTTTCACTAGTGGCTTTACGTCGCACCGACACATATAGGTCTTATGGCGACGATGGGATAGGAAAAGGCTAGGAGTTGGAAGGAAGCGGCCGTGGCCTTAATGAAGGTACAACACCAGCATTTGCATGGTGCGAAAATGGGGAAAACACTGAAAACCATCTTCAGGGCTGCCAACAGTGGGATTCGAACCCACTGTCTCCAGGATGCAAGCTCACAGCTGTGCGCTTCTAACCGCACGGCCAACTCGCCCAGTGCTTTCTTCTTTATTCGAATCCCAACCATTATAACTTATTTCCATAATTCTTTCCGTAATGTGTTCCTTGTTCAATACCCTCAGGTACATTGTGATTTTTTGAAAGATATCCTCACCGACTGTAGTCATAAGGGCTTAAAGGAAACTCTGCAAAGACTAACATTAGCACTTGTAGTGGTGCTTAAGTGAAACAATGCATTGACTCACATTAGCGCTCGTAATGGTGCTTAAGTGAAACAATGCATTGACTCACATTAGCGCTCGTAGTGGTGCTTAAGTGAAACAATGCATTGACTCACATTAGCGCTCGTAGTGGTGCTTAAGTGAAACAATGCATTGACTCACATTAGCGCTCGTAGTAGTGCTTAAGTAAAACAATGAATTGACTCACATTAGCGCTCGTAGTGGTGCTTAAGTAAAACAATGAATTGACTCACATTAGCGCTCGTAGTGGTGCTTAAGAGAAACAATCGATTGACTCACATTAGCGCTCGTAGTGGTGCTTAAGTAAAACAATGAACTGACTCACATTAGCGCTCGTAGTGGTGCTTAAGTGAAACAATGCATTGACTCACATTAGCGCTCGAAGTGGTGCTTAAGTGAAACAATGCATTGACTCACATTAGCGTTCGTAGTGGTAGAAAAAGGCAAACTGCTAATCTAATCGACCGGATAACGATGATTAAGAAAAGGATTGTAATTTTTAGGAATAAACAAATAATATATTCTCGTACTTTATGATATTTTATTTACCTAAAATTCGTAGCTCGTATCCCTAGGATGGGCTCCAGGGGCTCTGAACTTCGGAGCGTGGGTTGGCGACCACGGGGCCCTGGCAGAGTCCTGACATTGCTTCCACTTACTTGTGCCAAGCTCCTCACTTTCATATATCCTATCCGACCTCTCTCGGTCAACTCTTGTTCTTTTCCGACCCCGACGCTACTAGGTTTCTTGGCCTAGGGAGTCTTTCATTTCCACGCCCTTCGTGACCCTTGTCTTTCTCTGGCCAATACCTTCATTTTTCTAAGTATCGGATCCCTTTCATTTTTTCTCTCTGATTAGTGTTATTTAGAGGGTGCTTGCCTAGTTGTACTTCCTCTAATACAATAATCACCACCACCAGCACTCTCTTTTTAACATTGAGTTGCTTGTGGATATTTTTAATCTTTCCCAGACCTTGTATTCTTTTCAAAAACGTAGTTATGAAGAAGAATTTCAACAAGAGTTTTTGCAGGGAAGATTTATATATTTATATTTAACATAGAAGAAACGATCAAGGACATGACAGAGACATGTCACGTGCACACATTTGGCCCAACGCCTCTTGTCACTTGGCAAGGCGAGCGAAGCTAAGCCTCCTGATACAACGGATATGACGTCAGCCACGTGCTGTACAATCAACCCTCAAGGTTGGCTTTGTTTTTCTCTCTGTTGGCTGGATGGTATTAATTTCAATGAGTGTTGACGAGCATAAGTCATTTAAATGGCGACACCACACACTTCATTAGCCTCTGTCACAGTTCCCCAACATCTGGGAATACAACCGCGAAATGAGACACAGAGGTAATTCAAACGCAAGTATTTTTAATGCAGTAATTAGAATCCGGGATAATTCTCCAATCGTTGTGCGGCATAGACATTAGGGGAATGTACTCACGGCCTTCTAGATGTCTCTATCTATAATTACACCGCAAATTTATGACTGTTAGGTCACGGTAGTCAAAGGTGTTAATCAAAGACAGATTAAAGTGCACTTCTTTGAGTAAAAATAACGATAGCGTCTGCAATTGATGTTCTTGCTGCTGCTGTCCTTTGATTTGATGGATTTGATTCATAGTCTTGGTGCGAGACAGATAATAGTCCTTAAATGGTTAGCGTGCTGGCCTTTGGCCTCAGGGTCCCCGGTTCGTTTTCAGGCAGGGTCGGGAATTTTAACCATCCTTGGTTAATTTCGCTGGCACAGAGTGTAGTGCCGTCTTCATCATCAGGACGCGCAGGTCGCCTACGTGAATCAAATCAAAAGACCTGCACCTGGCGACGCTCCCAGTAGTAAAGGCAATACGCCATTCCATTTTCTGTGAATAGGTTTAAAACACATTTCTCCCGTAACAAGAGACTACCGGATCTGAACCTATGAACGAGGTTTGGCTACCAAGGGACCGCATGCTGAGTATCTCAGTGCGTGTGAGAGCGGTGTCTGTAGTGAGAAGTAACTGCAAGGAGGCCCAGGTGCTCCCAAATTCGGAGAAAGGATTGGCGACCACGGCGCCCTAGATGAGTCCTGGCATTGCTTCCACTTACTTGTGCCTTATATCTTTCCTATCCCACTTCTCTGGTGGTGGTGGTGGTGGTGGTGGTGATTATTATTTTAAGAAGAAGTACAACTGGGCAACCATCCTCTATAGAACACTAATCAGAGGGAAAACATGCAAGGGATCCGACACTTCGAAAAATGAAGATATCGGTCAAAGAAAGACAAGGGCCACGAAGGGCATGAAAATGAAAGACACCCTAGCCCTCGGAGACATAATTCCATCGGGGTCGGAAAAGAACAAGAGTTGACCAAGGAAGGTCGGATAGGATATATGAAAGTGTGGAACCTGGCACAAATAAGTAGAAGGAATGCCAGCACTCAGCTAAGGGCCCCGTGGTCGCCAACCCACGCTCCCAAGTTGAGAGCCCCTGGGGCCTCTTTTAGTCGCCTCTTACTACACGCAGGGGATACCGTGGGTGTTATTCCACGAACCCTACCCCACGGCGGGGATCCGACCTCTCTTGGTCAACTGTTGTTCTTTTCCTATCTCGACGATATTAGGTATGCCCAGCTGTACTTCCATTTAAAACAATAATCCATGGCCCAGATGGTGAAGGATTTTGTTTCCCGGCTGGGTTGCGAATTTAACTTTAAGTGGTTAATTCGTGTGGCTCAGGGGCTAGTTGTTTCGTGATGCCTTCAGCGTTAGTACGGGTGCATATTCACAGACACGCGGGTCGCTTATAGGCCGCTTTCTTCTGTTTACCCTCCAGGTTTGGTTTTTCCCTCGGAATCAGCGAGGGATCCCATCTCTTCCGCCTCATGGGCAGTGCCCTGGAGCTTCAGACTCTGGGCCGGCGTATACAGCTGGGGAGGATGACCAGTACCTCGCCCAGGCGGCCTCACATGCTATGCTGAACAGGGGCCTTGTGGAGGGATGAGAAGATTGGAAGGGATAGACAAAGAAGCGGCCGTGGCCTTAAGTTAGGTACTATCCCGGCATTTGCCTGGAGGAGAAGTGACAAACCGCGGTAAACCACTTCTAGGATGGCTGAGATGGGAATCGAACCCACCTCTACTCAGTTGACCTCCCATGGGTGAGTGGATCCCGTTTCAGCCGTCGTACAACCTTTCAAATTTCGTGACAGAACCAGGAATCGAACTCGGACTTTCGAGGGTGACATTATTATTATTATTATTATTATTATTATTATTATTATTATTATTATTATTATTATTACAAGTTGTTTCGCGTCTCATCGACTCAGATTGGTCTTCTGGCGACGATGAGACAGGAAAGGGCTAGAATTGGGTAGGAAGCGACCCTGACCTTAAATGGGATACAGCCCCAGCATTTGCCTGGTATGAAAATGGGAAACCACGGAAAACCATCTTCAGGGCTGCCGACAGTGGGGTTCGAACTCGCTATCTCCCGGATACTGGATACTGGCCGCACTTAAGCGACTACAGCTATCGAGCTCGGTATTATTATTATTATTATTATTATTATTATTATTATTATTATTATTATTATTATTATTATTATTATTTTAGGAAGGATACCCGACCAGTATACATCTGATATTATTATTATTATTATTATTATTATTATTATTATTATTATTATTATTATTATTATTATTATTATTATTATTATTATTATTATTATTATTATTATTATTATTATTTTAGGAAGGATACCCGACCAGTATACATCTGATATTTGCTTATCCTTAGAATACGGTAAAATGAAATGAAATGGCGTATGGCTTTTGGTGCCGGGGGTGTCCGAGGACAAGTTCAGCTCGCCAGATTCAGGTCTTTTGATTTGACTCCCGTAGGCGACCTGCGCGTCGTGATGAGGGTGAAATGGTGATGAAGACGACACATACACCCATCCCCCGTGCCAGGGAAAGTTACCAATTATGGTTAAAATCCCCGACCCTGCCTTGCTGTGACCAAAGTCCTGCACGCTAACCATTTAGCCATGGAGCCGGACTTACAATATGATAGTTTTAATGTCCTATAGGTATCACACAAGCCCTTATTAATATTAATTAATTATTCGGCACACCATTTCAACCTACAGAGTAACAAAGAAAGATATATCATTCCTGTGCACTTGTGCGTTAATGACGATATCTTTGTTCGAACAATGAGCCTTACTGCGTCAATTTAGTGTGGTTATATCCGCCAGATGGCAGCAAGACTAGCCGGGCTGGGAGGCTCTGGCCTTCTGAACCGAACTTCGCAGGTTTGATCTCCGCTCAGTCCTGTGATATTTGAAGGTGATGAAATACGTCAGCCTCGTATGGGTAGATTTACTGCCCCGTAAAAGAACTCCTGCGGGACAAAATTATGGCACCTCGGTGTCACTGAAAATCCTAAAAGGCAATTTCCTCTAAATTTAGCCTTCTCTGTCACAATGAGTAAGACAAACTTTAATGTTGGGATATATCTCCCAACACCAGTGTTTTGTATGTTGCTTTCCCACGAGTGCGCAGATCCGTTCAACTCCGAGCTATCACTGCACGCAGTATGGTTTGTAAGGAAATACTGCATTACCTGTTTTGTTTCCATTCGAACGCTATATAAAACCTGAAAAGTGTAACTTTTATTCATAAGATATTAATAGTCCATTTAGAATTTCCAATTACTTTATACATAGCAATTTCGACTGCCAAAGACAGGCTTACGTACTAGTACTTAATTAAATTTGTTATATTATTAGTTTAAAATGGCCCTCCATAGGCTGTATGTAATAAATAAATAATTTGTATTCACAAAACTACGTCAGTTCCTCTTCTTCTTCGTCATTTCCCGTTCATGGGGAGGTCGACGTTTTTCACAAGTCGTTTCGATTTTCTTCGGTCCCAAATGACATTTTCTGTTAAATGCTTCTCCCTAAGATCTTCCCGCACCTCCCTTCCCCCACCTTCCACCTCCATGTCTAGCATTCCCTTCCTACACAGATTTCTTCCCTCCGAAGTATCAGATCGCTTATAGAATATGGTTGCCAGTTGTACTTCCTCCTAACATAGAAGGCCCCAAGGGCTCTCGACTTGGGAGCGTGGGTTGGCGACCACGGGGCCCTTAGCTGAGTTCGTTCATTGCTTCCACTTACTTGTGCCAGGCTCCTCACATTTATATATCCTACTCGACATCGCTTGGTCAACTATTGTTCTTTTTCGACCTCGACGGTATTAGGTTCCGAGTCCTAGGGATCTTTCATGTTCACGCCGCTCGTGGCCCTTGACCTTGTTTGTCAATTATCTTCAGGTTTCAAAATGACGGATCACAGACGATAGTCGCCAGTTGTACTTCCTCTTAAGACAGTAATCATCACCACTGAATATGAAGATAATGACATTACTAGGCCACCGCGTTTGTTTAAGTCAGACATAGAGTAATTTCCAAACTATTGAACATTTATGTGCAATATTTTCTGTGCTTACTCACTTCTGCCTGAGCAAGCTTTCATTCCCCACCCTGAAGAGGTGGGGCGGGCCACCTGGAAGTTTTTTTAAAAAATATTACTGTATTTTTCTTCCTACTTTTAAAATTTAATTTTCCAAGCCAAGCAAATACTTTCTTTAAATCCGCCTCTGTGGTGTAGTGGTGGGTGTGATTTGCTACCACCCCTGGAGGCCCGAGTTCGGTTCCCGACTTTGCCACAAAATTTGTAAAGTGGTACAAGGACTGGAACGGGTCCCTTCAACCTTGGGTGGTCAATTGAGTAGACTGGGTTCTGTTCCCACCTCAGCTATCCTGGAAGTGTTTTTCCGTGGTTTCTCCCACTTCTTCTCCAGGTAAATGCGGGGATGGAACCTAACTTAAAGATACGGCTGCTTCCTTACTTCTTCCTTGCCTCTTGCTTCCAATCTTCCCATCCCGCACCAGGCCCCGGCTCAGCATAGCAGGTGAGGCCGCTTGGACGAGGTATTGGTCCAACTTCGCAGTTGTATTCAGGACCAAATGTCTCACGCTCCAGGATACTGCCCTTGAGGCGATAGAGGTGGGAACCCTCGTTCAATGCGGGGGGAAAACCAAACCTGGAAGGAAAATGGATTACATAAATAAATAAATAAATAAATAAATAAATAAATAAATAAATAAATAAATAAATAAATAAATAAATAAATAAATAAATAAATAAATAATGACTCTTGGACATTTTACTGAGCCTTTTTCAGTTGTTATTAGCTGTACGTTAACCCCTTCAGTAATGTTCCCCTCAACATGGACATCACACTGACCTAACGTATCTCAGAAAACAACCGTGACTAAAAGGTTAATCATTTTCACAGTAAATGAGGGTCGAAGTTACCAAATGTATAAGCTTTTTGTCACTAAAATAAGTTCAGTACATCTGATTTAATCAAGAAGTTCGAGTTAGGATACAAGCCGATTGCGATTAAAAGTAATCTACTAAGAGGTCCAGTTTAGGGTATTATAGGGTCCTAGTTAGGAGCGCCAAAGGCGTAAGGTCCAATAATTTCGGAGGTTACCCAAATAATTTAGTACGATGTGATTAATTTGCCGATGTAAGTCATCAAAGGAATCCTCAGGAATGCAGGCGCAGTGGTTGCCACTTGTCGAACAGGCCTCTGGCGGGCAATCGCCTTGTTCCTCTCTACAGGCGGCCTTGAAGCAGAGCTTGAGCCTTCAGCGGCCGCCCACCCATGCAGCGGCCATGGACAACGCCTGCAGTAGTATGTTTAGGCTTCATGTACAGCACTGTGATGTGAAGCATTGCATATAGCACAGGCGTTCAGTTAGTAGGGGAAGGGGCCCTCCGCGAGGTGGAATGAATGAGTGAAATGGAGAGGGAGGAGGCCAAGGAACGAATGAATAAATTATTCCCTTGAGTGGATGAGACACAGACATACACATAAAAGTGGAACTACAATTAATGGTGTGTCTGGTTGTCGTAGGAACGCTCATTGACATGTCGGTAAGCACTGGTTATCCGCACAAAGACCGATGGCACATTTGCCCCGCGGGAGTGATACGACCATCAGAGATCGAGATTAGAATAAGTGTTGCCAACGCCTAGAGGCATGATTTCATCGCATTAATTTATGTTCGATTTCGCGAAAAGGAATCCTCTGCTGTATCCCCTGCCTGGCGTAATAGTTGACTAAGAGGGGGCCCAGGGACACTTAACTTGGAAGGCAGGATTCGCGAACACGAATCCCTTAACTGTCATTCTTCCACTTACTTGTGCCAGGATCCTCACTTTTATCTATCCTATCCGACCTCTTGTTCTTTTCGAACCCCGGCGGTAATAGGATGCGAAGTCGGGGGAGTCTTCCACTTTCACGCCCTTCGTGACCTTTGTCTTCCTTTGGCCGACACCTTTATTTATCGAAGTGTCGGAACCCTTCCATTTTCCCTCTGATTAGTGTTAACAGATAATAAATAATAATATTACTGGCTTTACGTCGCACTAACAACTTTTTACGCTTTTTGGAGAAGCCGAGGTGCCGGTATTCAGTCACACAAGAGATGTTTAACGTGCCAGTAAATCTGCCGGCACGATGCTGACGTATTTGAGCACGTTCAAATACCACTGGGCTGAGGCAGGATCGAATCTGCCAAGTTGGGGTCAGAAGGCCAGCCCCCTGTGGGTGGGGGCGGTAGAATAACACTCACGGTATCCCCTGCCTGTCGTAAGAGGCGACTAAAAGGGGCCTCAGGGGCTCTGAACTTTGGAGCGTGGGTTGGTGACCACGGGGCCCTCAGCTGAGTCCTGGCATTGCTTCCACTTACTTGTGCCAGGCTCCTCACTTTTATCTATCCTATCCGACCTCTCTTGGTCAACTCTTGTTCTTTTCCGACCCCGACGCTAATAGGCTTGCGAGGGCTAGGGAGTCTTTCATTTTCACGCTCTTCGTGGCCCTTGTCTTCCTTTGGCCGATACCTTCATTTTTCGAAGTGTCGGACCCCTTCCATTTTTCCTTCTGATTAGTGTTATATATATACTAGTTGTACTTCCTCTTAAAACAATAATCACCACCACCACCACCTCAGAAGGCCAGCGCCACAACCGTCTGAGGATGGTTGCCCAATTATACTTCCTCTTAAGACAATAATCACCTCCACCACATTCGTGAAACAGAAACACCGTTTTCGCGTTATTTCGCGAAGTAGGATTTGAGTCATCGCTTGAATTTCGCTGTAATCATATTTTACAATTATTCGTAAAATGTCTCGTTCCTGGAATTTGTGAATAATTTATGAACAATTTTAATAATAATTCATTATTCCTAATGCAATCTTGATTAGAACTATAATATTTTTTGCTCTTGGCTTTACGTAGCACCGACACAGATACGTCTTACGGCGACGATGGGACAGGAAAGGGCTAGGACAGGGAGGGAAGTGGTGTTCGAACCCACTATCTCCCGAATACTGGATACTGGCCGCACTTAAGCGATTGAAGCTATCGAGCTTGGTAGGACTATAATATAGCCATAATTAAGATTAAATAACAAATTACCCTTTCACTTAACTTATACGGTTATACCATTAACGGATTTTCTACAGTATTAAAACTTACAAGTATTTCTGTCGAATTGAGAAATCCTCATTCTGCCTTCCATTTCTCTTCACACAGATAATATTATAATACAATTTCAAGCTCGTTATTTCCCATAAATTTCGGTGCAGTTTTGCACTTATCGCAAAAGAAGTAAATATCGCTTTAATTCACGAAAACAAAATTACTGTTTTCTTAACGAGAATTTTTTGCTAGGGGCTTTACGTCGCACCGACACAGATAGGTCTTATGGCGACGATGGGATAGGAAAGGCCTGGGAGTTGGAAGGAAGCGGCCGTGGCCTTAATTAAGGTACAGCCCCAGCGTGGTGTGAAAATGGGAAACCACGGAAAACCATCTTCAGGGCTGTCAACAGTGGGATTCGAACCCACAATCTTCCGGATGCGAGCTCACAGCCGCGCGCCTCTACTATCTCCTGGTGATGAAAAGTGGCTAAAAGTGATCGCCAAAATGTCTAAATATGTGAAGTAGCTTGCAAATAGTAGCTACAGTAGAACGTCTGTTAATTGGAATAAAGAGGGGTAAAGGTGGTTTCGGATAATGAACATTTCGGATAATAATTAATCATTTTTACAGTTAAGAAACGTGTCTTTTTAATTCAAAGTAAATGAAGACAATACATATACCATGACAAATAGAATACCTAGCGAGATCACCACGGCCGACTGGATCCCTCGCAGCTAGCTAGAGCGACGCATCAAGTCGGCCGTAAGATCACTGACCGAGTTCAAGCGCGCTCCCGCAGAGCAGCGCTAGTGGAGTCAATCACCAACGCTACACGGTCAGCTGTTTTAATGGACAAGCAAATAAACAATTACAACTCGCAATTGTTTAGACTAATGAATAATACTGTCAGGGAGTTGTAAATAAAACTCTCAGTTTTTGGACTTTAATAAGAAACATACGAGATAAAATGGATTATTACGAGAAGCGAAACAATATTGTGCTTTACATACATAAAAATACTTCTTAAACAGAGCACATAAAACATTCCGTGTTCTTAATCTGCCGCTGTAGTAAACTAACCCTAGCTTTGACTGAGTAAGGAGACGTTTAGCTCGCATTAAATTACGAGCTGCGTTCTTTAGTCGCCTTTTGAGAGACACTGTTGGCTTTTGGCCGTGAATTTGACTACAACTAAGCTGAGCTTGAACTTTACCACTCACTGTTGCCATCACTGCTTCACTCACATCGTGATTCTTGTTCCTTATCCTCTTCATACTGTCTTCATTCCTTTTGCTACTCAGTGCCTTTCGCGATTTCACCTCAATGGATCGGTATTTCGGTAAATTTGTAAAAATATGAGGCACCGCTGCTGGTTTTAATTTCCACCTCACACGAGGAAGTTCAACGTTTTTACCGTTCACATCGAAACACTAAAAGTGAATTAAATCTGCCGGAAAATGCAGGCCCCATATTCTGCTTTTGGCTGACAATCGCTTATCTTTCAGCAGAACAGGCCCTAACTCTCGTCTAGTTCGCAAAACAGATGTATAAAATATCGCCTACCATCAGGCTTCCTTCCGTAACAACCAGAAACGAAACAGTGCGCCATTTTCTCGAAAGAATAGAAAACTAGTTGATTGCGCACACAAAGCACTGCGCAGATACAGACTTTCGGTAAATATCAAAACAAACAACTTTCCTCGATAGGCGTCAAAATTGTTAACATGACTTCACGCACGCTGTTACCCTCGTCAGTAATTTGGCGCACATGTTGCAGCTGGTTCGTAGCGACTGCAGCGCCACACTTCGGCGGGGCCACCAATGACAGTGTTGAGAGAGCGGAGTGATCACACTAGGTATTCTATTCATCATGGTTATACTACACATACTGCACTATTTCTTAAAAGGCCTTCTATTTGCTTTTTCGGTTAACATAGTTTTCTAGTCGCTATTTCACATCATCGTCGCATTAGCGGAATGTATGAAGGCTTTGGTTCGTCACGTCACAAACTGAACTGGCAACAGAGAAGGTAAGGGAACAGTCAAGGTCAGAGTTCACGCATTCCGCCATGAATCCCCATTGTCTTAACATAACAAACAATGTTCCTTCAGTTCGTTTTTACCGTTTCGGTTAAACGGTATTTCGGTTAAACGGTATTTCAGTTAAACGGTATTTCGGTTGAACGGTATTTCAGTTAAAACTGTTCCGGATAACAGAAGTTCTGCGTATTCAGGACAGCGTAGGTTCACACACACAAACATTTTTTTTTTGAAGTGTAAGAGCTGAGAGAGGAGAAATATTTAACAAACAATTTGTTTCAAATCATCGCGTAACAGAATCCCTCCTCAACTTCACCTCTTCCAGAAGCACCTGGGGTGTCCGTTATTTTTTTCTGAAGACATATAAGCTGCACTATGTGCTCCAACAAATCGAAAAATTTTCGATGAAAAAAAAACCAATTTTTGCATACGGCTTAGTTCAAACCTTCCGATCTTGTTTCCCCGTTTGTTTCAAACGATATTAACCTAACTGAACGCGTTTCAGTTAAGCAGTTACAGCCGAAAGGGCTAACGAGACAAATTCTATAATTCTCTACTGGAGCATATTAATACATCCTAACCAGAATACAGTCGTCGAGGACCTATTTACCCACTTCCGAAAATGTATATTCCTCCGCTGATTTTCAATTTTGTCACTACTCCCTTAAGTTCTGAAGTTAAGAAGGTCTTTAACTGTTTCTAAGACTTCATTCACTCTTAGTTTTGATGTTCTTCGGAGAATTTCGGTATTTGTCAGGCAACCGATTTTTAATTTCTATTTGTAAAAATGTACACACTTATCTCGTAGGTTACGTCGGCGCCTAGATGGTGGATAGTCGCTAGGATGATTCAAATAAGCAAACGAACTCCGAAGAACGAATGGAAGTGGCCGCACCGAGCCCTCGGCTTGGCTTGGCTTGGCACCCTGGGTAGTCGAACGAACTGGGCAATTTTCCCAGGCTTCTATCCAAATAGAAACGTGAACTTGATTTTGTACTTGACGTACATTTTATGTAGCTTTTTTCGCTTTTAACTGGACTTGCGCGGATTTTTTTCTTTAAATGTAAATTAAAGTTCCGTTAAAAACAAAATGATTCCTTGGTCGTTTACTTACCTCAAAGTGATGATATGCATTTCTTATAGTTGGTGTCCTGCTTTTTGCAGTGTGTCTTGAATTTTAGTAAGCAGAGTATCGAACGTTTCTGTAGTCATTCGTAAATATCCATAAAATGTGTCCGGATGATTTCGCAACTGTATGTAGAGAAAATTAAACGACCCATTCCCAGACCTAGACTCATCTACTTCGTGAACACAACAAGTAGAATAGTTCGTGCTTCAAACTAGAATTCTCAATAAGAAGTAATTTTTGCCGGACTGAGTGGCTCAGACGGTTCAGGCGCTGGCCTTCTGACCCCAACTTGGCAGGTTCGATCCTGGCTCAGTCCGGTAGTATTTGAAGGTGCTGAAATACGTCAGCCTCGTGTCGGTAGATTTACTGGCACGTAAAAGAACTAAAGACTAAATTCCGGCAACTCGGCGTCCCCGAAAACCGAAAAAGTAGGTAGTGGGACATAAAGCCAATAACATTATTATTATTAGAAGTAATTTTCTTCGTAACTTGGACAGAGACATTTGTAAGTCGTCCTCGTCTGAGAGCAACTAACACAGCTCCTATATCTAGGCACCCACCCATGCAAGCCACCCCCGGTGTGGACGTAGCCTTAAATTCTCCTTGGTGCCATGTGATAAACTGGAATCGTTTATTTCGTTCTCAGCTGAATAACCAAGATATCATCGTTGCCGGGACAAAACCTCCTATGTGATATACTGACCCGCAGCACATACAGTATGAAGAGCGAGAATGCCTTGACAATATTCACACAGTATTGCACCTTAAATGACAGAACCTTACCGGCCAAAGTTCTACGCTAAAATATTTCACATAGGAGGTTCTGTCCCGGCAGTGACGATATGCTATGCGGACAAGGCAGATGAACATAATTATAAGACAAGTTGAATCAGAATATTTAAGGTTTTTTTAATCAAACAGGGATGTTCAATTAGTTTTATTACCATTAACATAAGAATCAGTTAACAAAATGGCCATATACTAAAATCTGTAACTGCACTTAAATTCACAATGAAAACATCTTTCGCGCGGCTGTGAGCTTGCATCCGGGAGATAGTAGGTTCGAATCCCACTATCGGCAGCCCTGAAGATGGTTTTCCGTGGTTTCCCATTTTCACACCAGGCAAATGCTGGGACTGTACCTTAATTAAGGCCACGGCCGCTTCCTTCCAACTCCTAGGCCTTTCCTATCCCATCGTCGCCATAAGACCTATCTGTGTCGGTACGACGTAAAGCCCCTAGAAAAAAAAAATATTTGGTAAATATGGCTAGAAATGGCCAAGGTACGAAAAGAAAGTCGGCAAAATGCCGCTAGTGGATTTTTCGTAGTTTTGTAGCTAACGCAATACTCGAAATGGCTAGATCTGGCCATATAGTGGATAAATTGGCAACCCTGATTGGAATCACATCTCCTAATCTCATATTCCATTTGGATGGAGTAGCCCTGATCTAAAGCTAAGCAAGATTCTACTCGGACAATGAAGTCGTGCTGGTTCGTGAAGACCAGTGCTTGTGTAACTTCGGAGATAAGTTTTGAAGTAAACTGGTCCCTGCTCTATTTTCATTCCATCAACTCTTATACCATAATTTGTGCTAAGGAATGTTGAGTTAAATTTCAACAATAAATATATTTTAACACTGATAACAAATTTTCCAAATACAGTAAAAATTATATCTCTCACAATAGCTCTCCAATGTAGGGGTAGCAAACCACCTCTTAAAGGGAGGTCTTTGCTTCGACTCCAGGACAAGACAAAAAATGTACCTAGATCCTAGATTATAGGGTTGGTTCGAGGTCCACTCAGGTCCAAGTGAAAAAATTGAGCAGCTAACTGACGGTGAGATAGCGGACCCGGTCTAGAAAGCCATCAATAACGGCCGAGATAATTCATCGTGTTTTCTCTTAAACTGCAGACATTTAGATGGCTTCTGGATTGTTATTATGCAGGCTGAGTCGACTTCAAACCAGTCCTCAGATCCAGACAAAAATCTCTGACCTGGTCGGGAATCGAAGGATGAAAAGCTCCACGGGCTCTGAATTTGGGAGGGTGGGTTGGGGACCACGGGTCTCTCGGATGAGTCCTGGCATTGCTTCCGCTGACTAATGCCAGGCTCCTCACTTTCATCTATGTTATCCGATCTCCCTTGGTCAACACTTGTTTTTTCCTGACCCGGACAGTATTAGAGCACCCGAGGGCTAGGAAACCTTTCATTTTCACGCCCTTCGTGGCCCTTGTCTTCCTTGGTCGATACCTTCAATTTTCGAAGTGTCTGACTCGTTCTATTTTCCGCCTGATAAGTGTTATATAGAGGATGGTTGCCTAGTTGTACTTCCTCTTAAAAAAATAATCACCAACACCAGCTGTGGGTGACAGGCAAGCACGCCACCCCTACACTTAAATGAAGTAAAATATCTTCTTAAGGTCAGTCGGAAGGGAACTCACACAGAGGGAAGATATACACTAAATAAATACAGAATACTAAATACAGAATCATACTTGTGTACCAGCGATATGAATAGTTTTAGTGTTTACATTAACTTGTATTAAAAATATATATTTAAGGAGACATTAAAATATTAATTTTAAACATGGATTTATTGCGAATTATTTATAAGTTTGGAAATAAGAAATGTTCTGTAAGTGGGCAGAAATGCCTTTTGAGCAATAAATAAATAAATAAATAAATAAATAAATAAATAAATAAATAAATAAATAAATAAATAAATAAATAAATAAATAAATAAATAAATAAATAAATAAATAAATGCATCAATAAGTAAATAAGTAAATACATAAATAAGTATACAAATAAATAAATACATATATAATTACATAAATAAGTAAACTAATAAATATCTAAATAAATAAATAAGTAAGTACACAAATAAATACATTAATTAATTAATTAATAAGTACGGTACATACATATTTAAATAAGTAAGCAAACAAACTCCGGATTTTTAGGCCTTAATAGGTTAAAATGCAATCTATCGGGCGAGCTGGCCGTGTGGTTAGGGCCGCGCAACTGTGAGCTTGCATCCGGGAGATAGTGACAACGAACCCCACTGTCGGCAGCCCTGAAGATAGTTTTCTGTGGTTTCCCCATTTTCACACCAGGAAAATGCTGGGATTGTATCTTAATTAACGCCACGGTCGATTCCTTCCCACTCCTAGGCCTTTCCTATCCTTTCGTCGCCATAAGACCTGTCTGTGTCGGTGCGACGTAAAGCCAATTGTAAAAAAAAAAAAAAAAAAAAATGCAATCTACAGGAAGTGTCGTCTATCCCGTTCTTCTATTATGTAGAAAGATTAACATAAATTCAAGGGGTTATAATCGGGCGTACCCCTAAGGTGCATGCAAGGCTCATAACATAACTGTTGTGTTGAGTAGACTATACTTGTTACCCGCTTCAATAACACTAGCCTGCAAAATAAAACTATTTTCGTGCGGTAAAAACGAAACTAGGTGGGTTTTCTGAATTTCTTAACGCAGAATTCGAGAAAAAAATTAGTTTTGGCGAATCACGTCTGGTTTGGTGGCAATTTTACAAAATATTATTTTGTCCTTACGTAAAATTGTTAATACTTAGTATTGATTAAATTTGATGTATTAATGTAAATTTCAGCTTGCAAAACGTAATCATATTTTGCATGCATTAGATACACATAAATGCTGCTTTGTAAGCAAGTAGATTGTTTGTATTATATTTTTAATGTATATTGAAATTCGTGAAAATGAAGCATAAAGCGCCTATTTAGTTTCGGCTGTACAGTTGCTATTAAATTAACATAACCGTACCTTGAATAAAAATTACATGGTTAAACATACATAGTTTTGTTACTTACATTATTTGCAGGTTAGATTCACACCTCCGTCTTTTTCCGTTTTCCATGGAATTTCCGGGTTTTTGAAGTTCTTGAATGATCTCTAGAAGGGTCGTCTCGTGCAATCGACCAACAGTAATCGGCCATCATATTCACATCCCAACGTCCCTGATAGCGTCGTTCTGCATCTTTGAGATGTTCTTCACTGACAGCTCCGAAATTTGGAGGGAAATATTCCAGATGTGAAGCTAGGAAATGAAGCTTAAGGCTCATATTACAACCGAGTTCCTTAAATTTTACCAACATTTTCCTTACAATTTGTTTGTATTGAGGGTCCTTAATGTTGCCAAGGAATGTAGTCACTACATCTTTGAATGCGCTCCATGCCTCATTCTCAATTTTGGTCATCGTATCTGTGAAATGTTTATCCTTCATCAGTTTACGAATGTGTGGTCCATCAAATACGCCTTCTTTGATTTTTGAATCTGATAATGAGGGAAATTTAGTGCATAAATATTGGAAGCATAGGCTACTTTTAGCTAATGCCTTGACATACTGTTTCATCAATCCTGATTTGATGTGCAAGGGTGGAAGTAGAATTTTTTCACGGTCAATAAGACTTACATTCAAGACATTTTCGGATTCTGGTTGTAGTTGTTTCCTTTCTGTCCAATTCACTGTATCCCAGTGTTTATCCCGTGCCCTGCTATCCCATTCGCATAGGAAACAGGGAAATTTTGTATAGCCTTTTTGTTGTCCCAGCAACAGTCCAATGATCTTCAAATCACCGCAAGTTTGCCACCCATGCTCGTGATATTTAATTTTTCAAGCACCAAATTTAAGATCTCGTATGTTTCAGACATTTTTGTGGAATGTGCAAGTAGTACGGATGCCAGAACATTTGTATTATGAAGCAAAACAGCTTTTTAACTTTTTTTGGAAGAGTCAATAAAAACACGCCAGTTACTAGGATCATATTCTTTTTCTCCCAAACGACGTAGAAGATTTGAAACATCCGTACAAAATACAAGTTCATCTTGTTGAGTATAATACTTTCGGACTGTTATCTTTGAAAGGAAACTGCTTTATCAGTCCATCATAAACATTGCATAAGGGCTGGGGCTATTAACACGTCTGATTATTCAAGTGCTCTAAGATGAAAGACAAACTCTCAACTGTCTTATCTTCAATCCTACATACCTCGCGGTCTATTGCGTATCTGGGGGAGTTTGTTATGAATTTACCAGGAAATCCCCAACTACAAAATGAAAATTTAGACACCAATAAACCTATAATAAAATGCAAACAATAACAAATCAAATCACATAGTTGTATTCTAAAATAAGTTGCGCGAGAACATCTCTCAACATTACATCTTACGAATTCATGCAGATACTAAAACACCGAATTGCGTCAAAATTAGACGTGATAGGAAAAAATAGCATCAATTTCGGAATCAGGGCAGCGATTTCCATAAGAATTACATATTATCTATTTTACCGCAAAATCATGTTGGCTAGTGTAATGTTTCTTTCTAGTCTACTGTCTAAAAATCCTGACTATACAGTGACTATGAGTTGTTGGGATATAAAGAGCTCGACGGGACCTGCACGTCCTGGACTTCGCTCCTTGACACATAAATAAGTGAATGAAAGGAGACACGTGTCTTGTTTGAGCAGCCCAAGAGAAGAATGAGGTCGTGTAGCGCGGAAAAACTGCTGGTGTGCTATTCCCACGACCAGGAGATAAGTTATCAACAGGTGTCGTCAGATTAGAGGAGGAAGCTGTGCTATTTCCCAACCTTCCTCCAGGAAAAGAGCAGACGAGCCAGGACAGTGACTACTACCGCTCCAATATACCAAAATATCGACATTTCATTCCGCATCGATACTTAATGAAAATATCGATAAACCGACACTGTTGTTGTTTGAGTGATGCAGCCACCCTATCCTGCGATAATCTTTTCATTTCTACGTAACTACTACATCCTACACCTCCTCCAATATGCTTGTCTGGCGTTACAGTTCTTACCACCTACTCTTCCCTCAAAAACCAACTGAACAAGTCCTCGGTATCTTAAGATGTGTCCTATCATTCTATCTCTTCTTCTCGTCAAAATTAGCCAAATCGATCTCCTCTCGCCAATTCGATTCAGTATCCCTTCATTCGTGATTCCATCTACTCACATCACCTTCAACGTTTTTCTGTAACACCACATTTCAAAAGCTTCTATTCTCTTTCTTTCTGAGCTAGTTATCATCCATTTTTCACTTCCATACAATGCCACGCTCCAGACGATAGTTTTCAAAAACGTCTTTCTAATTCCTAAATCAATATTCGGGAAAAGCAAATGTATTTTCTTAAGAAAGCTCTTCCTTGCTTGTGCTATTCTGCACTTTATGTCCTTCTTACTTCTTCCATCATCAGTTATTTTACTACCCAAGTAACTATTTTCACCTACTTCCTTCAAGACTTATTTTCCTAATCTAATATTTCCTGCACCACCTGTCTTCATTCGAATGCACTCCATTACTTTTCTTTTGGAAGTATTTATTTTCATCTTGTACTCCTTACCTAAGACTCTGTCCATACCATTCAGCAATTTCTCCAGATCTTCTGCAGTCTCAGATAAAAATAATATCATCAGCAAATCTAAAGGTTTTTATTTCCTCTCCTTGGACTATGATTTCCTTTGCAAATTCCTTTTTGATTTCATACAAACATTGAAAGGGATGGGGGACAAACTGCAGCCTTGCCTGGCTCCTTTCTGGATTGCTGTTTCATATTCAAATCCCCTGGAGACTGAATTTTATACAGACTGTGGACAATTCTTCGTTCCGGGTATCTGATCCTGTTCCCCTTCAAAATCTCAAACAGCTTATCGAATGCCTTTTCTAGATCTACCATGTCCGCTAAAATCAGACGTAAAGTCAGGATTGCTTTACTTGCCCCTACATTTCTTTTGAAACCAAATTGATCTTCTACATTTAAGTTGTTGTGGATATTTTCTGCTGTTATTTAAATTAATCAATGAACAGATAAAATGTATAATTCCAATGTACTGTATAAATAATAAAGAAAAAGTTTATTTTAATTTAATATATAAGAAATAGGATTACAAATTTCATTTGAAAAAAACGAAGTTCATGACAAACATGAGTGACGCTTCCCAACATAACAACACAATATGTAAAAAAGATGTCTAAATACCTATGAGAATGGATAACGAACAACACAAAAGAAAAGACAGCCATAGAAACCAGAGTACTCAAAATGGAAAAGATGTTTCACATGACAAAAAATATATATAACAAAAAATTCCTTATCCCAGAACACGAAATTAAGATACTACCAAACAGTTGGCCAAACCCGAAGCTCTATATGCAGCAGAGACACTTCAACTAGAATTGGAGATCTAGAAAAACTAGAGAAATTTGAAAGAAGAATTTTGAGAAAAATGCTATGAGTTAAAAGAAATACTAATGTAGAATACAGGTTGAGGCCAAACAGAGAGCATATTTGAAAATCGAAAAAGTAACTGATGTAATGAGGAAGGGAGACTGCAGTGTTTTGTAGAATGGAAAGCAACAGACTAACTAAAGAGATCTTCAATTTATTGAACAGTTGTAAATCCAAACCCATATGGTTTGTTGAAATTGAAAAGGAGAGAATAGAAAACAGAAAACGTTTTAGAGAAGTAACTCAAAAGGCAGAGGAAGAAACCGACAACTAGAAGACAACACTCTCAGAGGATGAAGGAAGATAACAAATAACGTTTACACAAGCGATATTTTCATATTACACAAATATCTACTGAAAATTCCACAAGTCAATTGGTCGAGAGGGTTGCCAGGTCCCGTTCATACTACGAAAAAAATAGTGGTGGTAGTGATTATTGTTTCAAGACGAAGAACAAGTTGCTAACCATCGTCTATAACACTAATCAGAAGGAAAATGGAAGAGGTCCGCGCTTCGAAAAATGAAGGTATCGGCTAAAGAAAGGGAAAGACCGCGAAGGGCGTGAACATGAAAAACTCCCTACTACCGTCGGTGTCATAAAAGAACAAGAGTTGACCAAGGGAGGTCAGACAGGAAAGGTAAGAGCGAGGAACCTGACACAAGTAAGTGGAAGCAATGTCAGACTCAGCTCAGGGAACCGTGGTCGCCAACCCACACTCCGAAGTTGGGAGGCCCTGGTCCCCCTTTCAGTCATCTTCTCTTACGATAGGCAGGGGATACCGTTGACGTTATTATATCATCCTCACGCACAGGGGGATGTAAAATTTAGTACTAACATACGATGCAGATTTGTGTTACATAGTTTACGTTAAAACATCTTTATTATTTTAGTGCCTTTTTTTTGTCATTATAAATGCCTATTTTAATTAATTCACTGCCTATTTCCTAAATGCTAAGTGCTTATTTGCCTGCCTATTTTGGCAAAAATAAAATACCTGAACTTCCGGGCTCTATTTATTACATTCCTCTGCATAGGATTGGTGACAGGAAGGCCATCAGACTGTAAAACTAGCCCAAACCGTCCCATAGTGCCAACCCCGAGAAACTTGGATAAATATCCAGCAGGAGAAAATGACTGTGCTCTATGATATCATCATTATTTCGACTAATAATAAATTTGCTCTAATACAAGTTATTTTTAAATCGTGGGGGGTGGGGTGGCCTCTCATCACTGTCGGGTGCAGAAACTCACTGGAGGCAGAGGGAGGTTCTGGACAGGACGGCCTTCCCGGAATGTTGGAGGTGGGGAGAATGAGTGCTGGTGGTAAGGTAACAGGTACAGGAACCTCCATAGTGTGTGCAACTGTCTTTGTTATCCTTTAATAAAGGAACCTGCTGTAGGACAGAGAACCATTGAGCAGTCGACATGTGTCTGTATTTCTTGAGTTAAACTTGGTGGCCCAACTGTAATTTACAATATCCAGAGAAAGGAAATCGTCACTGATGATTGAAAACGACAGGATTAACAGTCCCTATTGATATTTATTTACTTCCTTATTTATTTTTTATTCCTTCTTCTTTACATTCAGGCCTTTACGGACGGATACCCTTCAATTACAATCCATTCTTCCTTGTTTCCTCTTCTGTTCTCTCCAGTATTCCTTTATCATTGAACTATGTTTTAGTCTTCTCTCTCTTCAGACCAGTTGGCACCAGGTTTCCTTTTCAATATCCCATTCTTAATTTGTTTTAAACAGTTGCTTTACGTCGCACCGACACAGATAGGTCATATGGCGACGATGGGACAGGAAAGGCCTAGGAGTGGTAAGGAAGCTGTCGTGGCTTTAATTAAGGTATAGCCCCAGCGTTTGCGTGGTGTGAAAATGGGAAACCACGGAAAACCATGTTCAGGGCTGCCGACATTGGGGTTCGAACTCACTATCTCCCGGATGCAAACTCACTGCTGCGCGACCCTAACCGCACAGCCAACTCGCCAGGTACTTTTGTTTTTAATCTCTTACTATAATTTCCTCTTCTCTTCTTTTATTTCTTTCTAAATCTTTCTTGATTTCTTGTATCCAGCTTGTTATTGGCTTTTTCTCCCAAAGTCACTTGAATATTCGTTTCGTCAATCTGTTATCATAAATTCTTTAGATATGTCCAAAAATAGCGGGTATTATTATTATTATTATTATTATTATTATTATTATTATTATTATTATTATACATGTGTGTGTTTGTGTGTGTGCGTGCGTGTGTATGTGTGTGTTTGTGAGTGTGTGCGTGTGCGTGCGTGTGTGTGTGTGCGTAGTGCGTTTGTGAGTGTGTACGTGTGTGTGTGCGTGTGTGTGTGTGTGTGTGCATGCGCGTGCGTTGTGTGCGTGCGTGTGTTTGTTAGTGTGTGCGTGCGCGCGCGTGTGTGTGTGCGTTTGTTAGTGTGTGTGTGCGCGCGCGCGCGCGCGCGCGCGTGTGTGTGTGTCTGTGTCTGTGTGTGTGAGTGTGTGTGTGTGTCTGTGCCTGTGTGTGAGTCTGTGTCTGTATGTGTGTAAGTGTGTGTCTGTGTGTGAGTGTGTGTCTGTGTCTGTATGTGTGTAAGTGTGTGTGAGTGTGTGTCTGTGTGTGAGTGTGTGTCTGTGTCTGTGTGTAAGTGTGTGTGAGTGTGTGTCTGTGTGTGAGTCTGTGTCTGTATGTGTGTAAGTGTGTGTCTGTGTGTGAGTGTGTGTCTGTGTCTGTGTGTAAGTGTGTGTGAGTGTGTGTCTGTGTGTGTGTGAGTGTGTGTCTGTGTGTGAGTCTGTGTCTGTATGTGTGTAAGTGTGTGTCTGTGTGTGAGTGTGTGTGTCTGTGTGTGTGAGTGTGTGTCTGTGTCTGTGTGTAAGTGTGTGTGAGTGTGTGTCTGTGTGTAAGTGTGTGTCTGTGTGTGAGTGTGTGTCTGTGTGTGTGAGTGTGTTTGTGTCTGTGCCTGTGTGTGAGTCTGTGTCTGTATGTGTGTAAGTGTGTGTGAGTGTGTGTCTGTGTGTGTGTGTGTGTCTGTGTCTGTATGTGTGTAAGTGTGTGTGAGTGTGTGTCTGTGTGTGAGTGTGTGTCTGTGTCTGTGTGTAAGTGTGAGTGTGTGTCTGTGTCTGTGTGTAAGTGTGTGTGAGTGTGTGTCTGTGTGTGAGTGTGTGTCTGTGTGTGAGTGTGTGTCTGTGTGTGTGTGAGTGTGTGTCTGTGTGTGAGTGTGTGTCTGTGTGTGAGTGTGTGTCTGTGTGTGTGAGTGTGTGTCTGTGTGTGAGTCTGTGTTTGTGTGTGAGTGTGTGTGTGTCTGTGCCTGTGTGTGAGTCTGTGTCTGTCTGTGTGTGAGTGTGTGTCTGTGTGTGTGTCTGTGCCTGTGTGTCTGTGTGCGCGAATAAGCCCATTACGCAACACGAAAAGTACTTAACAGGCGTGCACTTTCTTTTCTCTGTGCCCATATTTATTTCATTATTTTACTGTGGGCCTCCTTTCTATCTTCAGACCAGGTTGTTCCAGTCTTTCCTCTTGATCAACTTGCCATTTGTGAATTTTGGATCTGAAGATTACCTAGTTCTGGACATCCTCCTGCCTCTTTCAAATCGCTTTTGGTTTTGCCAATCCATTCCATTGTGTCTCATTTAGCGTCACTCTTGTTTTCATAGAATTCGACTGTCTGGATGCATTCTTTTAATACGATCATAGAATCTTAGCCTGGGTTTTCTAATGTCACTTTGAATATTTGTCTATTGGTTGATTTCCTGGCTGCCTCTAAGTAGGTACCGTATTGTCCGTCGGTAAGTTTAGGGTGTAGAATGTTTCTTTTGATTTTGCGTCCCTTTTTCTCAGTATTTTTTATGTCTGCTTTCCTGTTCATAATTAGCGTCTCTGATCCATAAAGACATTCTGGTTTAATGACTGTATTGTAATGTATTTTATCATTATTTGGGTATGGACCCTGTTGGATCACGCGTTACATTTATGATTCGCCTTTCTAACACACCATATTGCTTTCATTCGTTCGCTGTGTGCCTATTTCCTTCTTCTGACCACTTAGTCCTCGATCTTCTCTGGCTTTACTACCCATCTATTTATCTTGCGACGGTAAATATTCTTCTGATGGTTCTATCTGGGCCTTTTCCAGATCATTTTTGACATCTTGTATCCATGGTACGTTCTTCAGTTTTTCGGTGTATGTCAAAATCTTGTGGGTTAGCCTTGAAGACGATAGTCTGAACGTGTCCATAGAATTTCAGTCTTCGTTTCCTGACGTCTGCGGCAAGGTTGAACAGTCTTTCCGTAGCTTTGCGTGATTTGAGTCTATACCCTTCTTCTTTTTTCTCTGGGCCCAGAATTTTCCTCCTTCAAGATGTTTTCCAGATCACCTTTATTATTAAGTACCAACATTTCACTTACATACAACACTTCATCATTAGGTTTGTGTGTATGGACATGCATTTCTTGTTGTAGATGTCACGGGTTCTCCAAAACGCTCTTTTGAGTTTTTGTAATCGAACTTTCTGTGCTTCCTTTTCCAATCCTGTTGGTTCTAGGATCTCACCGAGATATTTAAAGTATGGAACTCGTTTATTTATTATTATTATTATTATTATTATTATTATTATTATTATTATTATTATTATTTTAATTTCGTGTGGCTATTTCTAGCCGAGTGCAGCCCTTGTAAGGCAGACCCTCCGATGAGGGTGGGCGGCATCTGCCATGTGCAGGTAACTGCGTGTAATTGTGGTGGAGGATAGTGTTATGTGTGGTGTGTGACTTGCAGGGATGTTGGGCACAGCACAAACACCCAGCCCCCGGGCCATTGGAATTAACCAATGAAGGTTAAAATCCCCGACCCGGCCGGGAATCGAACCCGGGACCCTCTGAAACGAAGGCCAGTACGCTGACCGTTCAGCCAACGAGTCAGACATTATTATTATTATTATTATTATTATTATTATTATTATTATTATTATTATTATTATTATTATTATTATTATTATTATTATTATTATTATTATTATTATTATTATTATTATTATTATCGCGGACTAGGGGTAGCAAGCTTTCCTCTTACCCTGGAGACACTAGTCTATCTGCACTGAGATAGCTACCCTGGTCTAGAAAGCCAAGAATGACGACCGATAGGATGCATCGTGCCAACCAAACGACACCAAGTAATCTGCAGGTCTTCGGTTTGAGCAGCGGTCGCTTGGTAGGCCATGGCCCCATAGGGTATTAATTATTACCACGACAAATTTTGAAAAAAAGTGCAACATGAATTATTTCTTTTCTGTACGCATTTATCAACGCCCAAACTTCAGTAAGCTTGCATTTCTGATTCATTTAGGCCTACCTTTCAAGAATTTCATTACTTGTCAAGTGAATGGCTTGAGTTGCATTTCCTTTGGCTCACACTGTACTGGTCGGCGTGAGTGAACCACCGCACTCTCCCGCACTCCTCAGGTTACCCCCAACAATTTTGGGTGGGCCAAGCTCTTTCTTCCATCTCTCTCTAGACCTGGACCTACCCCGGCGCTAGTCTCATCTCTCGGAGTGAGGTCGTGCCGCCTAAACACTCAGGAATAATAATAATAATAATAATAATAATAATAATAATAATAATAATAATAATAATAATAATAATAATAATAATAATAATAATAATAATAATAATAATAATAATAATGAATTTTATACTTTGGCCTATCAATAAAAATCTCAATAATTCGATAAAAGAAATCAGTGGAGATCTAAATAAAATTGGCATTAATGAAGAAATCGTCCAAGATAGAATAAAATTCAGAACCTTAAATCACAAACACAAATTTTCTGTACAGCTCATCCGACTAAATAGAGGATGGGCTGAACAACGTAACAATTAACACAGCGAGAAGATGAAGAGATATTGGGAAGAGAAGAAGAAACAAGTAAAAAAAGTGCTAATAAGTCAAACATGCTCCTTAGTTGGGCACAAAGAAATAATAATAATAACAATAATAATAATAATAATAATAATAATAATAATAATAAATCATCATTATAGACTGTTATGCCTTTCAGCGTTCAGTCTGTAAGCCTCTGTGAATTTACGAAACGCCACCACAATCCTCTATTGTAACTATCTTTGTAGACCTATAACAGTTATCCTTAAATCGTTAGAAAGTGAGTCTAACCATCATCATCTTGGTCTCCCTCTACTTCTCCTACCCTCCTGAACAGAGTCCATCATTCTCCTATCCTCCTCTATTCGCCTTACATGACCCCAACACCGACGCCGGTTTATGTGTACAGCATCATCCGTTGAGTTCATTCCTAACTTAGCCTTTATCTCCTCATTCCAAGTACCTCCTGCCATTGTTCCCACCTGCTTGTACCTGCGATCATTCCCGCTGCTTTCATGTCTGTTACTTCTAACTTATGTATAAGATATCCTGAGTCCACCCAGCTTTCACTCCCGTAACGCAATGTTGGTCTGAAAACAGACCGGTAGGGGAGCTGACTTCCTTCTTACAGAAACTGTGAGCTCAGTGCAATATCTTTACTGCACTTAGTATACCACCATCCTGGGAGAAAACACATCCTGAATTCTTGAAAGTATCTACCTGTTCCAGCTTTTTATCCCCAATCCTTGACATTCAGCTCTCTTAGATTTCTTAACTACCGACATCAGTTGACTCATGGAAAGGAAATTTTCATATCAGCTAGAGTCAAAATATCCAAAACAACCTGAGATGGGACATGCATAAGCAGGGAAGGTACAGGTAACACAAAAGTAAACTCACTATTCTCCCTGCAAAGTACAGTATTCTTACTTTAATGTCTAGTAGTTGTTAAATATCACCCCCACAGTAATAAATGGCTGTCATGCCCGACTACACCCTCGCTCTGGTCATAATGATCCATATAAAAACAAACCCCCAAGTCCACCGTTTCTCGGTCTATTCATAAAGCGCTGTGCCAGAAGAATGTATGGCATTCACCTGTTTCGTGCCGAGGGTGGAGCTCCCCTGACAGCTCTGAAGAACAAGTGCGGGAGGGGTAAAAACAACCCCTAGACCTGCTCAAGAGTCATTTCCCTCACCATTTACTTCCCTCTCGCGGGATCAGTTAGAGCAGGATTTGACTCCTACCGAATGTTTGTTGATACTAACATCCCGTTCTAGAAATACAGGCTGATAAGCTCCTTCCACATCACTAGAGGCATAACTCTTTCGCATTAACGATAAACGCGACAAAAATATATTTTGAAGCGATTTTGAGATATCTTAGCGAATCATATGATTTTCATTAAGAAATTCGTGATTTTGTTTTACGAATTAAAGCGACAAGACCAGTTTAAAGCGAAATTTACTTATTCTGCGATAATAGCGAAAACGCAGCGAAAAATTCGCAGAAAATAACGAGGTTGAAATTGTATTCCAATATCGCGTGTGCGAAGGGAAACGGAAGACAGGATAAGGGTTTCTCATTTCGACATTCCGTATGAATATTCTATTTATTTATTTATTTATTTATTTATTTATTTATTTATTTATTTATTTATTTATTTATTTATTTATTTATTTATTTATTTCGTGTCAGAGTGATGAAGAAACTTAAAGTATAAGATATGTACCAAATACAACATACATAATTTAAGAACATTATTGGAAGCCACAATATAGAATTGTAAATGATATACACATAGAAGAATACTGAGGTCTAGAGGTTATTTTCAGATCATCCGATATTACAGTAAATATCGCTCTGGAACAGTACTAAAATTTGGAAGAAGTTGCCTGCAGAAATGATACTTTAAGAACAAAATATCGATTGAAGAACAGATTCATCTATAAATAATAGAATTTATCCTAAGAAATTTCTCTATTTTGAATTACACGTTTCAGGAATTTAATTGGATGAAAGAGATAAAAACCGACAACACGGGAATAAATGACTACATGTAAACTATTCTGCACCTGTAATTGTAGATAAAGGTTGTAAATAGGAAGGATTGCAACAATTTGTAACATTAGGCCTATGTAACAACTTCACCTGCAGGTGTAAAAAAAAAAATATTGCGAAGATTTACCTTACTGAACGTTTGAAAATGTATTGTAGATAAGTTAATAACTCAAATTATTATTATTATTATTATTATTATTATTTACCTAACTAACTTAACCTAACTAACCGAACCTAACCAAACTAACTCAACCTAACCTAACTAAGTTAACCTAACCTAACTAACTTAACGTAACCTAACCTAACTTAACCTAACTAACCTAACCTAACCTAACCTAACCTAACCTAACTAACTTAACCTAAGCAAACTAACTTAACCAAACCTAACTAACCTAACCTAACTTAACTTAACCTAACTAACCTAACCTAACTTAACCTAAGCTAACTAACTTAACCTAACCTAACTAACCTAACCTAACTTAACCTAACCTAACTAACTTAACCTAACCTAACCTAACTAACTTAACCTAACCTAACTAACCTAACCTAACCTAACTTAACCTAACCTAACCTAACTAACTTAACCTAACCTAACCTAACTAACTTAACCTAACCTAACTTAACCTAAACTAACCTACCTTAACCTAACCTAACCTAACTTAACCTAACCTAACCTAACCTAACTAACTTAACTTAACCTAACCTAACTAAACTAACCTAACCTAACTTAACCTAACCTAACTAACTTAACCTAACTTAACTAACCTAACTAACCTAACCTAACCTAACCTAACTAACTTAACCTAACCTAAACTAACTTAACCTAACCTTGTCTTGTCACGAATTTGGTACGGTTTGCAGACTTAGCCTTTGTGTATTTTTATGTACTTGTGTGTATTATTACAGCGTGATTTCATGTAAATCCGACAATTAACAGCAAATTTGAAGAAGGGAGATGAATTATTTACACCAGGCAAACACCGAAGAATACGATTATAGTGATTTGTATAACAAAATAAAGACAGAAATACAAAATATTAACTTGAGTGTGGGAGAGAGAGGGAGTGTGTTTCCTCATTGAGCTTGAAAACCGTCTTAATTGCAGGGGGGGGGGCACGATTAACATGAGCACCCGCATGTGAAATGAGGAACAACTATTAATGAAATGAAATGACGTATGGCTTTTAGTGCCGGGAGTGTCCGAAGACATGTTCGGCTCGCCAGGTGCAGGTCTTTCGAGTTGACTGCCGTAGGCGACCTGCGCGTCGTGATGAGGATGAAATGATGATGAAGACAACACATACACCCAGCCCCCGTGCCATTGGAATTAACCAATTAAGGTTAAAATCCCCGACCCGGCCGGGAATCGAACCCGGGACCCTCTGAACCGAAGGCCAGTATGCTGACCGTTCAGCCAACGAATCGGACTAACTATTAATGCAAACATTCCTATATAACAACAATATTCACAGACAGAAAAAAAGAAGAGAACAATAATAGACCTCGTTTCTCAAGTACCTTTTTGAACGAGTCTTTTGTACGGAGTTTTCAGTAATATTCACAAGTAAAAAAGACAAATAGAACTTGCTTCATAAATGCATTTCTTAATCATTCATCATTCATATCGTAAAGGCAAGGCCATGTCTCTCCTCTGCTGAGCGTTTCGGCCTGTCCATCACGGAATCCAGATACTTCTTCCTCGGCCTTCCTCTTTCCTTCTTACCCAGAACTTTTCCTTCCAGCAGAGTCGTGAGGAATGTGTTATGTCGAAGTATGTGGCCAAGGAATTTAGTTTTCCTCTTTTCTACAGTGTTGATCAATTCCCTTGTTTCGTCTATTTCCTTAAGGACCCTATTGTTTGACTTTTTCTCGGGCCAACTAATTTTCAGCATCCTCCTCCATATCCACATTTCCATTGCCTCCAGGCTTTTTATATTCTGTTTTGCTAAGACCCATGTTTCGCAACCATACAACAAAACACTCCACACAAACATTTTGGCAAATTCTTTCCTAATTTTAATGTTAATGTTCCTGCTTGTCAAAAGCTGTTTCTTGTTACTGAAGGCGTATTTAGCTAGAGCAATCCTCCTCCTGATTTCTGTGGTGCACCTGTTGTCCTCAGTGTTAATGCTTCCCAAGTAGCAAAATTGCCTTACTTGTTGTACATTTTCATCGCCTACCTTAATGTTTATTGATATTTCCTCAGTTGATTTCTTGACAACTAATACTTTTGTTTTCGAGGTGTTCAGTTTCCATTTTGATTCCATGTTGATGTTAAAACTCGTAGCATTTTACTTATTTCCCTCTCAGAATCTGCAATTAATGCAATGTCATCGGCAAACCTTATACAGTGGATTTGTTGTCCGTTAATTTTAATCCCTTTGCTTTTTTGCTTGAGTTTTGATATCGTCTCCTCATTTCTTAATAAATATATTATTTCCGTACTGTATATTATTAATTTCATGATACGAAATGTGAAAAGCTCTAGCACCACACTTACCGCTTGAACAGTCTGCTTCGGGAAATGTAGTTCTCTGAAGGAATGCCCGCTTTCTGATCTCGTTTATGGATATAAAACCATCTACCACCTTCTCCAGATTTAACGCCTTAGCAGTCTTCGAAGACTAACAAACTCCAGGTTTTCCGGGGACTTAACATCTAGCAGGAGAATGTTCCTTTTTGGTGGGAGCAAAATGGCACTCTGTCCCTCTAATGTCATTTGGGGGGGGGGGGGGGGGGGGAACGCCCCCCCCCCGAATCGGAGCCACTGTAATTATGAATATCTTGATTGATCATTTACTTCCATTATTGATACTTACATTAAAGATAAAGTTAGTTCGTTGATATCTCGTGATTTCAATATGTAACTAGTCAAGTTGGCAGCAGTGATGAGCCGTTAAAAGAAGAGAATAGGGCGGCAATATTTGCTTCTTTGTGTACAGTGTTGCCAACTTATATTTTCAAGATCCGCTAAATACTACTAAAAATCCGCTAAAATTCCGCCAAGAAATCCGATCTCAAATAATGAGCAATAATAATAATAATAATAATAATAATAATAATAATGAAATGGCGTATGGCTTTTAGTGCCGGGAGTGTTCCAGGACATGTTCGGCTCGCCAGGGGCATGTTTTTTATTTGACCGCCATAGGCAACCTGCGCGTCGTGATGAAGATGAAATGAAGATGAAGACGACACATACACCCAGCCCCCGTGTCAGAGAAATTAACCAATGATGGTTAAAATTCCCGACCATGCCTGGAATTGAGCCCGGGACCCCTATGACCAAAGGTCAGCACGCTAACCATTTAGCCATGGAGCCGGAAATAATAATAATAATAATAATAATAATAATAATAATAATAATAATAATAATAATAATAATAATAATAATAATAATAATAATAATAATAATAATAATAAATGTCTGCACTCACCTGATCTGTGAGTTTCACTGGGATTAACCCCTGCCTGCGAACCGGCGAGCTAAAACTTGTAGGCGTTTTACTGCCGGGAGAAAACTAGGTGAAGCCCCTACCTCAAGAGCCACACACAGAACAGGCCAGTTCATTAAACGGTCTTCCTTCATAGCATAAATATAAATGCTACTCTCTTACAGTTTCATTTTCTGTCGTCTTTCTTCAACTAAGAGATAAGTACCCTCTCCCCACGCACTACAAATTTATGATACCCTGATCTCATAACATCAAATCCAAATAACATGTTTTCCTCATGTGACTGCCAGCTCCTGACAAGAAATAGGGAATAGCTCGGAGACAGACTGGAGCACAATTTTTTTAAAAAAAACGTAAAATGGAAAAAACGCTAAATTCCGCTATAATAAATCTAGAATTCCGCCAAAAAAAATCCGCTGTCCGCTAAATGATATATTTCTCCACCGACAGTCTTCTAATTCCGCCAAATTTAGCGGAAAATCCGCTAAGTTGGCAACACTGTTTGTGTATAGCACTGCTGATTGAATACTTCTGTATATCCTCACGTTTAGAGTCTCCTTGTTCATTAATGATCGCTGGAATGTTGGGAAAGAGAGCAGTAGTGTGCAAGGTGGCGCCAGGGCAGGGGCTATGGTGAATAGGGGCGGCGCGATAGAGCTGTCAATGAGGCGATGAGAGCGGGCGGTACAATTACCCAGGAATTCTGTGTTGTGATGGTGGCAGTTTATCATGGCCCCCCCTCCACGGAGCGGCCTGTGTCGTGGGAACATACCGCGCTCTCCTTCCAGCTCGCCTTTCCTTGAGGCCAACTTCTTGAAAGGACCAGTTCTTCCGAACATGTGGGGTCCACCCACACTTCCCGTCCGAAACCTGTCTTTATGGTAACAACGTGTATTGCACCTACCCTACACGAAGCTTCCTCTCAAAACAGTAATCACCACCACCACCGTATCAACCAGCTATGGGTCACGTAGCTATCAGCTTGTATCCGGGAGATAGTGGGTTCGAACCCCACTGTCGCCAGCACTGAACATAGATTCCATGCCTTCCCATTTTCGCACCAGGCACCTTAATTAAGGCCACGGCAGCTTTCTTCCCACTCCCTTTTCTATCCCATCGTCGCCATAAGAACTATCTGTGTCGGTGCGACGTATGCTATGGCATTTCCTGTAGCAGATTTTCCCCTATGGGTTGGGGTGGTAGAATAAACCCACGGTCTCCCCTGCCTGTCGTAAGAGGCGACTAAAAGGGGCCTCAGGGGCTCTGAATTTTGGAGCGTGGGTTGGCGGCCACGGGGCCCTCAGCTGAGTCCTGGCATTGCTTCCACTTACTTGTGCCAGGCTCCTCACTTTCATCTATCCTATCCGACCTCCCTTGGTCAACTCTTGTTCTTTTCCGACCCCGACGCTATTAGGTTTCTGAGGCCTAGGGAGTCTTTTATTTTCACACCCTTCATGGCCCTCGTCGTTCTTTGGCCGATACCTTCATTTTTCGGGAGTGTCGAATCCCTTCCATTTTTTCTTTTTGATTAGTGTGATATATATTGGATGGCTACCTAGTTGTACTTCCTCTTAAAACAATAATCACCACCACCACCTGATACAGACTTCTACGACTTACTCGACTCCTCAGTTTTCCTTCTATCCTCCTGAAGGAGCTATTTAGAAATTTGGAAATGAGTTATTATTTTGAACTTTTCAACTGATGCGGACACCAAGTTATGGAAGTTGTGGTGGCCAACGACAGCTAGTATGGTAGACAACTTGCAACATTCTAGTACCATGTAGTCGTGAGTTGTATCTCATCTTGGATACAAAATGGCGGACGCTCCCGGCACTCAATATGATGTCACTGGTTATTGGAACTATTTTAAAAGACTGTTTCCATCTTTCTCCTCTTTAACCGTTCATTAGACATTTTAGGTATCATTTATACAGTAATTGGAAAGTTATGAATAGGACTCGGAAGATGAGGAAATATATGTTCATTCTGGATCAATTTTGACCAGAAAATGGTGGGTTTTATTAATGTGTCCTTTTTGCCTCTTTCGGCATTTTTTTGGCTTCTTGGCTACTTTTTTAACCTTCTTTAGGTCTTAACGACTTCATTTTTACTGCACAATCTCAATTCGAATCATCATTAGTAAAACCGGATTTTTCATGCGGTAATAGGTTACATTGCAAACTAATTTGGTTAGTAGGAAATGCCGGCCACCCGCTGTTCCATAATGTAGAAAGAGTAACATAAATTATAGGGGTTCTGATGGGCCGTACCCCTAATGTTTATGCAAACTCCATAGCATAATCGTTGTGAAGGTAGACTATAATTGCTTCTCGCATTCTAACCTATTAGTGCATACAATTCTGGGCTCTAATTATTAGTTCATCCATCAGCTCTTAAACATATTTTCTGTAGTAAGAGAGAAAACGAAATGAAAACAACAAAATAATGCTTATTAAAAACAGAGGAGTCCGCCTTGTGGTACAGTGGTTAACGTGAATAGCTGCCGCCCCCAGAGGACCGTGTACGATTCCCGGCTCTGTCATGAAATTTGAAAAGTGGTACGAGGGCTGGAAGGGGGTCCACTCAGCCTCGGAAAGTCATCTGAGTAGAGATCGGTTCGACTCCCACCTCAGCCATCCTCGAAGTGGTTTTCTGTAGTTTCTCCTCCAGGCAAATGCCGGGATAGCACCTAACTTAAGCCCACGGCCGCTTCCTTCCCTCTTGCTTGCCCACCCCTTACAATACTCTCATCCACCCCACAAGGCCTCTGTTCAGCACAGCAGGTGAAGCCGCCTGGGCGAGGTACTGGTCATCCTTCCCAATTGTATCCCCCGATCCAATGTCTCGCGCTCCAGGACACTGCTCTCGAGGCGGTAGAGGTGGCATCCCTCGCTAAGCCCGAGGCAGAAGCCGACCCTGGAGGGTAAACAGATTACGAAAAAAAGGAAAGGATTGCATTTTACGTCCTTTAGTGCGAGTATTCAGGTGTTTTTTTTTTAATTTTAGGTCTTTGTATAGTTCTTTTTTATGCATTTTATAGGACTTCAACTTCCGAGCGCTAGTTATGAAGCTTAATGCACATCCCTCGCCACATTCGAAACTCTGCGCGGGTCTCAGTGCACGAACGAAATGAAAGACATATTGTACGTCAATAAATAAAGAAAGGGACGAAAGAAAGCTTTGTAATTACGATATTAGCCCTCACTTCAAAGACGAGGTTTCACACAAAGATGTGCTCTGAGACATTATGATCCGTGTATCACAACCGACACCTCTCCTCCAGGCGGCCATGACTTACTTCCTTTTAATGTAACGGGTAATTAGCGGCCTATAATTAATGTGTTCACAGGGTGTTCCACAAGTTGTAACAAGCTGAGGAGTTTATGTGGCAACTTCTACAATATTGTCTAGCAAGTTTTATCCACTAATACGCAGTCTTATGGAAGTTCACCTGATCGTTAAGGCGTGAAGTCGATATAGTCTGATACCGTGCTTTGCCGGTTCGAGTCCTGTTGGTCGAAACATTTTCACTATCAGAATGTTGGCCTGGACAGTAAGAGAGGTGACCTCCCCAGGAATAAGGCTGTGACCAACAAATCAGTAATTTTTCAGGAGAGAGAAACGTTATTTTTTGGGTTAGACTCATTGTTTTTAAGATAATACCCATCTTGGAATCCACAGATTAGGGACAGGGTATTGTTTATTGAAATCTTTTCTTATTTTTGATACATGCAGTATACAAAAGTTGACATCCTTTAGCATAATTGGGCTGAGTGGCTCAGACGGTTGAGGCGCTGGCCTTCTGACCCCAACATGGCAGGTTCGATCCTGGCTCAGTCCGGTGGTATTTGAAGGTGCTCAAATACGTCAGCCTCGTGTCGGTAGATTTACTGGCACGTAAAAGAACTCCTGCGGGACTAAATTCCGGCACCTCGGCGTCTCCGAAAACCGTAAAAGAGTAGTTAGTGGGACGTAAAGCAAATAAAATTATTATTATTATTATTATTAATTTAAAAAATTAAAAAATAAAGGAGTGTCTGGAAAACATCATAAACCAATTTCAACACTTAGATGATTTAGGAATTGAACAGAGAAATAACAGCCTGGAATGATTGTTGGAAACTTTATATTAATAAATGCGACAAAAGTGTGCGCCAAAAGGTATATCAAAGCCTGCATCCCCCTGAAGCGGTTTAAATATATATTTCCTTGGCAGGGTGCGAAATCAGAAGGAAATGGGTGGGGGGGGGGGGAGAAGGAACATAGGGCTTAATTACTAGTGTTTACTTAAGGCAATAACCGGAAGGGGAGGAGGTATAAAATTCCCCTGTAAGTTAATAACTCCCTCTCCCAGAAAAATGTACATTTTAAATCTTTTTGTTTGAATTTTCTTATAACAAGAGAAAAATATTAGAAAGTTATTCCAATCAGCTGAGAAGTTTGTGAGAGTCTATTCCTTTCTTAAGAAACGCCAGACCGCGCGTGTGGTTTGTCCTGATTTATTGTTTTAATTGTAGAACCTTTCTCTGCTGACTGAACAGATTTGTCAGCTTGTACACTCCTGAAGTGTACCTATTGGAAATATACCCTCTCCAAGAAGTACAGGAGTGGTGTAAGCTCGAGCTACTTAGAGCAACGACAAGGGAGGAGAGCTTCAAGTAAGTTACACTTTGGCCGGGTTTCAGAGTGAAACATGAACAAGAGGCTGCCACTGCTGCGTTGTTTGTATTATTGCTGATGTTTTTATGAAAATATGCACAGTACAAATCATTCATTTCAGTAATAAATTATATGTGTTCTGCATTTTCTCGTTATTTTATAATGAGATTCCGCCCGGGAAATTTTAGTGGGGGGGGGGAGTCTTTGAGATAAAAGCGTCGGTGGGCGGGAATCCTCCCCCCCCCATCCCCTCCGCGATTTCGCACCCTGTTCCTTGGTCCCTGAAAATAAAGCTCATTCAGTCACTTTTGCTTCCAATTCTGGAACACCGTGTTCAATAATGAGCAAGACATGAGACTGCAACGCGCATCAGGTATGCATTCGACATACGTCCATATGCCCATGTATCCCCATACTATCTTGGTTACGACTCAATGACAGACGTAGACTCCATGCAACTACTGTACTTTGGTGTATCCAGTGCTTTATGAAAACACTCCTCCATACCTATCCACCGGATTTTGCTACCTTAGTTCACTACAACTGTTCAATACCCGCTAGAAATTCCTGTACATCGAACCACAACCTACAACAGATCGTCCATGATCATCACCACGGGATGAACTCCCCAATGACATCAGGGAAGCTAAATCTAAGACAAAATTTAAAATCCTCCTCCAGCGTTATCTTATAAGCACTTCCAGTCTTTCTTGAGTGTGAATGGGATGCATGACTGAGAGTGAATATGGTTGTTTATTGTAATGTGTTTCTAGACTTTATACTTCAGTTATACTTTACTAATTTTAGTTCGTTTATTTTATAGTTTACGTTGTAAAGATTTAATATGCTTAAATCAGGTCATTTCAGTTCTTATACTGTTACCATGCCAGAGTGAAGTGTAGCTTCCACCGAAGTCCCAGTCAACATCCATGGCTGTGACAATATGGAAGCTGCTGTGCTATGGGTGGTGCTGAGTGATGACATTCGGAGCATGACTAGTGCATCTGAGTGTTATGAAAGGTGCTGATCATAGGGTCAGTTGTGCTGCAATAGTACTTTCTGACCCAGTGAGGAAAGCAATGGCAAACTACCTCACTCCTCATCTTGCCTAGTACGCCTCATTTTGGTGCTGCCATTGGTTTTTGGGGTTTCCTTATAACCGCATAACCTTTGGTGGTGCTATTTGAGGATCCAACCAGCCTCTGGGCTGATGAGCTAACAGACACACTGTTACCATCTATTAAAATAAAAATTGTTGAAATTCTTACATTGTAAAATTGTATCGTAAATTAGTACTCATTTATATACATGAAGTACTGTAGTTAAGTGTAAGAAAAAGACAGGAGCCGTGACTTCGCCACGATAAAGTCGCTATAATAACAATAAAAATGCAAAACAAAAACCAAAAAGAAAGCACGAGACTTCTTGCTATAGAGGTCCATCGGATACTCCACAAACGTGACTTCGCAACAGTGTTGCCAACTTAGCGGATTTTCCGCTAAATTTGGCGGAATTAGAAGACTGTCAGCGGTGAAATATATCATTTAGCGGACAGCGGAATTTAGTGTATGATCCATTTTACGTATTTTTTAAAATTTTTACTCCAGTCTGTCTCCGAGATATTCCGTATTTCCTGTCAGGAACTAGCAGTCACATGAGGAAAACATGTTAATTGGATCTGATATTATGAGATCATGGTATCATAAATTTGTAATGCGTGGGGAATGGGTACTTATCCCTTACTTGACGAATGACGACAGATAATTAAACTGTGAGAGAGTAGCATTTATATTTATGCTATGAAGGAAGACCGTTTTATGAAGTGGTCTGTTCTGTGTGTGCCCCTTGAGGCAGGAGATTCCTAGTTTTCACCGGCAGTAAAACGCCTATAAGTTTTAGCTCGCCTGGAAACTCACAGACCAGGTGAGTGCAGACATTTACTTTTATTATTTTTTAATTATTATTATTGCTCATTTTTGTTGCTCATTATTTGAGATCGGATTTCTTGGTGGAATTTTAGCGGATTTTTAGTAGCATTTAGCGGATTTTGAAAATATAAGTTGGCAACACTGCTTCGCAAAGTGAGGGTCCCCACAAACTCACCCTCAATCCCTGAATACCACATCCAACATCTCCAATGAATATAATATGAATTATCAGAACATGCAATTTAAATAGAATACATCCGACTCCTGAAATAGAATAGACTATTGAAAGAAAAACAGATTATAGAACTAGGGTTTATTTCTTTGTATACACTACTTGAACTAATTACATAAGCAAGTGTTCAAATGAATTCATCTATATTAAAAATACATTTTATTGTTATAACTTATGGTTTAAAAAAGTATTTCTGAACTGGAAGCGATACAATGGAAAATAATTTGCAAATATGTGTTACATTTGTATATAACAGACGAGGAATCCTTTTAATGTCTGCTGTTTCTAACTTATGAATAAGATATCCTGAATGCACCCAGCGTTCACTCCCGTAAAGCAAAGTTGGTCTGGAAACAGACCGATGTAAAAATAGTTTCTTCCGGGAGCTGACTTCCTTCTTACAGAATACTCTTGATCGCGACTGCGAGCTCACTGCATTAGCTTTACTGCACATTGATCTTCCTGTTCCAGCTTTGTATCCCCAATCCGACATTAAATTCTCTTTTATTTCTTACCTATTGACATCAGACTCATCGTACTTATTTGCGAGTTCCAATACCACAGGCTTTCAGGAACGGCATAATCTGAAGAAAATTTTGTTCGGCTCCTTCTTCTATTTCGGGGACTGCGTGTGTAATCCCCTCAATACGCATCTCTACCTAAATTCAACACACCACAGGGACACGCAATAGTACGAAGGGCATCCAGCCGTATAACTGGACCAGATCCCTATCAAAAGGCCAGCCCCAGTAACATTCAGATTAAGACCAACTTTTCTTTCCTTCCCCAAATGATTTTCTTTTCTCTCTTTCTTCTTGTTTGTGTTATCATTCTCTTCATTCATCTCTGTTTGCAGGTGCATTACCAGACTCATCACCTGCTGCTGGGACGAATGTTTTTAGCCCGGACTGTAGTTGCCCTGCGGCGCGACCTCTGTCCCTCCCCAACCCCCTGGCTGGTTGTTCCACACCCTCATTTCACGAGCCTCAAATATTTTGGTTGAAAAGCCGAAAAGCTCTTTCCTCCTGCCGAGGTGGATTACTTCCTGCCCCCTCTAAGTTCCGCAGTCCGCTACTTAAAATACCTCGTTAACGTTTTAACGCTCTGCTATCGAACTTCTACAAGCTGAACGGTTTATGAGCTAAGATCACTAAAACAAGTAAATATCGTAATGCGAGGTGACGGGGCATCTATTATGACGAGCCTGGAAGTTAGGCAAAACGCCTTTTTATTTATCTGGGTGTATACATAGAAATGTCACATAGAGACAAACATGTTTCCATACGTTTGAGAAAGGTAGAACCAATTATTACTTTGCCTTTTTTTTGGCCTATTTTAGCTTCCTTGGCCTATTTGATAGCTTCATGCCTTTTTTAAGTTGTTGAGTATATATTATAATTTCATGTACGTATTCAAATTAATAATACATACATCATCATTATAGACTGTTATGCCTTTCAGCGTTTAGTCTGCAAGCCTCTGTGAATTTACTAAACGTCACCACAATCCTCTATTTGCAACTAGTGCTATGGCCACATTTAGTTCTATACCTCTTATCTTTAAATCGTTGGAAACCGAGTCGAACCATTATCATCTTGGTCTCCCCCTACTTCTCTTACCCTCCATAAAAGAGTCCATCATTCTCCTAGGTAACCTATCCTCCTCCATCGAGTTCATTCCTAACTTAGCCGTTATCTCCTCATTCCTAGTATCCTCCCAATACTGCATTACACTACTGCAATGGTGAGTTTATTTTTATTGTAATATTATTTGACTTTTTCTAAATGAAATGATGTATAACACTTCATTATTAGTGAACAGGACACATATTTTATGATTTCACGAAAATTCTGTAACAAAGCTCCCAGAAATGCTTAGCAGGTTCGGAGTAATGTAGTTAGCGGTTGCAGAGTTAAGTTCGTTTATAATCAACAGCAGTCGAATACAAGACAGACATTGCGTGTCCTCAAAGATACAAGTCCAGTGGGTTTGTCACAGAAGCATCCTCAGCTTAAGAAAGAATTCGTGTGAGAACCTGTGTGTGGCGACGAATTCTCTCGCGCATTATTCTTGGGTTTCTAGACCGGGGCCCCTACTTCACCGTCAGCTAGCTCCTCAGTTGAGTGGACACAGTGCAGTGACTGAACTCAAGGAATGCCCTTGTTATCACCGGCCCGGAAATAGATTTGTGTACTTGAGGTTACGATAAAGAAGCGCACTATCGCCAGTTCACTTAAATGATAGTCTATATTCACTAAGTTGTGAGGAACAAGATGAGGTGTGAAAATTCTCGTACTTTTACTCAAGATATAAAACTGAATAGTTCACTATATATGTAAAGCAAAGCAAAGTCACCTCCGTACAGGCCATGAAGGCCCTTAGAGGAGTGGAAGGTAAAGGCTTCCACCATTGTTAACCTCGGCACGTGATGGGGTAGAATGGTTAGCTCTACGCCCGGCCGGCCGCCTTTGCCCCCAGGAATTAACCCTCTACTCATTTTTAGTGTAGGCTGAGTGAACCTCAGGGCCATATGGAAAATTCGTTTCTTAAATTTTACGACTATCTGACGGGTTCCGTACCCACGTCCTTCCGGGCGAACCGAGCACGCCTTTACCGCCTCGGCCAGGCAGCCCCTTCGCTATATATGAGTAGGAGAAAACATGCCAAAAATTGCTACAGAGTGATGACGTCACATTTACGTCACAAAGTGGTAGACAGAGACAGGAAATAAGTATCCAAAAAACCACAGTTGTAATCCTTCAGCCAAGCAACTCAATGTTAAAAAACATTCTGGAGATATAAGCTACGAATGTTGGGTAAATAAAATATAATAACGTAAGACAATATATTCTTTCTTTATTCCTAAAAATTACAATCCTTTTCTTAATCATCGTTTGCTGGCGAGGTGTAGTGTTTACAGTGTACTATGTCTTCTGGTATGGGCTATATCAAATTTGTTACTTTCATTGATCTGTCTCAGTCTCATCCTTGGCTTTAACAATGTGAAAGTGACTGAGGTATGAGTGATGCTAGTAATACCATTCCTTATGCAACCAGTCCCTGCTATGAATGGTGTGAAAATATCACTCATAGGGTCGGTTGGTGCATGCATTTCAGTGCGCTTGGCAGACTGATATGTAATAGCAACGGCTGGCTCGATGAGGAAAGCAACGGGAAACTACCTCACTCCTCATTTCCCTAGTACGCCTCTTCAGTGACGCCTTGGCTATTTATGACAGCTGATGGCGGAGCTGCAGAGGATCAAAGTAGCCTTCGGGCTGACTACCCAACACACATCCGGTCGATTAGATTAACAGTTTGCCTTTTTCTACCACTACGAGCGCTAATGTGAGGCAATGAAGACTTGCACATAAGCCCTTATAACTACATTCGGTGTGGGCATTTAAAAAAATTAAAAACACCTGAGGGGATTGAACCAAGGAACACATTACAGAAATAATAATGTAAATAAGTTAATTCGACTGGAATTTGAATCAAAAATAAAACGAGTAAGGAAACAAGCGATTTTAGGCCGGAAGTTGTTTTCGAAATTTGAAACCTTTCCGGGCCCTTTAAACCTTCAATTTTGGTCAAATTTGAGGAAATTGCTTAATTTTACGTTTTTCGTAGAAAGATTTTCAACATTAAAGCTAAATCCGAATTTCCTCTACAGCACATGCGCGGTGAACTTTAGGACATTCGTATGAGATCACAAGTTTCTGGCATCTGAGTCAACAACAGGGTCGCCAACATTAAAAATGACTGAAATACCAGGTGTGTTGTATAACACCGTTGGCACAACTGTTCTACGCCCGCCCATTTGCTTACTTTTTTAAAATGTTAAAGCTTTCACAGTTCGAACAAGTGGTTTCAATTTAATTTCAATCATCAATGATCTGCAGTTACGACCATCCCTACAGTAGGTGCCAGACTCCCTATTAATTATTTATCTATCTGCTTTTCTTAAACAATTTCAAAGAACCTGAAAATTTATCAAATATTTTTCCTTGACAATTTATTCCCATCGCTTACTCCTCGTCCTGTAAACGAATATTTACAACAACTTGTCCTCTTGATTTCCAACTTTTAAAAGATCCACTCAAACTTTTCCTTCTACCTGTGTCTCTACTGACAGCTCGAAACATATCATTTAGTCGAGCATCTCGTCTCCTTACACATACAGAACTCCGCTTAGTACTCCAAGGCAGTACACATACAGAACTCAGGGCAGTACACATACAGTACTCCAATCAGTAGTCCAAGGCAGTACTCCATTTGGTACTCCAAGGTAGTACACACACAGTACTCCGCTTAGTACTCCAAGGCAGTACACATACAGTACTCCGCTTAGTACTCCAAGGCAGTACACATACAGAACTCAGGGCAGTACACATACACTACTCCAATCAGTAGTCCAAGGCAGTACTCCAAGGTAGTACACACACAGTACTTCGCTCAGTACAAGACGATACTTTGACCCTGGTGGTACATGACGAGAGCAAATTACTCGCCTCACTACTCGGGGCTAGTCTCCTTTTGATACCCTGGTGGTGGAGTACTGGAATCTTCGTGGCTTGGCTAGAGGCGCACGGGGAAACCAGGGGATGAGAACAACGGAGGAAGAGAAGTGTATATTGAAGAGGCCTACGACAGGACTGATACGTAACAATATTTAGAATTCATTATAGTTAAATGATATTTTTAAGGAATATAAATGAGGATGTATGTGTAGACTGAAGAATGTAAGAGTATGTGAACCTCTAAAAGGGTACAGTATCTTAAAAAAGAGTATACCTGGTCATCCTATATAAAATACTGCTAATTCCATTGTTTTCTCCATAGAATAATACCACAGCTTCAGTGTAACAAAGACAGAAAGCCGCAATAAACCGAGAACTATTCACAGTAACACGCCCTAAACTCAACCACGGAGAGAGAGTTCTTGAGGAATGCGATGTTGACCTGTCCCATCTTCAGTGAAAGGACGGTAAAGCCTCCTTATTGTTGTCAGTTCCTGGAAGTCGGGCAGCGCTAGTCCGCCTTATTATCCGTGTAGGAGGCTTTGTATCATAGCCCCCTTGAAATGTGCTACACGCTAATTGCGGAGCAGAGCCTCTTATCTTTAACTCGGTAATCGCTCTCGTGTACAGGAATGAATTAACTGCTCGGTAGAGGTCCATCTGGCATTTATCACGTCTTTAAAGAGCGATTTGCGAGAAACGTGAAATATGGAAGAAGCATAATAATAATAATAATAATAATAATAATAATAATAATAATAATAATAATAATAATAATAATAATAATAATAATAATAATAATTTTGCTAGGGGCTTTACGTCGCACCGACACAGATAGGCCTTATGGCGAGGATGGGATAAGAAAGGCCTAGGAGTTGGAAGGAAGCGGCCGTGGCCTTAATTAAGGTACAGCCCCAGCATTTGCCTGGTGTGAAAATGGGAAACCAAGGAAAACCATCTTCAGGGCTGCCGATAGTGGGATTCGAAAGTACTATCTCCCGGATGCAAGCTCACAGCCGCGCGCCTCTACGCATCAAAGGCAGGCCTCCAGCTATCGTAAGAAAAAATCCGATACATGAAAAATCTACATCAACGTAGCAAAAACCTCCACTAGAGACGGAAAATGGCACAATTCACAGTCGTCCTCTTTCAGTACCTTGGAGAAATTCTACTGTCGGGATTAGACAGTAATGCCAATGTATAAAGAGCCACCAAACGCCATAAGGCCTACAGACTAACGTGGAATTACTACAACAAAAGAGTCATATCGCGTAATGAAAAATTACGACTTTACAAGGCAGTTGTTTTGCCGGAAGCGTTATACGCCTCAGAAACCATATCCCTTGGAGGTCACTCTAAAATTATAGAAATTGAAAAACAAGAAAGGAAAATTCTCCTGAAAATGTATGGTCTCACGAGAGAAAACGGAATGTGGATTAAGTAGAGAACAGCGGACCTGAAAGGCTCACTCTTGCCGTACGCAAGAAACGCCTGAAAAATTATGGTCATATCTATGGAATCGACAGCGAAAGACTCAACAAAAGATTTAAAGAAAACAACTCAAAGAAGGTCAAAATAAACTGGCAAGGTGGAAGGTGTGAATAACACAGACGACATCATGGAGCATTTAGTACAACAGTAGCCAAGCACAAATTCGTGGAGAAACCAAAAAGGAAAACTGGTAGGAAGTGGTCCACAGATCGCAAGATGTAACACAGTGCATTCATCAAGAGATTTTGGGAGGACAAGAAGGCGAAAACCATTAGGCCAACGAACAAGTTCAAACGCGGGGCATAATGAAGAAAGAAATAACAACAACAATAATAATAATGTGAGGCGAATGGAGGAGGATAGCTTACTTAGAGAAATAATGAACTCTGTTATGGAGGGTAACAGAGGTAGAGGGAGACCAAGACGACGATGGTTAGACTCAGTTTTCAACGATTTAAATATAAGAGATACAGAACTAAACGAGGCAATAGAACTAGTTACAAATAGAGGATTGTGGCGGCGATTAGTACATTCACAGAGGCTTGCAGACTGAACGCTGAAAGACATAACAGTCTACAATGAAGATGTATAATAATAATAATAATAATAATAATAATAATAATAATAATAGTAATAATAATAATAATAATAATAATAATAATAATAATAATAATAATAATAATGTTATTTGGTTTACGTCCCTCTAACTACTCTTGCGGTTTCCGGAGCCGCCGAGGTCCCGGAATTTAGTCCCGCAGAAGTTCTTTTACTTGCCAGTAAATCTACCGATACGAGGCTGACGTATTTGAGCACCTTCAAATACCACCGGACTGAGCCAGGCTCGAAGCAGCCAAATTGGGGTCAGAAGGCCAGCGCCTCAGCCGTCTGAGCTACTCAGCCATGGATTGGGAAAAAAATGAAAGCCTATTGGAACAACAAGAAGAACCCACAGAAGACCTGATTGAGCAATGTGCTTAACGTCTTCCAATACTGGGATAATTCGCTAATAATAATAATAATAATAATAATAATAATAATAATAATAATAATAATAATAATATAAGGATTTGGTTGTTTATTAAGACCTAAAATCGCCGAAATATGCTGGTAAATTTATTCTCAAAACTAGCTAAATATGACCCCGAAGAATGGAAAATATGGCCAAACATATGCATTACTTCCAAAGAATGATTTTTGACACTAGTTCCTTTATATTAAGAATGGAATTCATTATTCAGTCTTATTGCACTACTTCCTTTCTAGTTATTTTAACTTAATTCCACGAGAATCTAGCATACAATCATTAAACTGCGGTGACTACTGAACATGTTTAATTAATATTGCACCCGGCGAGTTGGCCGTGCGGTTAGGAGCGCGCAGCTGTGAGCTCGTATCCGGGAGACAGTGGGTTCGAATCCCACTGTCGGAAGCCCTGAAGATGGTTTTCCGTAGTTGTACCTTAATTAAGGCCACGGCCGCTTCCTTCTCATTCCTAGGCCTTTTCTGTCCTATCGACGCCATAAGACCTGTATGTGTCGGTGCGACGTAAAGCAAATAGCAAATCAATATTGCAGGTTTATACAAGGAGCCTCCGTCGCTCAGGCGGCAGCGTGCCGGTCTCCCCGGTCACTCCATATGAGATTTGTAATGGACAAAACGAAGGGTGGGACACGTTTTCTCCGGGTACTTTCATTCCAGCAACACTCTCCAATATCATTTCATTTCATCTGTCAGTTATTAATCATGCCCCAGAGGAGTGCGACAGGCTTCAGCAGCCGGCACAATTCCTTTGCTGGCCGCTAGATGGGGGCTTCATTCCTTCAATTTTGAGAGAGGAAAATGGGAGTGATCCGACACTTTGAAAAATGAAGGTATCGGCCAGAGAAAGACGAGGGCCACGAAGGAAGAACTCCTTAGGCCTCGAATGCTCTGATACCGTCGGGGTCAGAAAGGACAAGAGTTGACCAAGGGAGGTCGGATAGGATAGATGAAAGTGAGTAGCATGGGCACAAGTAAATGGAAGCAATTCCAGGACTCAGCTGAGGGCCCCGTGGTCGCCAACATACGCTCCAGAGTTATGACACTCTGAGGCTCCTTTCAGTCGCCTCTTACGACAGGCAGGGGATACCGTGATTGGTATTCTACCATCCCCACCCACAGGAGGCTGATAGGTGATAGCATACCTCAAACTTCGTGGACTTTACCTGCCACAGAAGAAAGCCTCCCTCAATATAATATTTCCGAGAAAAATGCGGTCGTGAAGTTCTTGTTATCGATACAGTACTTAGCAACCTGCTCTTATGACATTTCTGCAAACAGTTGACAACATCCCTCCATAAGATTTACAGCCATAATGTTAAAGGACAATTCCCGAGTAGTGTACCTGAGGAAAGAGAAGGGGACAATCTTCCACTACCAGGATATTGTACTGTTACCTGTAATGGACCTAAGATTTTTAGGCACAGTACTAAAACATTTGCAATATGCAGACTGATAATGCAGAGTTACCTTCTGTCCTCACTGTTCGTCATTTAGTTAACATTTAAACAGAAAAGGTTAATTGATCGTGCGGTTAGGTGCGCGCACCTTGAGTTTGCATTTGGGAGATAGTGGATTCGAATCACACTGTCGGCAGCCCTGAAGTTGGTTTTCCGTGGTTTCCCATTTTTACACCAGGCAAATGCTGGGGCTGTACCTCAGTAAAGGCCGCGGCCGCTTCCTTCCCTATTCTAGCCCTTCCCCATCCTTCCGTCGTCGAAAACTTGGATGTGTTATTGAGCAGTTAAAGATGTAGCACAACCGGGCTGCTTGGCTCAGACGGTTGAAGCGCTGGTCTTCTGACCCCAACTTGGCAAGTTCGATCCTGGCTCAGTCCGGTGGTATTTGTTTGTCTGTCTATATCGGTCCCTCAATCCTCCCCCTGTGGGTGGGGCCAGTAGAATAACACCCACAGTATCCCCTGCCTGTCGTAAGAGGCGACTAAAAGGGGCCCCACGGGCTCTGAACTTTGGAACGTGGGTTGGCGACCACGGGGCCCTAAGCTGAGTCCTGGCATTGCTTCCACTTACTTGTGCCAGGCTCCTCAATTTCATCTATCCTATCCGACCTCACTTGGTCAACTCTTGTTCTTTTCCGACCCCGACGCTATTAGGTTTGCGAGGGCTAGGGAGTCTTTCATTTTCACGCCCTTCGTGGCCCTTGTCTTCCTTTGGCCGATATATTCATTTTTCGAAGTGTCGGATCCCTTCCATTTTTCCTTCTGATTAGTGTTATATATATATACTAGTTGTACTTCCTCTTAAAACAATAATCACCACCACCATCCCTCAATCCTGAGGATCGTGATCTCTGTACCCGTTTCCATCCTCCACGGTAGATTGTATGAACGATGTCTTTGTTGCGTGTCCAGCATATAGGTGCTCTCCCACGCTCCCTCTTCCCAGGTACATTTCCCAAGATTGTGTTTTTCATGGCTTCCTTCTCCACGACGCATACTATGATCAAAGAACTGGAGAATCCTCTGTTGACATTTTGTCAATAACCTGGCACTGATGTTCAGCACCTTAAGGATGGATTCTTCGCCAGCACCACATCTCGAATGAGTTGATCTTATTCAAATCTGAAGCTCGTAAAGTCCACGTTTCAGCACCATAGAGGAAGATAGAGAATATCAGTGTCTCATCTTTAGCTTTACAGAAATGGAGGGATCCTTTCAAATATGAGATAACTGAGACATGATATTCTTCTCCTGATCTCTATTTCACAGCTGTTGTTGCTAGTTATAATGCCACCCACTTCCATTTCGCTGAAGGCACTGAGTACGTTCAGCGCTCAATACGTCAGCCTCGTGTCGGTAGTTTTACTGGCACGTCAAAGAAATCCTGTGGGACACAATTCCGGCACCTCGGCGTCTCCAAAAACCGTCTAAGTAGTTAGTGGGACGTAAAAACAAAACGTTATTATTAAGAATTAGCAAAAAATTGAAGTTTGGAACATCTGTCCATCAAAATTCACTGATGCACTATCAGTTTAGACAAAATTACCATCCATACAATCCATTAATTATCTACAGTAAGTATAGTGGTTGATAACGAAATTTCCTTTCATTTGAACTGAACCGATCCTTCTAGAGGAGGTACTATTTCTCTCCTTTTCGGAGGAGTTCTTGTTACTTAGACATCCTAATCGAATTCTATAAGTACTGGACGAAATAAGACCGTAATTAATATAATGCTGCGTTCATAATTTCACACAGACTACGTTATTAAATACATTATTCGAACAGGCCACAATTCTACTTACCTGATATTACCCGAACAGATTTACAATACTACAGAAATTATCCAATTATACCCGCAATTTTAACACTAGTTATTTTAACAATACGACAGAGGCAATACGTAAATCTCGCATATCACGAAATAAACCATGACTGCCAGATTAACAGTAACTGTAAGACGTCGTATCGGCAAGTAGGGTTCCTAAACTCTATGGTTAGCAACACTAAATCGAACCCAACTGCTAGAAAAGAAAAACCTTCAATATTAACACGGGAGAAAGAGCACACTCGAAGTCTTTACTATCTCGTGGCCAGAAATATTCATTTCAGGTAAAAAAAAAAAAATCAGTTCAGCCCTCAGAACCACCCACTACCTGCTTACACACACTCTCTCATTGGTCATATCCATCAGACGCGTTAACACTTGCACACATCTGAAGAGTACGGGGAGGTGGAGAAAACGGAAGTACGACGATATCTAGCATGAACGAAACACACGTGGAGGGAAAGATACTTGCTTCCTAGTCTGGCCACACTTCCCACTGGCTCGACAATGAACGGAGAGGGGAATGAAGGGAGAAACCACACTGCTCCTTCAAGGCATTTTTTTTTTTTTGCTAGTTGCTTTACGTCGCACCGACACACAGACAGGTCTTATGGCGACGATGGGACAGGGAGGGGCCAGGAGTGGAAATGAAGCGGCCTTGGCCTTAATTAAAGTACAGCCCTAGCATTTGCCTGGCGTGAAGATGAGGAAACCACGGAAAACCATCTTCAGGGCTGCCAACAGTGGGGTTCGAACCTACTATTTCCCGAATACTGGATACAGGTCGCACTTAAGCAACTGCAGCTATCGAGCTCGGTTTCAAGGCAAGAGACGTAATGTGTATGTCAACTCACTGAGGGTCAATTTCTAAAGTTTCTTTGTAATTCTTGTGTGTGAGGTCTGGGTGAAATGGTAGCTGTCTCGATGATGACTTCATTATCAAATGGCATCGCGCTCAACCATTGTAAGAAAGAATGATCCTTATTTTCGTCAGTATAGGCCCTGTTAAATACTACTACTACTACTACTACTACTACTACTAATAATAATAATAATAATAATAATAATAATAATAATAATAATAATAATAATAATAATAATAATCGTTATCCTCAAAACCAAAGTAAAAATAACCTGGCATTAAATAATTATGATAGAGACGCAATGGCGTTTGGAAAACCGTTCCTATGTAGTTCTTGTCAGCGCTGATCAAACAATTAAATGCTATATATTGGGGTGGGATTACATCGTGCACAGTTCATCGCAATTAAATTACTGTTAATTAATTGTTTTCCTTCATTAAGAAAAGCTAGTATAGATAGAATGTTTAACCTTGGAGTTGGGAGTGGCCTCTGAGTGCGCAAGCCACACCTCCTGGAAGACGAACACATGTGATGTTGTCTAAGTTACTTCTCCTTCATCCTCAGAGCTGGCCAAAATCTTCGCCCAAACGTTACCTGTTTCCTTTTCCACCCGGAATTCTTGTGATCGCGATTGTACCCTTAGTGAAGGCTTACGTGCCAGGGAGTATACTAATTTCAATGTCTTTCTCCAGGAAGTCCATTACGATTCTAGGTGGAAACAATATTTCACTCTAAATTCTGCAAGTACTTTCTTTAACAAACACGGAATTACTACTTTCTAAAATGATCTCAATCTAAAAATGTAGCCTAGACTGTTTGAAAGAAGAAATGTTTCACTCATATATTTTTGCACTTGGCGTTGCATAACATGGTCATTAAATAATTATAACTAAAATTATGAGCGAATTTGGATCGCATTTCTACGTTTTTTGCAACTTTATAGGACTTTTTTTTCCAATTTATTATGGGTCTTTTTTTACGCGATGTATAGATCTTCAACTTCCGAGCCCTACTTGTAACGTAACCAACATAATTATTAATACTTTTGTTTATAGTTTTTGGGCAGGCCTCGTTTTGAAAAAGCAGCCACGACAGGTTCACTGTTGGGAAAGCCGAAAGATATGAATCTGTTATATCGATGTCTTTTGTTCGATTTTGAGTGTGTAATGAAGTGTGGGTCACAGAAGTCTCCCATTGTACGCGGAGTTCTCCAAGGAAGATAAATAACCTTCATCCCTCCCTACCATTGAGTATAAAAACCGCAACAAGGCCGGTAGGCGAGGCGAGATTCTCAAATTCCTAGACACTGGCGCCATACACCGGCCTCCTCAACAAATACATGACAAATGATTTGGGGGTGGCTTTGGAGTGAGCAGCGGCCATGGAAAACGGCCCTCTTCAATAGCAATTTGTAGCGAATCTGAAATTCTCGGTTTCCTTTTGTAGACGATGTGTTGGAAGGAATGCGTTTTCTCACGCCAGTTTAACACACTAATGATTCTGAAAGTAGGTATGCTCTCGTTTTTCCCCCCCGTGGTTTAAAATGCATTAAGTTATACAATAATGTCGAAAGTATTTATTGGATATAATATGCTCTCCTTTACCCCCACATAAAATGTGTCCCACTCAGTTTGTATTCGTTATGCCAAACTAACGAGCACGTGTGAACTTTTTAGCACAACGTTTCTTCTTCTCTTCCCAAAATCTCTTCATCCTTCCGCTGTGCTTTTTGCGTTCTTCTGTCCATCCTGTAGCTTGTCTTTAGGTTGATCAGCAAATTGATGTTTGTTTGTAAGATTTCTGAATTGTTTTCTGTCTTGCAAGATTTCTTCATTTATACTCATTTCCTGAAGATCTTTGTTTATTTCTGTAAGCCAGTTGTTGTGACTTTTTAGAGATACTGCGAAATTTAGTATTTTCTTTGTTAGTCTATTGTTATCCATCCCGATCAGGTGACCATAGAATTTTAATCTTCTTTTTCTAATGGTGTCTGTGAATTTTTCTGTTACTTGATAGATTTCCTGTGATATCCTTTTCATCCAAATACCATTTTCGGATTTAGGTCCTAGAATTCTCCTAACAATTTTCCTTTCTTGTTTTTCGATGTTTTTTATTTGTGATCCGTCACCAGTTATCAGAGTTTATGATGCATAAGGGGTTTCTGGTTTGACAATTGTGTTCTAGTGTCGTAATTTTGCGTTTTGAGCTATAGATTTTGTTTGTTGTATCTACTCCAGGCAATTTTGTACGCTTTTTGTAATTTTGTAATTATTTCTTTGTTTGCTTGCTGATTTATCCCGTTTGGTTGCATAATTTCACGTAGGTATTTGAATTTATCTACTAGGGAGATTTTCCCATATCTAGTGATCAGAGGATGCTTGTTAAATCCTGATTTTGTATCTTCCATAGACTTTGTCTTTTCATATGAAATTTGCAGACCTGTTCTTGTCGCCAAATCGTGAAGTTTTTATAGGGACTGGAGTGCTTCTTGTTTGTTGTTGGAGAGGATTGCCAAGTCATCTGCAAAGGAGAGGCAAACAAGGTGAGTTTTGTTTTTGATATGTCTACCAATATTGATTCCTTTAGTTTCATTTTTCCATTCTCGATCCACTTTTCCCAGAACTAGATAGAATAGTAGAGGTGATAGATATCCATCGCCTTGTCTGACCCCTGTTGTAATTTCGAATGGCTCTGAAATTTCTCCTAAAAATGTAACATTCGCTGTTTGCATTATTATTATTATTATTATTATTATTATTATTATTATTATTATTATTATTATTATTATTATTATTATTATTATTATTATTATTATTATTATTCGTTTCGGCCGGCTGTGGACCACGTTATTTCAACCGTTTGCATCCTTGAGCTTTAATTATTTGCCAGTTTTCCCGCATTCGCTTTCTGTGAGCCTCCTTTCTTTCATCAGTCCACTTCTTGCCTGTTTTCAACTTCGACTTTTCTTGGAATCGCTGGTATGCTCGAACTTTCTTCTGGAGAGGAACACGTTCTTGGACGTCTTCATGTGTGATCCCTATTTCTTGAAGGTCTTTTTCAACTTCGGTGAACCAAGGTCCCTTGGTTTTCTTGTTTACAAAGTAGGATAAGATCCGGGTGGTGAACCTCTGCGAGCTCATACATGTTATGTGGCCATAAAAATTAATCTTCCGTTTCCGAATGGTGTCCGTTATCCTTTCCACATGCAGGTACAGTTCGTTGTTTTGCCGTCTCCCGTACCGCACTCACCATTTTCTCTGACGGGTCCTAGGATCTTTCTCAGAATTTTTCTTTCTTTGGCTTCTAACTTTTCAATTAAACCCTTCCTGTTAAACGCAAGGCATTCTGCTGCATAAAGGGCCTCTGGACGAATGACGAATTATTATTATTATTATTATTATTATTATTATTATTATTATTTACTTATTTAATTATTATTCGCTAATCGGGCAACTAGGTACCACGATAAGTTCCATTGTACATTCTGGCGTTTACTCAGTTTTCGATTGATCCTGCTCAGGTCTTCATTTGTTCGCTGTGTCTAGCAGGGCGTTCATCCGAGCACTTTGCACCACTCGTCCACTTCGCATCGCGGAAAAGTCACGATCCTTGTTCTGTAAGGTCTCGTTTACCGGCGTCATCTGGTTGTACGCTCATTTCTTCGAGGTCTTTCTTGACAATAACGTACCAGGGAATTATTATTATTATTATTATTATTATTATTATTATTATTATTATTATTATTATTATTAGTAATATTATTATTATTGGTTTTTCGCAACTAAGGAGTGCGACTGAACGTATTTAGCTGATGTCGTTGTCCTTTTCTTCTCCCAAAATCTTTTCATCTTCTGGCTGTGGCTTTTCTTGCGATCTTCAGACCAGGTTTTGTTGGTGGTAGTGCCTGGAGGATGTGTAAAGCGGTGATTGTCGACTAATTTTAATACTGTACAATGTCATCTGTGATGCCTATGTGCTGGAGATCTCTCGCAACTTCGAGCAGTCATTTTTTTTTTTTTTTTTTTTTTTGAATTTCATTGACAGAAAAAGGTTCAGAATCCTTTTGGTCCATGTCATGAGAATATGTCCGTAAAATTTGAAACGTCTTTTTCTAAATGTGTCTTGAGATTTTCTCTGTGTGTTGGTATCAATCATGAGATTCCCTTATCATTCAGATCCCCGCTGTAAAGACTGGTTCAAAACAATTCCTAAATATTTTTCTTTATTGCTTTTTCTACATCTTTAACCAATGATCTCCCCTCAACGATCAGATGTTTCAGATGCATATAGAGCTTCACATGTGATTAGAGTGTTGTAATGCGTTAATTTTTCATTTCAGGATATGGCTATTTTATTAGGCTATATCTATTCTGTTTGTACTTTAGAGATTCTTTCTTTGTTTGCTTTACGATTCAGTCCTGAAAGTTGGCTGACTTTCCCCGCTTATTTGGACTGAAACGATCGGGATATTTTGCCAAATTCGATTTTCATTCGTTGTCTATCTGGGTACCGAAGAATTCCTTCCATGTAGTGAGTTTTCTGGTACGTGATCAGGAATCCTGATCTGGATACTATTATTATTTATTATTATTCTTTCCTCGAATGAGCTAACTATGGACTACAAAGGTTTACCAAAATGGATTTCAGCTAACAAGGGATTCGTTTCACGTTCTTTAGAGCCTTCTTCCTAGCCCACATTTCCTTCATTTTCTGGCTTTGTAGTTGTTTAGCTGCTTCTGATCTCTTTGGTCTCTGCCCTGTCTTATGTTTAATCTGTGGGTTTTCCTTTAACATTTTCCGGAAAGTTTGTCTGTCCTGGCATATGGGATTCATAGATGCTGAAGTTTTGAAGATCTTGTTTAAATTGCTTGTACCACAGTGATGTTTTCTTGCAGGAGCTGGCTCTGTTTCTGGATGACGTTGGTCAGGAAATTTTGCCAAATTCAGTTTTCATTGGTTGTCTATTTAGGTACTATTATTATTATCGATTATGGCCATCTAAGGGAATCGACTGCATTCGTTTCGATTTGTTTCCTGCTTAATTTGTTACTTTCCAATAGTTCTTCATTATTTCAGTATGTTTTTTTTCCTCCTGTCTTCTGTCTTGATGTTATTCCTTTCCTTCTTTTGTTTGTGCTGAAAACCCTTAAGATTTTGTATCAGTCTTCTAAAAGTTGTTCTATCTTATATTACATGTGCTGTTTTTCTTCTTTCTTCGTTATGCCCAATTTAAAGAGTGTGTTTGATCTTGTTAGCTTGCTCTGACGGCTTCACCTTTTTCTTCTTCTTCTTCTTCTTCTCCCAAAATATCTTCATGAATTCGCTGTGGTATTTTTTCCCTTCCTCTGTCTACTGTTTTCCAGTCGTCTTTTTAGCTTTTTCCACTAAATCTGTGATTTGCAACAAGAATTCCAACAAAGACCTTACGACTTTTTATCGCATCGTCTGTAGCGTTTATTTCTTGTAAATCCTGCTTAATATCTTCCACGAGTTGATTTTGACCTTCTTTGAATTGATTATAGTTTTTTAGTAAATCTATTATTGCTCATTCTGCAGATGTGAACATAGAATTTCAAACGTCTCCTATGTACGGCATTATTAAACGTATCTGTTGCCTTGTACACGTTTGTAGTTTTTCTTCCATATGCCATTTATTATTATTATTATTATTATTATTATTATTATTATTATTATTATTATTATTATTATTATTATTATTATTATTATTATTATACATCGCAATTGGGAGATATCCCGGTGGCAAAGATCACTTACAGTACTGTGATAATAAAAGCAAAGTCATCTCCGTAAAGGCAATGAACGCCCTTGGAGGGGTGGAAGGTAAAGGCTTCCACTATTCGTAACCTCGGCACTTGATGGGGTAGAGTGGTTAGCTCTATGGCCGGCCGCCTTTCCCCCCAGGAATTAACCTGGTACTCGTTTTTGGTGTAGGTTGAGTGAACCTCAGGGCCATGTGGACCTCCGGAGGTGGACATCTCGTTTCTTAAATTTTACGACTTCTTGACGGGGAAAGTGTGATAATAAAGTTAAAACAAAATTACCCAACAACAACAACAACAACAACAACAAAACAACAACTACAACAACCAATTCCATGGAAAGAAAATATCACAAGAAGTACTACTAGTTTAACATTCTAAATCCAGCATCATCATATACAAATTTATGAGTGGGACTATTTTCCGTTCTGGCTTTCCTATAATGTCATCACTTTTAGAGTGACCTTCTGGAGATGTAGTTTCTGAGGCATATACTGTAACGTTTCCGGCAAAGGCAAAGTAACTGTCCTGTAATGGCGAAGTTTCGCATTACGCGATATCGCTCTTATATTGTAATGATTCCTTGTTACTCTATACGCTTTCTTCTTCTTCTTCTTCTTCTACTTCTTCTTCTTCTTCTTCTTCTTCTTCTTATTATTATTATTATTATTATTATTATTATTATTATTATTCTATCACCTTTTCCCACCTGCGGGTGCGAAGTGAGTGGCAATATAGATTTGGTCCTGTTTTACGGCCGGATGCCCTTCCTGACACCAACCCTAATTGGAGGGGTGTAATCCCTATTGCGTGTTTCTGTGGTGAATGGTAATGTAGTGTGTTGTCTGAATATGACGAGGAAAGTGTTGGGACAAACACAAACACCCACTTCTCGGGCCAGAAGAATGAATCAGAGGCGATTAAAATCCCTGGCCCGGTCGAGAATCGAACCCGGTGCCCTCTGAACCGAAGGCCTCAACGCTGACCATTCAGCCAATGAGTCGGACTACTCTATACGCTTTCTGGAGTTTATTATTATTATTATTATTATTATTATTATTATTATTATTATTATTATTATTATTATTATTATTATTATTATTATTATTATTATTATTATTATTATTATTAGCGTTCGTGGCTCAGGCGGCCGCTCAACGCTGGGTTCCGTGGTTCAAATCCCGGTCACTCCATGTGAGATTTGTGTTGGACAAAGTATTTCTCCGGGTACTCCGATTTTCCCTGTCATATTCCATTCCAGCAGCACTCTCCAATATCATTTCATTTCATCTGTCATTCATTAACCATTGCCCCAGAGGAGTGCGACAGGCTTCGGCAGCCGGCACAATTCCTATCCTCGCCGCTAGATGGGGCTTCATTCATTCCATTCCTTACCCGGTCGAATTATTATTATTATTATTATTATTATTATTATTATTATTGTTGTTGTTGTTGTTGTTGTTGTTTCGTTTCGGCCAACTAAGGACCACGTCATTTCAACTGTTTCCCTTGAGCTACTCCTTCATTCGAATACGGTGTTGCTCCTTTCGCTACTCCGTCCATGCCTTTCCAATTTTCATCTTCGGCTTTTGTAGGAAACTCTGATGATCTTGGAGTTTTTTCTTAAGTGGGACACGCTCCTGGATATCTTCAAATGAGATCCCAATCTCCTGCAGATCTTTCTGTACCTCACTGAACCATGCCCCCTTTACCTTTTTCTCTTGGAGGAAAGTGAAAATGCGGTTGAATTCATTCGGGCCATGTGCCCATAAAAAGTAATCCTCCTTTTTCGCATCACATCAGTTATTTTCTCCACATGCGAGTACAACTCCTGGTTGTGCCGTCTCCTAAACTCGCCGTTGTCTTTGACTGGACCTAAGATTTTTCTCAAAATCTTTCTTTCCTTGGCCTCCAATTTCTCCATCATGCCTTTTCTGTTCATGGCGAGGCATTCCGCTGCATATAGAGCCTCTGGCCGGATGACAGTGCAATAGTGTTTTATTATTATTATTATTATTATTATTATTATTATTATTATTATTATTATGCGAAAGGCCGAGATTTGAACCCCGATGGAACCAGAGTTGAAATTTCCATCTTAAAAATCTCCTTGCTTCAGAAAGGCCGCCTGGTCTTAAACCCAAAGCCAAATGCAAAATGCGTTGGCTCCGGTGACCCCAGAAATACCCAAGATAGGCTGTTTAGTTGTCTGTAAGTAGTTTACAGTGTCTAACGGTCATCTGTATTGGTTGTGTGAGTTACCGGACTCATGTGGAGTCAAACCAAGGAACAGCCGTCGTGTGTCCTGATTGTTAACAGATTGTGTGCTCGAGCCTGTATGCGTACAACTGCTGTGCGGACCCAAGTGAAAGTGAGCCTGATTACCTGTTGTGATGAGGACAGAGACGTTGTAAGTAGCCACAAATTAAGGAAACAATGGTCATCCTGAATTGAAGTAGATCGATAAAGCAGACTGCGTTTTATTCGTAACGTAGCTCAAAACAGTTACCCTGCAAGAAGATCTACACGAATCGGAAAACATAACATTAGGGGGTCATTCTAAAATAGCAAAATTTCAAAAGCAAGAACGGAAAATTATCGGGAAAATATACCGCCCTATGAAAGAAAATGGAATTTGGATCGAGAGGAAAACTACAGACCTCTACAGTCTGACAGACAGGTTCACTAACATCGTATGTAGGGACGTTTGAAATTGTTTGTACATATCTACAGAAGGGGCAACAGAATCACCAAAGGATGATTTAATATAATAAACTCACAGATAAACTGTCTGGAATAAACAAAAGAAGACCTGCAAGAAATATATATCACAGCAGACATCATAAGAAATCGCAGAGCCTTTACAACATTAGCATCAAAGCGTTAATTTACAGAGAAACTAACAAGTAAGTAACTAAGTAATGGTTTATTTTACCTGGCAAGATTAAGGCCTTCAGGACTTCTCTTCCATATAACCAGGCACTGAAATATACATGCATCACAATAATTAAATTAAATGAAAATTAAATATAATAATAATAATAATAATAATAATAATAATAATAATAATAATAATAATAATAATAATAATAATAATAATAATAATAATGTTACTTGCTTTACGTTCCACTAACTACTTTTACGGTTTTCGGAGACGCCGAGGTGCCGGAATTTTGTCCCGCAGTTCTTAAACATGCCAGTAAATCTACCGACACGAGGCTGACGTATTTGAGCACCTTAAAATACCACCGGACTGAGCCAGGATCGAACCTGCCAAGCTGGGGTCAGAAGGCCAGCGCCTCAACCATCCGAGCCACTCAGCCCGGCATAGCAATAATAATGTATCCATGTTGGGTAGTCAGCCCGAAGGCTGGTTTGATCGTCTGCACCACAGAAACACGCAATAGTGATTACATCCCTCCATATAGGGTTGGCGTCAGGAAGGGCATTCGGCCGTAAAACAGGGCCAAATCCACATGTGCGACCCAGTTCGCACGCGCGACCCCACAGGTGTGGGAAAAAGCGGTAGGAAAAGAAGAAAGAAGAAGAAGTCTGGTTGACTGGACAGAATATTTAGGAAGTGCTGTTTCTGAAGCCTTCTTGGCAACCCATGTTCAATGAATGGACTTAAAACTCTTCTTATTTGAGAAGCTGTGTCCATCGTTAAAGCAGAGCCTTTCCTCACAGTTTGTAACAACAACTTCTAGGAGGCCATGCTTTCACTTTAATTGTACGCCTTGTAAGTCAATCACAGCCCTCAACATGGCCGCTTCCTTCTAAGGAACCCGTTAGCCGGCCATAACCCTGCCTGCCCATTCATCCCTTGACGAACACTCATAAACGGACGATGCAGTCGCCTTGCTGTCCTTGAAAACTTGTGGAAAGAAAGAGAAGAGAGGGGAACGAATGAAATATAAAAAAAAAGAGAAAGAGAGAAGTTTCTTGTAAACAGTCATATAACCATCTAGTAAACATTTAGTCAAACGCTTCTATATCGCCGCTCCCTTCTTCCGTTTTATGAATGGGGGCTCGGAACAGCGCTGTATAACTGCTCCTTGGTGGCACCGTGACGTAACAGACAAAAGACAGCCCACCATATATTGTGTTTTCATTGAGAGGAAGAGTTCATTTTGTGTTCAGTACAAGGAAATACGCAGGCATATTTACTTGTTTATATTGGCAGGCTCGCGGACAGAAATAGACAAACGCGTGCTAGCTACCTCAGGAGGGCGGTGAAGAGACCGGTATTGAGCAAGTGGTCGCCCAGTTTGGGTCACATAGTTGTCGGCTTATTCGGGAGATAGTGGGTTCAAGCCCCCCTTCGACAGCCCTGAAGATGGTCTCCCATTTACCGGGCGAGTTGGCCGTGAGCGTAGAGGCGTGCGTCTGTGAGCTTGCATCCGGGAGATCGTGGGTTCGAGCCCCACTGTCGGCAGCCCTGAAGATGGTTTTCCGTGGTTTCCCATTTTCACACCAGACAAATGCTGGGGCTGTAACTTCATTAAAAGATGGTCACTTTCTTCCCACTCCTAGCCCTTTCCTATCCCGTCGTCGCCTTAAGACCTATTGTCAAGCAAACTGTAAAATAAAATAAAAAACAATCACATATTCCCTTCAGACCAGGATTACTCAATTTCTTTGCAATCATTTAAGAAAAGGCTAGAGGAACAACAGATAGGGAATCTGCCACCTGGGTGACTGCCCTAAATGTCGATCTGTAGTAATTCGACTCGACATGAGGCCTATAACCTGGATGTTATCCAGTCCATATTCACGTCGGTAGAAGGGGATAGTTGGTTCGTAGATGCTTTCTTTTACTCGTGTACTTCACCGGGTTGATTAGTGTGCGATTCAAACCTAACCGTAGGATCAATAATATACTGTATCCATTTCCTAATCTAATATATACTGCATCCCCTGACATTGTTTGATTGCCCTCAGGGATCGCAAGGCTTTTAGGAATCTGGTTGCAATGCACACGTTCACGGAAATGGCTAAAAGAACCACAGGGAAGCAATGGACGGAAGAACGCAAGAAACAGCATAGCGAGTTCATGGTGATGGTGATTATTGTTTTAAGAGGAAGTACAACTAGGCAACCATCCTAGCGAGTTCATGAAGAGATTTTGGGAGTAGAAGAAAGGGAAACCATCATCAAGCTAACAAGTTCCAACGCGCTCTGTAAACGGGCATAACGAAGGAATAATAATAATAATAATAATAATAATAATAATAATAATAATAATAATAATAATAATAATAATAGGGAAACAACTAGGTCCTCGACAGTACACGAAAGGACACAGTTGGGATTGGAATTGTGCATAGTTGATCCGAAATTGAAAGGAGTTGCGAAGTAAAATCGACAATCTTAAAAGAATTCGGGGAGAAACAATTGGAAGTGTTGACCCACAGTAGCGGCGATTGGGAATTAAAAGTGGAGGGGGGGGGGGGAGGGGGCAAAAATGTACAGACAACAAAAAGTACATGGGTTAGTGGGATATAGCGGGCGGGGTGGGGGAGGAGAACGGCGTGGTGTGCATGTAAACTGGAAAAAAACCCTCCAAAGTGGGAATTATTTATGCTGTCTCAGCTAATTTCCACAGACAGGTAAATGTTTTACCAACTTAAGTGTAGCAATAATTTGAGATTCTGATTCAATAATAGACTATACAATAAAAATTTCTCCAAAGGAACAATATATACATCTATTACAATTAAATAGAAGTACGGCATGATTATGCAATTAAAATCATTTAGTATTTGACTAGGCCTACACACTAAGAAACTAATAGACAGTAAAGAGACTGCTAGACGGACGAATGTGCGCGGCAAGTCGGTAAATCATACCTCAGTGTCCATGATCTTGGCAAAAAATTATACCCCTGCTACCCTTTCTCACAGCATGTGCAAAGTGCCCACTACTTGCTGTGGCGCTGTGCAAATCAGTTAGGCGCGACGAGCGACATTTTGCACGTATTTCCGCTAATAATTAACGAAAAAAAGTAAAGAATTAGCTGTTAAGAAAACAGGGCTTGTACAAAGTGCTTTTTTTTTAAAAAATACTCCTATATTCCTAGTTTCAGACGGCTAAAATGGAATAATTTTTTCTCCACAAAGTGGAGGGGCAACTGCCCCCCCCCCCCCTCACCACCTTTTGTCACCGCTACTGTTGACCCATATTGATAAGGAGCAGAGAAAGATAAGAAGCGGAAGAGTGAGCAAGTTCTAGGAAGATAAGAAAAGAATGGCTATGAAGTAGTCCACACACAGTTGGCTACAAATGAAAGTAGGTAATGATAATACGAGAACTGGAAACGATTCAGAGGAAAGCAGCTCGATTTGTTCTGGTAGATTTTCGACAAAAGAGTGGTGTTATGAAAATGTTACAGACTTTGAGCTGGGAAGACTTGAAACAAGCAGACGAGTTGCACGACTAAAGAGTATATTCCGAGCTGTCAGTGGAGAGTTGGCGTGGAACGACATTAGTAGACGAGTAACTTTGAGCGCTGTCTTTAAAAGTAGGAGAGGCCACAAAATCAAGATAAAGTTCGAATTCAAGAGGAGAAATTGGGACAAATATTCGTTTATAGGAAGAGGAGTTAGGGCAGGAATAATTTATCAAGGGAAATGTTTGATAAATTTCCAACTTCTTCGAAATAATTTAAGAACGAAATAATAATAATAATAATAATAATAATAATAATAATAATAATAATAATAATAATAATAATAATAATAATAATCATCATCATCATCATCATCTGTTTACCCTCCAGGGTCGGCTTTTCCCACCTCTACCGCCTCAAGGGCAGTGTCCTGGAGCTTCAGACTCTTGGTCGGGGATACAACTGGGGAGAATGACCAGTACCTCACCCAGGCGGCCTCACCTGCTATGCTGAACAGGGGTCTTGTGGAGGGATGGGCCGTGGCCTTATGTTAGGTACCATCCCGGCATTCGCCTGGAGGAGAAGTGGGAAACCACGCGGAAAACCACTTCCAGGATGGCTGAGGTGGGAATCGAACCCACCTCTACTCAGTTGACCTCCCGAGGCTGAGTGGACCACGTTCCAGCCCTCATACCACTTTTCAAATTTCGTGGCAGAGCCGGGAGTCGAACCCGGTCCTCCGGGGGTGGCAGCTATTCACGCTAACCACTACACCACAGAGGCGGACATCATAATAATAATAATAATAATAATAATAATAATAATAATAATAATAATAATAATAATAATAATAATAATAATAATAATCTTATGGTATCAGTTATCGTGTTGCAGGCATTTTGATTTGGTGCTATTTAAGCTACCTCCTTGTTAGTTTTGCCAACGGCCGTAGCCGTGTTGAAACACCGGATCCTGTGAGATCTCCGAAGTTAAGCAACATTGGGCGTGGTCAGGAGTTGGATGGGTTGCCACGCGCTGTTGGTTGGAGGTAAGGGAATGGAGGAGCGGAAAGGAACTGGCCACCCTACCGCACGTAAACTGCGGCTCAGGAACACCTCTGCGGAGGTTCGGACCTGCCTTCGGGCAGAATAATAATATTGCGTGCATAGTTTATTGTCTATAAACCGAGAAAGTGGTTGTGCGGTTTGGACCAGCTTGCATCCGGGAGATAGTGATTTCTAACCCCACTGTCGGCAGCACTCAAGCCGTTTTCCATGGTTACCCATTTTCACAACAGGTTGTACCTTAATTAAGGCCACGGTCGCTTCCCTTCCCACTCCTAGCGTTTTCCTATCTCATAGTCGCCGTAAGACCTATGTGTCGGTACGACATAAGGCAGACTGTAAAATATATATACTCAAGGATCATTATATACTGGTATTGTACTGTCTAAACTTCACCACAGAAGTCATAAATGCAATGCAAAATAAAGATTCTCCGCCGCACGAATTGAGTTTTATTAATGACAAATAATTTTTTTTTTCAAAAATTTAAATAGAACCTCATTTGTCAATAAAATTCCGGTAACGAAGTAATGGAGCTGCTGGTGTATTGTATTTCCAGTCACACAACCCACTGGAGTGTCCATACCGCCTAACCTAAAAGTTGATACCACTGCCATCTAGTGGTGCAGAGCGGAACTTCGTGCTAGCCATCTTCTTGATTCATCACGCTTTAGAACTGGTTCATAGCATTGAGATACAAATGTTAGCAGGAGAATGAGAATTAATTATTATACTGGGAGAACGAGATCAAACGTCCATTTTCTTTTAATAGTAAATATTATTCCATTTTCTTTGTAATAAAACCTATCTAAGGCATTTGATAGGGTAGATCATGGAAGACTACTGGCAAATATGAGTGCTATTGGACTAGAAACTCAGAGAATTAGAGTAGGGGAAGCTTTATCTGACCCTGTAATAATTAAGAGGGCAATTTCTCAAGGCAGTATTATTGGACCTTTGCGTTTTCTTATATATATCAATGATATGTGTAAAGAAGTGGAATCAGAGATAAGGCTGTTTGCACATGATGATATTTTGTACAGCGTAATAAATAAGTCACAAGATTGTCAGCGGCTGCAGTGTGACCTCGATAGTATTGTGAGATGGACAGCAGGCAATGGTATGATGATAAACGGGGTTAGAAGTCAGGTTGTGAGTTTCACAAATAGGAAAAATCCTCTCAGTTTTAATTACTGTGTTGATGGGGTGAAAGTTCCTTTTGGGGATCATTGTAAGTACCTGGGTGTTAATATAAGAAAAGACCTTCATTGGGGTAATCACATGAATATGACTGTTTATGAAGGGTACAGATCTCTGCACATGGTTATGAGGGTATTTAGGGGTTGTAGTAAGAATGTAAAGGAGAGGGCATATAAGTCTCTGGTAAGACCCCCAACTAGAGTGTGGTTCCAGTGTATCGACCCTCACCAGGATTACTTGATTCAAGAACTGGAAAAAATCCAAAGAAAAGCAGCTCGATTTGTTATGGGTGATTGCCGACAAAAGAGTAGTGTTACAAAAATGTTGCAAAGTTTGGGCTGGGAAGACTTGGGAGAAAGGAGACGAGCTGCTCGATTAAGTGGTATGTTCCGAGCTGTCAGTAGAGAGATGGCGTTAGGAGGACATCAGTTGACGAATACGTTTGAGTGGTGTCTTTAAAAGTAGGAAAGATCACAATATGAAGATAAAGTTGGAATTCAAGAGGGCAAACTGGGGCAAATATTCGTTTATAGGAAGGGGAGTTAGGGATTGGAATAACTTACCAAGGGAGATGTTCAATAATTTTCCAATTTCTTTGCGATCATTTAAGAAAAGGCTAGGAAAACAACAGATAGGGAATCTGCCACCTGGGCGACTGCCCTAAATGCAGGTCAGTAGTAACTGATTGATAAACCATCTTCAGGGCTGCCGACAGTGGGGTTCGAACCCACTATCTCCCGAGTACTGGATACTGGCCGCACTTAAGCGACTGCAGCTATCGAGCTCGGTCTTCGAAAAAAAATGAAGGCATCGGTCAAAGTGAGGCTCGGGCCACGAAGGGCGTGAAAATGAAAGACTCCCTAGGCCGCCAGTGCTCTAATAATGTCGGCGTCGGAAAAGAACAAGAGTTGATCAAGAGAATTCGGATAGGATAGATGAAAGTGAAGAGCCTGGCACAAGTAAGTGGAAGCAATGCTAGGGCTCAGCTAAGGGTCTCGTGATCACCAACCCACGCTCCCAAGTTAAGAGCACCTAGGACCCGTTTTAGTCACCTCTTACGACAGGCAGGGGTCACCATGTTTCTTATTCTATCGCCCCCACCCTCAGGGGGATCCACTGTCCGTAACTTCAGATACGTCAACCTTGTGCCGGTGGATTTACGGCACGTAAAAGACCTCATGTGGGACAAAATTTCGGTACCTCAGCGTCTCCGAAAACCGTCAAAAATAGTTGCTGGGTCGTAGAAACAATAAGATTATTATTAAGCAAGTGCCTCTGAAAAACTGAAAATATGATTTCTTAAAATGTTCGACTTCCCGACCGGGATCAAACTCACGTCCTTTCAGGTGTTCGTCCTTACCACCTTGGCCAGGCAGCCTCTTAAAGTGCTGGTCAATAAATTAAGACAGTTTCTTTTTTTCTCTTAGAAACAAAATCAGCAATATTTAAAACCATAACCTAAAGAAGAAAGTAGGGTTTAGAGAAACCATCACATTGAAAGTGGGCATATAACAAAGAAAATGACAGTACAGGCCTCTTCAAGTGGTACAGGAGTAAAACTGAGGTCTCAAAACAACATGAGTGATGGAGCAGTTGCTTGGGATGGCTCTTGGTTCCACACAGAGAAAAGTAGACCAGCAGGAACCAAGCAAGCAACCAACAGTAGACCTGGACCCTGCGGGTGGGGGCGGGAGAATACATCCAGTCTTCCGTGCCTGTCGTAAAAGGCTACTAAAAGAGGACCCATGGGTTTTCATCTTTGGAGCGAGGGTTGTCGACTACGGTTCCCCTAGTTTACCCTGGTATCAGTGGCGGTTGGTGCAGAAAATCAGTTGTGTGCTGTAACCCATCCCCATTCTAAAAAATAAAAATATTTATAAACATACTGGTATGTGGTTTTCAAGAGGCTCTCCACTGAGTTTTCCACACTGAACAAACACGCAAACAACCCCGACACATGCACACATACCTCATAACAAAACTATAAAACTATATAATTAAACACACAATAACACCTGCAATGGCAAAATATTCACGATCTCAAACACTTGGTGTGAGCGCGGAAAAACAGAACTTCCCAATGTTACCAACATCATTGAAATAAAACCAGCAGCGTCGTAATGCAAAATTATATGTAATGTTTTATAGTGTCATTTATAAACTAGACATTTTTAATTAAATAAAATCACAAAATCATTTCCTTATTTTGATAACATAAAATGTACAATTTTTATAGTTCATCGATTTACAAATGTGGCTATGGAATAGGCAAGTTGGTAGTATTCTATCCTCTTTGGTATTAAAAGACCTGGCGCGAACAGCTCTATAGTATTTTGTTTTCCCGTTTGCTTTGAGCGATCCCCTCTTAAATACTACCGCTGAGTCAAGAGGGTGCCAGCTGCCACGTTCTCATATCGTTCGTAATGCAAGTGCTGCCTCTCTCTGGTCGAACGAAGAATCGCTGTGAAGTGACGTCTTGGTTGTTGTATCCACAGCCTATCGGAACACATTGTCTTTGTATCGGAAAAGTTCGGCACGCATGCGCAAAAGGCAGAGTTCCTGGTTTCTGGCTAAAAGCTCGCTGAGCTGTGATCGCACAGCACCCGGCTTGGAGCGCACCGGTAGTTATCTGGTTGTGAGGGGAGTTGAATAATTTCCTATTCTTTGGCTGACGTCATTTTCAATGCACTGTATTTGATTGTAGATAATCTTTTTAAACTAATTTATTTTCCCAATAGGCAATGTGCTGCAGCACTTCAGCACATAAGGTACGGCCGCTCCTGCCTGGCATTGTTTCCACTTACTTGTGGATTTTTTCCATTTTTCTGTTTTGTCCCACACAATGAAAGGCCCTCTCTTAGTCTCTAAATAAGAGCAGACTAGACATCCCTTGGTCACCTCTTGTTCTTTTCCGACCCTGACGATGTTAGGTTCGTGAGGCCTAGATTTTCACGTCCTCCGTGGCCCTTGCCTTTCTTGACCAACACCTTCGTTCTTCGAAGAAGTTACAAGATTGTGAGAAACTGCAAAATGACCTTAATAATCTTGTGAGATGGACAGTATGATGAAATGAAATGTATGGCTTTTAGTGCCGTGATATCCCAGGACGGGCGACCTGCGCGTCGTGATGACAATGAAATGATGATGAAGACAACACATACACCCAGCCTCCGGGCCATTGGAATTAACCAATTAAGGTTAAAATTCCCGACCCGGCCGGAAATCGAACCCGGGACCCTCTGACCGTTCAGCCAACTAGTCGGACGACACTGACGATAAACGGGGTTAACAGTCAGGTTTTGAGTTTCACAAATAGGTTTTAATGATTGCGTTGATGGGGGTGAAAGTTCCTTATGGGTGTTAATAGGTGTAAATATAAGGAAAAATGCCCGTTGGGTTAATAACATAAACGCGATTGTAAATAAAGGGTATACGCCTCTTCACATGGTTACGAGGGTATATAAGGGTTGGAGTAAGACCCCAGCTAGAGTATGGTTCCACTGCATGTGACCCTCACCAGGACTACCTGATTCAAGAACTGGAAAAAATCCAAAGAAAAGCAGCTCGATTTGTTCTGGGTGATTTCCGACAAAACAGTAGCGTTACGAAAATGTTGCAAAGTTTGGGCTGGGAAAACTTGGGAGTAAGAAGACGAGCTGCTCGACTAAGGGGTATGTTCCGAGCTGTCAGTGGAGAGCTGGCATTAGTAGACGAATATGTTTGAGTGGTGTCTTTAAAAGTAGGAAAGATCACAATATGAAGATGAAGTTAGGACAAATATTCGTTTATAGGAAGAGGAGTTAGGGATTGGAATAACTTACCAAGGGAGATGTTCAATAAATTTCCAATTTCTTTGCAATCATTTAAGAAAAGGCTAGGCACCAAGCTCGATAGCTGCAGTCGCTTAAGTGCAGTCAGTATCCAGTATTCGAGAGATAGTGGGTTCGAACCCCACTGTCGGCAGCCCTGAAGATGGTTTTCCGTGTTTTCCCATTTTCACAACAGGCAAATGGTGAGGTTGTACCTTAATTAAGGCCACGGCCGTTTCCTTCCCACTCCTAGCCCTTTCCTGTTCCATCGTCGTCATAAGACGTATCTGTGTCGGTGCGGCGTAAAACAACTTTGTAAAAAAATGAAAAGGCTAGGAAAACAACGGATAGGGAATGTGCCACCTGGGTGAATGCACTAAATGAAGATCAGTAGTGACTGCTCTTGATATTGATTGATATTCCATTTTTCTTCTGAATAGTGCTGCCCAGTTGTGCTTCCCATTAAAACAATAATCACCACCACCACCACCTGGATCGATGGCCATGAAGGAAGTCACGGACTTCATTATTCATCTCTTTCGGCCAAAGAGGTGGTAATCTCAAAATTATGTCTCAGATTCTATTTTATACATTGAAATAAAATCAAGTGCAGAAAAAATCTGAGTGTCTCTACTTTAATTTTGACAAGTTTTATGATAAATGAATTAGCAGTTGTTTTCTTTCAGTTTCAAAAGCAATGTATATCGTCTCCACATCATGTATACCATTAATTCTCTCAAAATTGCGTCAAAAGCGAATATATGGATACACCATTATTATTATTATTATTATTATTATTATTATTATTATTATTTGCTAGTTGTTTTACGTCGCACCGACACAGATAGGTCTTATGGCGACGATGGGACAGGAAAGGGCTAGGAGCGGGAAGGAAGCGGTCGTGGCCTAATTAAGGTACAGCCCCAGCATTTGCCTGGTGTGAAAATGGGAAACCACGGAAAACCATTTTCAGGGCTGCCGACAGTGGGGTTCGAACCTACTATCTCCCGAATACTGGGTACTGGCCGCACTTAAGCGACTGCAGCTATCGAGCTCGCTATTATTATTATTATTATTATTATTATTATTATTATTATTATTATTATTATTATTATTATTATTGTGTTGTTGCTGTTGTTGTTGTTAGCAAGATATTTGTGCACAGAGATCAATTCTGTTAGTGTAAACACGATATCCTACTCAATGCGTGACTCAAAGCTTTAGAAAACCTTACGCCTGTTACATGTAGCGGCCATATTCCTGGACGTATAGCATCATCAACGCTTGATTAAGAACTCTTAAATACTCTTTTTACACCCTCAACCTTCAGCGCAGAACGTGAGACCTAAACCACAGTGGATCGAAAGTTGTCTTTGAATGCGACTGTTCTCTACCAACACACAGTTGCATACAATGTCAGTGTTCTCAGACATGCGCCAGGACAATTGATAAATTCTCACTTGCAGTACATGTAAACATAAGATAGACGCCGCACCGGTTGGAATTCTCAGAAGCAATCTGTACCGGAAACTTCATACACAGTGTATAATATCACCATCATTGTCCCGTTGCAGATAACGGACAAGTAACCTGTCTGTTCAAAGATAGATAACTCGACAACCATACCCTGTTTTATCGTGTCTTTCTTGCTGATCCAGTGTGATGTACACTTCAGTACAATTGCTGAAAGTGCAGTAATCTCTATTTTATTATCACCTCGTGAATTTTCTTCCCATAAAGCTTTCGTACAGCTCATAATGGCGCCTTAACCAGGGGCGGCCGTACCTTATGTGCTGAAGAGCTGCAGCCAGTTGGAAAAATAAATTCGTTTAAAAATATAATCTACAATCAAATACAGTGCATTGAAAAAGACGCCAGCCAAAGAATAAGAAATTATTCAACTCCCCTCACAACCAGATAACTACCGGTGCGCTCCACGACGGGTGCTGTGTGGTCACAGCTCAGCGAGAGCTAAGCTTTTAGCCAGAAACCAGAAACTCTGCCTTTTGCGCATGCGTGCCCAAGGTTTCCGATACAGAGAGATAGGCTGTGGAAACAACAGCCTAGACATCACTTCACAGCGATTCTTTCGTTCGACCACAGACAGGCAGCACTAGCACTAGTCACACTTGCATTACGACCAATATGAGAAGGTGGCAGTTGGCACCCTCTTGACTCAGCGATAGTATTTATGAGGGGACTGCTCAAAGCAAATAGGAAAACAAAATACTGTAGAGCTGTTCCCGCCAGGTCTTTTAATACCAAAGAGGACAGAATACCACCAACTTGCCTCTTCCATAGCCACATTTGTAAATCGATGAACTATAAAAATTGAACTTTTTATGTTGTCAAAATAAGGACATGATATTGTGATTTTCTTTAATTTATTTAATCTAGTTTATAAATGTTACTATAAAAACATAACATGTAATTTTGCATTACGCCGTTGCTGGTTTTATTTCAATGATGTTGGTGGCACTGGGAAGTTCTGTTTTTCCGCGCTCACACCAAGTGTTTGAGTTCGAGAATATTTTGCCATTGCAGGTGTTATTGTGTGTTTAATTATATAGTTTTATAGTTTTTCTATGAGGAATGTGTATATGTGTTGGGGTTGTTTGCGTGTTTGTTCAGTGTGGAAAACTAAGTGGAGAGCCTCTTGAAAACCTCATACCGGTATGTTTCTAAATATTTGTATTTTTTGGAGTGCGGATGGGTTACAGCACACAGCTGATTTTCTGCACCAGCCGCCACTGGTTGTAACACTGGTTACAGCGTTTCGAAGTAAGGCACTCCATAAGGAAAACTCAGGCCCGGTGACAGGAATCTAGGGCCCTAAATCCCCGTACACCCTACCCCAGCCCCTCACTTAATTTAGACGAGAACTGCGAACTTGCAGGTTGTTATATAATCAAGACTTACCTAACTATCAGCCCTTGAGAGGGGCGGGGGGGGGGGGGAGAGAGAGTTTAAACCAAAAATTGTTGTAATAATTGTGTAAAATTGGTACAAAATTGGTGTCAAAATTTTATCGGTGCAAACGTCGTGTATTTGTGGTGTGAATTTGGTGCGAAAGCGACAATGGATGCACCGATTTAACACAAACGAAAAATGCACCACATACTTTTTCACATTAATTTACACCATTTTACACCATTTTTACATAAACGAATTTGTTGAAAGAGAAGTGACATTCTACACCATAGTTACACCAAAAAATGAAACATATTAATAAGATAATTTCTGCACCACGTTCGCGCCAAACATACACCAAAGGTTTTTTTCAACTTTTATAGTCAACACGACCGTTGAATCAAACTTGCTTCAAATGCTCCAAAGTTACACCAAGGATTTGGGTGTATTTGTGAAATAACTTTGATGCTATTTTAGTGCAATTTTCTTCGTACTTAGCCCTCATATATAATGGTTCAAAATTGGTGTAATCATAGTGAAAAGTTGGTGTATTTTGGGTGTATTTTTCGAAGGAAGCATTGTGGTATATTTGTAGAGTAACCTTTGTGCCAATTTTCGGTAAAATTAGTGCATATTCTTTCACCTTAACCCCCCAAAATATAATACAAAATTGGTATAATCTTGGAGCAAATGTGATGTATTTTTGGTGTAACCTTCAAAGCGAGAATTGTGGTGTATTTATGGAGTAACCTTTCAATTTGTTTTCACTTTCTAACCTATAAACGTGGTTTTCCATGGTTTCCCATTTTCACACCAGGCAAATGCTGGGGCTGTACCTTAATTAATGCCACGGTCGCTTCGTTCCCATTCCTAGGCCTTTCCCATCCCATCGTCGCCATAAGACATATCTGTGTCGGTGCGACGTAAAGCAAATAGCAAAAAAACAACAACAACTATAAACGTTTGTATTCTTATTGGCATTTAAATTTACATTTCTATTTTTTCTGTTTTTTCTACGCCTAGGCCCTCTCTGCGCCTCCGCCCCTTGTCGCCGACCCTGGGAAAACATATACATCCTATTTTCTTCTATATATTATATATTGTCTCTTTTCCCTGTGAACTTCCTACATCACTGATCAGAAGTAAAAACACATACATTATGTTTACAATACTATTAATATCATAGCTGTCCAACAACGCCTACGTCTATCAATAAATAAATAAATAAATAAATAAATAAATAAATAAATAAATAAATAAATAAATAAATAAATAAATAAATAAATAACATACATACATACATACATACATTATCATTATAGACTGTTATGCCTTTCAGCGTTCAGTCTGCAAGCCTCTGTGAATTTACTAAACGTCACCACAATCCTCGATTTGCAACTAATGTTGTGGCCTTATTTAGTTCTATACCTCTTATCTTTAAATCGTTAGAAACCGAGTCTAACCATTGAAGCCGGTTTATGCGTACAGCTTCATCCATCGAGTTCATTCCTATATTAGCCTTTATCCCCTCATTCCGAGTACCCTCCTGCCATTGTTCCCACCGGTTTGTACCAGCAATCATTCTTGCTACTTTCATGTCTGTTACTTCTAACTTATGAATAAGATATCCTGAGTCCACCCAGCTTTAGCTCCCGTAGAGCAAAGTTGATCTGAAAACAGACCGATGTAAAGATAGTTTCGTCTGGGAGCTGACTTCCTTCTTACAGAATACTGTTGATCGCACCTGCGAGCTCACTTCATTAGCTTTACGACACCTTGATTCAATCTCACTTACTATATTACCATCCTGGGAGAACACACAACCTAAATACTTGAAATTATCGACCTGTTCTAGCTTTGTATCACCAATCTGACATTCAGTTCTGTTGAATTTCTTACCTACTGACATCAATTTAGTCTTCGAGAGGCTAATTTTCATACCGTACTCATTCCACCTATTTTCAAGTTCCAAGATATTAAACTGCAGGCTTTCGGCACAATTTGCCATTAAGACCAAATCGTCAGCATAAGCCAGACTGCTTACTACATTTCCACCTAAGTGAATCCCTCCCCGCCATTTTATACCTTTCAGCAGATGATCCATGTAAACTACGAACAGCAAAGGTGAAAGATTACAGCCTTGTCTAACCCCTGTAAGTACCCTGAACCAAGAACTCATTCTACCATCAATTCTCACTGAAGCCCAATTGTCAACATAAATGGCTTTGATTGCTTTTAATAATCTACCTTTAATTCCATAGTCCCCCAGTATAGCGAACATCTTTTCCCTCAGTACCCTGTCGTATCTTTCTCTAGATCTACGAAACATAAACACACCTGCCTATTCCTCTCGTAGCATTTTTCACTTACCTGGCGCATACTGAAAATCTGATCCTGACAGCCTCTCTGTGGTCTGAAACCACACTGGTTTTCATCCAACTTCCTCTCAACAACTGATCGCACCCTCCCTTCCAAGATGCCAGTGAATACTTTGCCTGGTATACTAATCAATGAGATACCTCGATAGTTGCTGCAATCCTTCCTCTTCCCTTGCTTATAGATAGGTGCAGTTACTGCTTTTGCCCAATCTGAAGGTACCTTAAATAAATAAATAAATTAATTAATTAAACGAATAAATAAATAAATAAATAAATTTGCTTTATGTATCACAAGAAAAGCGCTTGTGTACATTGGTGCAAGGTTTAGGAAATATTGCATGAAATGGACGTTCCTCCTCATCGTACAGCTTTGATTAAAAAACTCATAGGAAAGCAACACCGTCCAAGGCAAGCTGGACTGTGGCTTACCTGAGGATCTCAGAGTTTCAAACCGAGCGAGGCAAGGGTCTGAACGGCTCTGAAGACAATGATGTTGCCGAGATCTCCGCCATCATCTCAGAAGATTCAAACAATAAATAGACTTCCAGTTCAGATATTGCCACGAGACTGTAAGCACTTTTCAGGCAGATGGATGTGCAACATTATTCGAGGGACCTCTTATTATTGTACCAAACTGTGATAAGTGTTTACATTAAGTCTTTGTTGATGGTGATCAATTCCTTTACCATTTCTTGTTTCATCAACTGACAAACGTTTTCGATAGGATAAGGTAAAGAGAATTGCCAGCCGATGGCAAAAACGTAACGTTATTGACAACCAGGACTTACTGATGTTCCGTGCCTTACGACAGGGAGAATGCCATCTTTAAATATTGTGACCGTTCACAATGTCACCTATAGTATGCCATGATACCCAGCAGATGAAATATGCCGTTTTCCGCGTCATTCTACGGTAAAAATTGTCCAAGTTAGGATTTTCCCACCCGCTCCGGGATACGAACGGCAGTATGCTGACTCGCACGACAAAACTCTAGTTGCCGGTAATTAGCGGCAAGGCATTGCAGGAGCGCTTGTACTTGAAGTTTTCTCACTCCAACCGCGAGCGAGATGAAAAGAGACGCGTTATCACGTGATTGAGAATCTAGGTCACTAGTAGAGCTCATGGAGGACATCCAACATAAGAACCAACGTTATACCGTATTTCCCTCATCCATTCACCACTGCCAACTGGCCAAATCCAATTGTTTTTCACCAGAAAATTAATATAAGTCGCAAAATACTCAACTGCGAGTCACGTGCAAACATTCATACGAATCATAGAATTTTACACACAATTATAAAGCCGAGAAGTGCTCTACATAATTGAAAGAACTGTAATTACGCCGTAACAAGGGTGCACCTTAATGGTTACCAGATTTGGGTCTCAACCCTGGCAACTAGCTCAAGGATTCCCTTGGCGCTCGTCAACATCCACCGACAGAGACCAAAGGACGTTTTTAAGATTGCTTGGGAATCCATGAAGCTATTTTAATTAGATTCACTCAGTGAAAATGGGAGTACAGGAGCTACAATTTGATACCCTGTTCGTTACTTTCCGTTACGTATTACCGGAGATATTTCGAGAAAGGGGCGTTTCTTCCCCCCACTGCTAGCTTCAGGGTATTTTGCCTATATAGTACGGAGCTGCAGAACAGACACTACCAGTTCATTTTCAGTTCGACATCAGTTCGTTACCAGTTCGTCGTGATTTGTGTGTGAGTCCTTGATTAAAGTCCTTGATTAAAGTCTGTGAATGTATGTGGAAATAACCACAATCTGATTAAGCTATTTGCGCGTTCAGTGTGCCGCTAACAAATTTAGTAGAAACGGTACAAAACCGTGATGATCGCTAACCGTGTGACGAAGAGGTCGTGCATCGAGCCTCATATATGCCTAAACTAAGACGGCTCAATTAACATAAATAAGCACGCATTTCACTAAGTGCGTGGAGCGAGTGTATCAGAAACGAACGTGAAATATTAAGGAAAGTGAATGAACGGCTCATTGTCGGCATGTATAAGGGCAGTGCCTCGTCAGATCAACCCCTAAAGCAGTAAAGAGCTCGACTTTCGCATGACTAAGTGCAGTAGAGTATGCCTGAATTATTGTTGTGTAGTACGAGAGTGTTAACGCATTAGTAGCGTATCCATTTACGTTTCTAAATGAACCAGTGGAACTTCAGGACCTAGAGTAGCTGGCAATAAGAAGGATAGGTAGACGAGATGGGAATAATGTCGGGTTTCAGAGACGTAACCGTCATTAGGCTGGGATGCTTGTGTCATTGAGCAGATCCAACCATATATTTAATCTGTGATATGTGATATAAACTAACGCATTCACATGAAATAACTTCCCCTCATTTACATAAGGAGTCTATAAGAACATCGGAGTGAACAAGATATCTAGCTGTCTGCTGGAATTACGTCATGTGCAGCAGAGAGAACGAGACATCTAGCTGCCTGCCGGAATTTCGCCTGGAATAGCAGAGACCGTTTGGAACATCGCACGAGATCAAGCCGTCATGTTCGTGACTCGCCAGTTGATCACCAAAGGACTTCACATCGCTGAGGACATCATGAAGACCGAGTAAATCCATGGGTGTGCCCTCCTGTAAAGCTGTGTTCGTAGTTCCTGAAGGATGAGTACATTTTCAACTATTAGTATCTTGAACGTCGTATTGTAGTGTAAATACAAAAAATAAACGTGCATGTAGATGTAACGTAGATCGCCAATATGCTATTTCAGTGGGATAACAGCATTTATTTGATGGGTTTTTATAGGAGATATTCTTCATGGTTGAGGCAACCATATTTCTTTTCTGCTTATTCACAAGGGTTTATAATACATGACGTAGATTTAAGACCCTTAGATTAACTAAGTGTGAAGTGTCGTAAAATAATAGGGCATAAACATTCTATATGAATGACTCAGGCCATATCCGATTCCCTAGCTAATAGGGGTCACCACAAGTGTTTCAATTTGTCGATTGGGCACTTCACATAATAAGACAGGAAACCACCGTTTAGAATTTAAGACGTCGTAGACATCGACTGAGACATGAAATTGGAATATATATTGCATGCCTATTTAGCCTGGGAGTGCTTGGAATAATGTAACCTGTGTAGTAGATTCGTTTCCAAAGTAACTTGTTTCGGCGTATCGAGTGGGAGGAGACAGCTTATTGTACAGGCTGTGGTTTGGACATGGTCTGGTGAAATGCAGATGAAGCTCCTTTCGAGTTAAATTGATTAGCGTGAAAAATGTGCCGCGCCATAGATAAGATAATTAAGGCCGGAGGTAGATACGAGATGTAATAGGTGGGATAAACCACCAGGAAGGGAATGACGTATTCCGCTGTGAAAAGACATATTTAAAGGAACTCATTGTGTTTGGAAGTGAACCAGGTCATGGCTAACGTGATTTATGACACCCGGCAAAGGTACGAGACGGGCCGAGTGCTCGCTTTGTTTGTGAAAGAAGAGAAGTATTATCTGTCGTATTTCTCTCGAAACAACGATTCCAAGTTACCATTTATTATTAACACCGTCGATTAAGCTCCAGTATTCTGAGATGATCGATCCCAGCAATTTCTTCTTTAACTATTTAAAACGGATACGGTTACAGATTAGCATATTCATGTCTCAGGAGGCCCAGGTTCATGCCTCGGATACGGTGAAATTTGGTGCTCACTGTCACTACCAACTGATGAATTGAACCTCCTGCAGCTTCATCTAGTGTATTTAAAGTGCATATGTTTATCTATTTATTACAGGAAGTGCCAATTGTATATTCATGAGGAATTGTATGTTTGAAGTCGCTCAATGTTTTTCGTACACAGTGTTGCAACGTTGTATATAATGTCATGTTGGTGTATTTGCTGGAATCCTAATGAAACAAGTGTGTGTATTATATTGCATATTCAGCAATGATTAATTTAGGGAAATGACGGGATACGACCTTCAAATATTTGGAAATGTAGTCATAAAAACATACATTTTACTTCAGTTCATCCGATGTTAGGGGATCGTAACTTGGTATAATTTGAATATATTGATTCTCGATAGTAAACAGAATTATAGCAGGGTATGCCCATACTAATCAAGTGTGTAATCGTGATAGGCAATGCGCAATGTGAGAAGTGTAAGTGCAAAGTGTAAATAATTCAAGAGGAAACGCCTCTTTAAGTTTGAAATAGTGTAAATAATTCAAGAGGAAACGCCTCTTTAAATTTGAAATAGCTGAACGTCGAATGAAGTGTAGAAAGAGACTACTAACATCTATCACGTCAAAATTACCCTAAAGATTATTTGTAAAGTGTATTGTATGACATATCCATGTGAATAAGATGTGTTTCACTAGTATAGTAAAGTTGTTATATAAGATATAGTTTATCTTCTCATTAGTAATGTACTGGTATTCCTCTCATAATTAATATTCCCCTACTAGAGAGATCAATAGAATATTATCGCCCCATCGGACGATCCATTCAGACCCGTAATGTTCTACCGCCTCAGCTAGCGTATTATTCTGGTAGGGGAGATGAGACTTCGATACTGGGCTGAGTTCGAAGCTCATCGGAGGTGCTCCATTCTAATTTAATGTTTATGAACCACGGTAACTTGTTTATGTACTGAAGCCTTGGGCAGGTACAATATGCAGTTTTCATTATAAGAGAATCTTTCCTGAATTTAGGGTATCGATTCCTCCTGAAGCAACTTCTGGTACTGTACCTTTCACCTCCCAGTGGATTTATTGCTGACTGACCAAACTATAACTTTTGCGGGATATAGTCTGAATAATGAAATCAGGATGAAGTTTCTCTCCAGATCGCCTTCTGACGAAAGGGGATGTATCTGCTAGTATCACAAATTTTAATTCAAGAGCACACCTGCCAAAAAGGAAAGTCGATATCAAAAATTCATTTCGGCCCGCGAAAGCTTTTTTGAAAATATAATAAATATGAAGAAAATTTAAGAAAAATATTTCATAGCTTGTTCAAAAATAGTTTTCATACCCATTACAGATCCGAGCGAGAACTTATTCATTCTTTAATATTACTTCCTGTTTTCATGTATTCACTGTATCTAAATAGAGTATATTTCATTGTTCTTAAAAATTTGAATCCAAAATTTGGGGGTAAAATGATCCCTCACAAATGTAAGTGTAAGGTCTTAACCATATTATAAAAATGGCTATGGGATACATCCCAAATCTTGAACTGAGCCATGGAAATTTCATATAACAATAATACCAAAAATACTTCCGTTTCCATTGGTGTAGGATACGGTTTCAGTTCTTCACTCTTCTCTTGTTGGCAGTACTGGCAGTGCACTGGTGGGACTTTAGGATCCTGCAACTGAAGACAAGAAACGGGATCATTCTTATAAAACTGCTCTTCAGCCAAAACTACCCACATTTAAGATAATTTAGAAAGAAAATTACTTCAGTGTTTGGGAGCACCACAGACATATAGATATTGTACCGGTTACGAGCGGTACATGCTGTATTTTTTGACTATTAATTGTATACCATCATCACGTAAGACATTCAGAGCGAACTTGGTTTGTTTACGTTCGGAGGAGCGAGCAGGCGAGCCGGTGACAGCTGTGTGTGTGACGTAGCTGCAGGGGCAATGTAGACTACCCGCCTGACTCCACGTGTAGCCTGCCTGACCTGGTATGTTCTGGATAAAACGTCACCCCTTCGCGAACATTCGATTGAAAAAATTTAAAAGTTCTGTAATAATAATCGCAGCGACTTGAGCGATACGTCATTTTGAAGAGGATACCATAACCGTCTCAAATTGTGAATCTCAAGTAAATCCGTCGAAGGATTCTCGAGATAATCAAAATCACGCTGTCTGATGACGTAGAAGCCCCAAACTGAATAAAACCTGAGCTCGTTTGACCTGATCACACAGTTATACCTGGGTGTCCAGCCTGACTCTCCACGCTGCAGTGTTCGTCAAAGTGCTGACAGAGTCTAATTTCGAATGATTCAAAGTCTTCGTGTGGGACTTAAACTCTGACAGTCGTGCTGAAATTATAAATTGTTTGCGTGTGAACTCTAATGTATGACAAAGTCTTTATAATGAACATTGAGTCTATCAGTTAAGTTGAACTTGTAATTTTTGCGTGTGATGAAGATCAAATTATTCAGTCTTTATATAGTAGACTCGGATTATACCCGTCAAATTGAACTTATAAATTTTGCGTGTGTTGGAACTCTGATTATGATGAGTCATGGACTTAGGTGACCACAGTTGAGTTGAACTTATATTCTGTGCGCTTGTAGAAACTTCTCGATATAACTTACTTTCGTTCTTGTAGAACTGAGTTTATTACCACGCTGCCTATGTGAAACTTAGCCTCTGAACAAACATATCATTAATTACAATGTGACGCTACTACGTTATACTATTAACTGTGACATTTTGTTAAATCTCAGTCAGCATAATTTCATTTATAAACAAGGGTAGTCATGACAGTGTTCGAACTTTCACATGAATGTTAATGCAAGTGATTACCATAATCGCGTGTTACGACATCAAGGTTTTACTCAGAACTTAAACTGTGTTCTTTATCCAATTCAAACAAAATTGTGTATTATTTCTTCTGAACAGTGTGTAAATTATTTGTGTGTGACTGACAGCAGTATCTTTGATAAACTCTCGTGCAGTCGCCTATATTTCTTTATGTCAAGTACGCCTAACAACGAACTGCGCATTTCAGTTCATCCTTAGTTCTTCGTCAAAGTGTTTAGTATTATTGCATGACTGACAGCAGTGTCTTTGATAAACTCTAGAGCAGTCATACATTTCTTTCAATGTCAAGTGCTCCTTTATTTAGTGGAAAATCACCACGAACTGTGCCAAGTGCGTGAACAATTGTCAGTTTCATTATTTCTATTCATGAACTGTGCTTATTTTCTTCCAATCTCGATGCTACCCGCATCTTCATCTTTAGTGAACTTTAAATTCTATCTACAAGATTAAGAGTGAATTCGACTGCATATTAAATGAAACAGTGCTGTTAAACCAAAGTATCGGGGGACTGTGTAAATTTGGACACTCGTGTAAGTTATGTGACGAGTAATAACCCCGCAACATCGTCGTAGATCGTCGGAGATCGTCCAGAACGTCGAAAGTTCGAGACTCAAACCCATATTAAAGCGATCTAGGTGTTCCGGCCTTATCTCGACGTAAGATTGGCAAGTTGCAGAACATGTTCCAGTCCCGTTCAGCCTGGTGAACTAGGAGCACAGGTCATCAAAAGGCGATGTTGAAAACAGCAACTACCGACAGTAAGGTGATGTGCACTTTAAAATGCATTTTCTGAATAAAAACTATTATTCAATCTATCTTAATATTTTCCTTGTAGATAGGACCCTGCCTCCTGTACCAAGCCCTAGCTAGAAATCACCCAGTATTGCCCTGAGATGTACTTCGTGCTAACTTTGAAATTCATTCATAAAGTCGGACTATTTTACTGGTACAATGTAGACTGGCACTAAGCCCGAAGCGTGCGGCCGCCGCTACCTTACGTCACTACATTATCCCGATGCATTAATGTAAAGTAGTAGCCGAAACGGGAATACTGGACAGAAGATAACTAAAATAATTAAAAGCACATCGAAGTAATAACAATAATACTGATTAATTAGATCTATTAGCTCCTTTATATTACTATTATAAAAAAGAAACATTGGTAAATCAATTTTTAAATGCTTACAAATCGCCATCCTCTCAATGCCGATATATGATCAGATCTGTTCCCATTCAACTCTCTCGACCTCGATGTTAGGCCTCTTCAGACAACAAGCATCACACGTATTTTCAATAACAGTGACGGAATTACGCTAATAAAACGATAAACACGCGTGTCCATTGGGTTTAGATCTAAAGCGTATGAATCTAACCTAGAAAACAAATTTCTTTCATACAAATGAGCTGTGGCTTCATTAGGTATGTTCCCTTTTATGACTGAGCTTAAACCATTACATGTATTCTCTCTAGAATGCATCTCAGTAAGTTTTGACTCATGATCAACATCTTTCGTAGGAACGCATAGATTTTTTTTTGCTAGGGGCTTTACGTCGCACCGACGAACGCATAGATTACCGGTACCCCTATTCTTCAAAGAAACGAATGGATCGGGATTTTCTTTTTGTTCAGCTGCTTCCTTACAAGTACCACATTGTATAGAATTGACTAACATCTTTACCACAAATCCTGAGAAATATTCAATAATATTCCGTGATAATAAACCTAACACCTGTCGATTTATGCAAGCTTACTAATCCTTCTACTCTAATTTTAACATAATTTTGACATCCTTACAACATATCCTTAAAGAATAAAAGAGATCAAGACCACTATTATTTAATTACCAATATAACCAAAACAAAAACTCAACCCATAAACAAGTGTTGCAGCGATATTATTATTATTATTATTATTATTATTATTATTATTATTATTATTATTATTATTATTATTATTATTATTATTATTATTGCGCCGTTCCCTCGTCCAGGTCGAGTCGCAAAAAGATCCAGACTAGCTCAAAGTTATCGTTAATCTTCAGTTCAGTGTCGATTTGGGGTCGTGAGTTGTGACATAAAGTCACCAATTGAGATAAACGGATGAACTTGTATTATATCTACGCGTTGGACTTCTCCATCTCGCGATTCGATTCATTTCATCATAAATTCCTACGATTCTTAGCCTAAGATTACTTATAAGTACATGCTTAACCTAAGTAGCCATTGAAAGAATAAATAAATTTATCTAACATGACTTTATTAAATAAAAATATCTTGAAAATGATTTGAAAACTGAATATCTTGAAGAAAATCAAATTATCTCTTGACCTAACTAACCTAATTAATCTTTATAAAACATTTAAAGGTCTTTAATCTCAAGTGAAAAATATAAATTCTTGCTATATGCATGCTTTTTGTGGCATATAGAAAATGACTCAGATGCTCATTACTCGTTATCAATGATCAAATATAAAATCACGTTTTTATATTATTTCTTTGCCTTCACGCAACCTAATTCCTTAAATTCTCCTATTAATTTATATACAACACATTTTTGCAAATTAGTTCACAGGATTTCAGTTAGCTTTGCCTGCATATATCCGTTAACACATTGTTGTCCGGGCACGCGCTACTCCATTCTTTCCTGTGAACCGGCAAGAGAAGTAGGATGAAATATAAATACATGTAACTTTCAAATGACCTGCAAATGGTTCTAGGAATCTGTTTTCATCCTTATTTGTCCATCCATCAACCTCACTGTCACTACTATCACTGGTATCTTCACTCGTATTATTGTCGCCGTCAAAAGACTCGTTTGAACTGAATGTCACACTTTTAATTCCGCGCGTATATTTTCATGTTGACGGACACAAATCTTCACAATCACTAATACTTGCACTTTCGCAATCACTAGGGACATCAGATAATCTATCAGCATGCAATTCTCCAAATATTTCATTATCGTTCAAGCTGTCTTTGCTACGGCGCGCAATGCTGACATCTGACAATACGCTCGGTCATGTGGTACTGAGTGTTATGAAACCACACTTCCTGTGCCGAAAGCATAGTCAAGGAAAAATATATCTACCTAAATTCTGATCAACAAAGACGTTAGTTTGTAAACAACACAAAATATATCGATTAATAAACGGCGGAGAGGATAAAGTCACACAAGAATGAAGCAATGTGAGAAAACGTTAATTTACGTAGCCCGTCGTTAATGTGTTAATATTTCATTATGACAATCATCACGTTTGTTAACCTTCATATAACGAAAACACTGATCTTTTCATTCATTCTTGTAAATCGACTATTTCAAAATATGAGTCTCTAACATGCACACGTTTCAGGAAGAAAAGATAAGATAGTTCACTAAATCATCATTTTGCTCTAAAAATAACTAAGTTACCGTTACTGATAATTATTCAAGTCATTCGCCAAAATAAAATATAAATTTCCATAATTAAGTTAAGTGCCAATATTTACTATATGTGATCTGTCATTATGTCACCAGTTACACCTGACATCTATTTAATGTTGTTCTTTTGGAAAATCCGTAGTCTGACATCTAAGAAGACTCTACTAATCAATGTTAACATTATTCAATTACAGTGAACCTCACCAGTGATGCCACTTGATATGATCAAACAAGCCTCCTAACTCTATTTATTTGAATAAAGATATCTGTTGTTAGAAATTCAGGATAATATGAGCTAAGTTCATATTAACTTCCCTATGTGGATACGTTCTTAATAATCTACAGGTATTTAATCAACAATATACGCACGTTATATGGATCGTATTTAGTGTTATATACGGAATACTGAAGGATTAATATGCGTTATGGAATCAAATATATCTGTTCTGAAGCTTAAATTGCGTCAACTAACCTAACATCGTCAATAAAATATCCATCTCTTCAACTTCGACGAAAAAACCACCGTCATCATTATTCTTCATATTACTCGACCATTCTTCATAATTATTTTATCATATCTCACTCTTCATTACCATCACAACAATAATCTATCTTAATTTTACGCATATGACTTCATAATCATTATTCATCCACTTATATATTTCATTTCCCTCTCAAATTTCTTCAGATTCCTCTCATTTTCTTCATATGTCTTCCTACGACCTCGATATAACCTGTATATGGCATTACATTAACTCCATTTCGCAGTATAACATCCTAATATAATCATAACACTAACTACAATGTCATATCATATCAACAGTTAAAGCTATTTAACCTCTTCACTCAATATTGATAGCATTACGAACGCATGGTTTGGTTATCACTGGTTAAATATACCCTAACTCAAAGAATTCGTCATTTTGGTCAGATGACTACCTAATAATCGTCTATGCTGTTAAATCAATTGCCTTTCCACATGTAACACCACTTCTTTTGAATATAAATTCACGACAGCACTTCACACACACATATATATATATATCTCACACAAATAGAAAATGGGACTTCTCCAAAACATGTTATTTAGATTACTTACGGTATCAATCACTAGCCAACATGATTTTGCGGTAAAATAGAAAATATGTAATTCTTATGGAAATCGCTGCCCTGATTCCGAAAATGATGCTATTTTTCCTATCACATCTAGTTTTGATGCAATTCGGTGTTTTAGTATCTGCATGAATACGTAAGATGTAATGTTGAGAGATGTTCTCGCGCAACCATTTTTAGAATACAACTATGTGATTTGATTTGTTATTGTTTGCATTTTATTATAGGTTTATTGCTGTCTGAATTTTCATTTTGTAGTTGGGGGTTTCCTGGTAAATTCATAACAAACTCCCCCAGATACGCAATAGACCGCGAGGTATGTAGGGTTATCTGATAAGGGACTTAGAGCTAACCAAAGAAAAAAGTGATTGCGCGAAAAGAATATGTTGGCACACGGTGTTACATTCTGCTGGTACCGAAATCGTGACAAAGAATTCCGAAAGTATTATATTCAACAAAATGAACTTGTATTTTTTACGGATGTTCCAAATCTTCTACGTCAATTGGGAGAGAAATAATATGATCCTAGTAACTGGCGTTTTTTTATTGACTCTTCCAAAAGAAGTTTAAAGGCTGTTTTGCTTCATAATTCAAATGTTCTGGCATCCGTACCACTAGCACACTCCCACAAAAATGTCTGAAACATACGAGACCTTAAAGTTGGTGCTTGAAAAAATTAAATACCACGAGCATGGGTGGCAAATTTGCTGTGATTTGAAGATCATTGGACTGTTGCTGGGACAACAAAAAGGCTATACAAAATTTCCCTGTTTCCTATGCGAATGGGATAGCAGGGCACGGGATAAACATTGGGATACAGTGAATTGGCCAGAAAGGAAACAACTACAACCAGGATCCAAAAATGTCTTGAATGTAAGTCTTATTGAGCGTTAAAAAATTATACTTCCACCCTTGCACATCAAATCAGGATTGATGAAACAGTATGTCAAGGCATTAGATAAAAGTAGCCTATGCTTCCAATATTTATGCACTAAATTTCCCTCATTATCAGATTCAAAAATCAAAGAAGGCGTATTTGATTGACCACAGATTCGTAAACTGATGAAGGATAAACATTTCACAGATACGATGACCAAAATTGAGAAAGAGGCATGGAGCGCATTCAAAGATGTAGTGACTACATTCCTTGGCAACATTAAGGACCCTCAATACAAACAAATTGTAAGGAAAATGTTGGTAAAATTTAAGGAACTCGGTTGTAATATGAGCCTTAAGCTTCATTTCCTAGCTTCACATCTGGATTATTTCCCTCCAAATTTAGGAGCTGTCAGTGAAGAACATCTCAAAGATGCAGAACGACGCTATCAGGGACGTTGGGATGTGAATATGATGGCCGATTACTGTTGGTCGATTGCACGAGACGACCCTTCTAGAGATCATTCAAGAACTTCAAAAACCCGGAAATTCCACGGAAAACGGAAAAAGACGGAGGTGTGAATCTAACCTGCACATAATGTAAGTAACAAAACTATGTATGTTTAACCATGCAATTTTTATTCAAGGTACGGTTATATTAATTTAATAGCAACTGTACAGCCGAAACTAAATAGGCGCTTTATGCTTCAGTTTCACGAATTTCAATATACATTAAAAATATAATACAAACCATCTACTTGCTTACAAAGCAGCATTTATGTGTATTTAATGCATGCAAAATATGATTACGTTTTGCAAGCTAAAATTTACATTAATATATCAAATTTAATCAATACTAAGTATCAACAATTTTACGTAAGAACAAAATAACATTTTGTAAAATTGCCACTGAACCATACGTGATACACCAAAACTTTTTCTCGAATTCTGCTTTAAGAAATTCATAAAACCCACCTATTTTCGTTTTTACCGTATGAAAAAGTTTTTTGCAGGCTAGTGTATTTTAATAAACTTATTCTTCCTGTTTTCCCTCATTGCTCTGTGTATGTCCAACTGCTAAGGACATGCCGTCAGTACGACTGTGACATCGTATTAGCCTTCGGGAAACATCTCGGTAGGTCTCTGCTCCTTCTCCGTGGTCTGGAGATAGGTGTGTCGGCTTAAAGACCCCATCTCCAGACAGCCTTGCCTCGGTATTCTTAGCACATGACGTATGCCATTTCTTGCGCAGTTAGAACAGAAACATAGATTAAGATGGTCAGTTTCGTCATCTTAGTGTACAAAGCCTTCTGTGATTTAGAAATATATTGATACTAATGCGTCTTTGAATCGAATCGTGCTAAAGCGTCGTGCAACTTTTTAGTTTCTGTTAGGCATGTAAATGAGCACGTGATGTGGGTAGATTTAGCAGTTGGAGGAATTAGTATGAGAACTGTCTCAGTATATTTACCATGTGAAGATGTAGATGATGATGAAGTTGACAAGTTTAATGAGTCAGTGAATGACTTCATAGTCCGGATCAACTACAAAGATAAGATAGTGCTAATGGGTGATTTCATTGCGAGAGGTGGAAATAAACCTGAATGATATAACAAGGTGAAGGGTTAATGTGAGGAAGATATGTAATAGGAAGCTAATAGCAATGGGAAGCCTTTACTGGACTTCAGTGCTAATATTCAAGCATAAGGCTATTCACTGCTACACATGGGAGGCTAGGAGCACCAGATTCATAATGGACTGTCGTAACCGACCTTCTATTCATGAAATCTGTTAGGATGTTCAGGTATTCCAGGGATTTTTGATGATACAGACCATTATCTGATCTGCAGCAAACTAAATATCTCTGGTCCTAGGATAGAGAAAGTGAAGTATGTCTTCAGACGAAGAAGGGTAGAAAATCTGCAGGATGAGGCAATTAGACAGAGGTACATGAATATGATTAGTGAAAAGTTCAAAACAAAAGACAGTAAGTAAGTTCAAGATATAGAAAGAAAATGGGTGGCATACAGGGATGCTGTAGTAGAAACAGCAAGGGAATATCTAGTAACAACTGTGTGTAAAGATGGGAAAAAGTGAACGTCTTTGTGGAATGATAAAGTGGGAGCAGCTTGTAAACGTAAAGGAAGGTTTATCAGAAATGGACGTTAGGATGTGTGTCGCACCACGATGCTACATGTCTTCCATCAACTCATTGTCAGTGTTCAAGATAAGATGACAGTGGTAGATAACTCCACAAACCAGGTTCGTGGTTTTGTGCTCTTTCACTTTGATGGGGATTTTGCCAAAGTGGTTGCACTTGAGTAACTGATCAGCTTGAAGTGGAGTGTGAGTCTTGAGTAGCAAACTACCATTGTGCATTTTCTTTAAGTCTTCCAGTTTGCCGTAGACACCTTCATTGTATCTACGGAACAAAACAGACTTCACTACCTTGAAATCTTCAGTTCTAGTTGCATGCAGGAATCTAGGGAAGCTGGATTCCGTGCTTTCATGCTGCACCTGTTCCCAAGGGGTACTTCCTGAGGGAATCACAAGTTAAAGACTTGGGTGGCGGACGAACCTGGGCAGACCTGAGACGTTTTGAAGCCATGCCGAGAAACATCCTCTCCAAATGCCACCCACTCCGATCAGGGGCCTCTGTAGCCGAACCAAGCTGCCAAGGCAATACCCACCTGATCGTAGCAGGTATTGCCCAGGGTCCAGTGTTGAACAGAGCCTAATACAGGCTGACTGAGGCTATGCACACAAGGACTCCCTTCCTCAAATCACTTGCAATAGCATATACCCCATACCATATACAGAGTGATAAGTATAGATGTAAAAATAATAAGTCCTTCTGGCATTAGGCTGTGCAGGGACCTGCATTGTAAGGCGGATACTACTGCTGAGTACATGGCGCTTCCACCCAACTGGACTCTTGGGATACCATCTGGACTTTTGAGCATCATCACACACAAAAGAGGCCCCCTCCCCAAGCTGCACACACATCAACATTTTGATTCAGTCTACAACTAAACCTCAAGAAAAAATAAAAAGATAAAAAGGGGACCAATGGCCACATGGCACTTTTAGTTGCCTTCTACGACAGGCAGGGATTACCTGTGGATGTATTCAGCCCCTCCCATCCACAGGGGTACAACACATGGTACTAAAGCCACAATCCATTTCCGCACCTATGTTGCCCCTTTTACTTGCCTCTTATGGCAAGCAGAGGATACCATAGGTGTATTCTTCATCTGCTTCCCCCATCCACAAGGGGTTACACCGGTCTGTTTTCAGTCCAACTCTGCTTTATGGAACTGAAAGCTGGAAGGACTCAGAATGTCTTATTCATACGTTAGAAGTAACAAACATGAATGTAGCGTGAATGTTGCTGAAATAAACAGGTGGGAACAATGGCAACAAGGTACTCGGAATGAGGAGATAAATGCAAAGTTAGGAATGAACTCTATTAATGAAGCTGTATGCATAAACCGGCTTTGGTGGTGAGACCATGCGAGGCAAATGGAAGAGAATGTGTTACCTAGGAGAATAATGGACGGGTCCGGTAAAGAAGGTGACCATCGCTTATTTGGGTTTCAGAAATTTTTTAACCTAAGGGCAAATCCTACCATGTCCTAAGAAGGATCTTAGGTGCAAAATTAATCATTTTTCACAATTTGTAAGTGATTGAAAATGAAAATGAAAACCTACAACCTATTTTCCAGTCAATGACCGGGTCAGGGATGTAATGAATGAAGCAGATATAGGCTATTAGTAGGATGGGGTCGCCACTCCCAAAGTGATTTATGACTGATAGATGCTATGAAATGGGAATGGAGAGTGTTGCTGGAATGAAAGACGACAGTGAAAACCGGAGTACCCGGAGAAAAACTTGTCCCGCTCCGCTTTGTCCAGCACAAATCTCACATGGAGTGACCGGGATTTGAACCACGGTATCCAGCGGTGAGACGCTGGCGCGCTACCGTCTGAGCCACGAAGGCTCGTTGTAAGTGATTATTAAATGAAAATATTTGCCAAGCTCTAAGACTATTTAGCCACGGTAGCCATGTTTATGATGTCATAATTCACAGTCAACTAGTTGAAGGTCACCACGATTAAACTATGGCATCACAAGCCAACATCTGATATTTAAATTTGCATAAAAACACAAACAAAGCACACCATGGATTACAGCAGAAAATGATCCCTTCACATCAAAAATTACCGTACTAAGTTTACCACAGAAATCACAAAGTACCTTTTAAAGGACTTGATCATGGAGGATAAGAAAAGTAGAGGGAGACCAAGACAATGATGGTTACTCTCGGTTTCTAATAATTGAAGATAAGATGTATGGAACCAAATGTGGTCACAGAGCTAGTTAGAAATAGAGGATTGTGGAGGTGTATAGTAAGTTCACAGAGATTTACAGACTGAATGCTGAACAGTCTATAATGAAGATGTATGTAAATAAACTAATGCATTGCACCACTGTGCATGTTTAAATCGCCAATGAATAGTAATAATTTTAAACAATAAATTAATAACAGAATCTGAGAGAGCAAAAGTTGTAATTGAATGTTTAAGTGACTTTGGGTATGTAGGGAAAGAATCACGCCTCTGTCGGTTGTTAGTAGTTTGTAGTTGTTAGTGTGATTACCTGCCACTCCCGGAGGCCCGGGTTCGATTCCCGGCTCTGCCAGTGGTACGAGGGCTGAAACGGCGTCCACTCAGCCTCGGGAGGTCAACTGAGTGGAGGTGAGTTTTATTTCCACCTCACCAATCCTGGAAGTGGTTTTCCTTGGTTTCCCACTTCTCATCCAGGCAAATGCTGGGATGGTACTTAACTTAAGGCCACGGCCGCTTCCTTCCCTCTTTCTTGTCTATTCCTTGCAATCTTCCCTTCCCCCCTGCAAGTCCCTTGTTCTGCATAGCAGGTGAGGTCGCCTGGGCGAGGTGCTGGTCATCCTCCCCAGTTGTATTCCCGACCCAGAGTCTGAAGCCCCAGAACACTGCCCTTGAGGCGGTAGAAGTGGGATCCTTCGCTGAGTCCGAGGGAAAAACCGACCCTGGAGGGTAAACAGATTAAGAAGAAGAAGAATAGATCAAGTGAAACACATCGGACGCATAAAAGGAAATGGCGTATGGCTTTTAGTGCCGGGAGTGTCCTAGGACAAGTTTGGCTCGCCAGATAGATGCAGGTTTTTCTATTTGACACTCGTAGGCGACCTGCGAGTCGTGATGATGAAATGATGTTGAAGACGACACATACACATCCCTCATACCTTGCTCCTGTCCACGATTTCTTCGGCTGGGTGGCGTTCTTCTCGCAATCTCAGTCGGCCCAAGAATAATTAAACGGGCATACGCCAAGTTGGCTGTCGCCTCTCCCCGCCATGGAGTCTTCCTTCATCATTAAGAATATTGACAACCGTTATCCTCCCTCTGACATTCGACAGCGTCTCGTCGGACAAGGTGTTTGCGCTCGAGTGGTCCCCCGCCTCCAAGATGCATCGTCTGGCCAACCTTCTCCAGATATTGTGGCTTTCCTAGATTCTGAGGTGGACACGATGCATCTCCTCTCATTTGGCGACATCTTTCTCTTCGATGATACTTATCAAATACGCCCAACTCCGGTACATATCCTACACCAACTGGCCTCCGATCCTGACTTCCCTTTCAAAGTCACATCCCCTTTCTACTACTACTATTACTCCCTCTGTATCTCAGTCCTGGTACCACTACCCCTACTACTGCCACCGTTACTACTACTGTCCATCTTTCTCGGACTATTGTCCCCTCCTCTCTTACGTATAGCCATTCCTCCCCTATCATGTCCACAACTTCTACTTCCCCCTCTACGACCCTCCTGCATCACCTCTCTCACGGATGCTACCGTTAACACTACAACGCCCTCCACCGTCGCCACTCCACGCTCTTCATCACCGAGCTGTGTCATCCGTGGGATTGATCCTGCCGTCTCCGAAACGGATCTTTTACACGAACTGCAACTGGAGAGTCTTCCCGTCCAACGGGTTTTCCGCATTTTCAACAACGATGGTCCGACCTTCATGGTTCGCATCCGCCTCTCAACAGATGAAGCCGTCAACCGTCTCCTCACTACTGGTATCCACTTCAGAGGGCGCACCCATCGTGTGGAACCCTCCCGTTCACCGCCGCGGCTCGCCCGTTCTCATCGTCCTCCTCCTCCTTCTCCCTCCTCACCTGTCAGTTCTTCACAAACCACCCCCTCTTCTCGTCCACCCCTCGTCATGCCACCCGCCCCACCTCCCCCACAACCTACCGTCCCTGTTTCATATAATACCTTTACCCTGCCGCCTCTCTCGATACTGGATCTCCTTCGCCTCTTGGCCACATCTGTTACAAACCTCTCTACAACTCTCTACTACTTCCTAATGCAATACTATCCCGTTTCTTCCTCTCATTTCTTACCACACCCGTCACTTCCCACAACTCAATATTTGTAAACTTTGTCATGTATACACTTTTGTATCACTATGTAACATCCTCTTTCGAACCGCGCACGGGATCCGTTGAAATAAATACCCTCCTTGTCTCATTTTCTCCTGGTGTTCGCGGGGGTTAGCTTCGTGCGTGGTGCTTTTCGGGTCTCCCCTGGGTCCCGCTTTGTGGTTCCGGCCCCCTACGCCCATTCTTCTATAATCTCCTTTACAGTATGTACCATACATACTTTCTCTAATGCTTTCTATTTGTGATTTTTCCCCCTTTCTATCGGCTGAAGAGCTCCTTAGTTGAGCTGATGGCCCGCTCCCTCCTCTCCCGAGGAGTGGGAATGAACCAACTTAATGATGATGATAATAATAATAATAATAATAATAATAATAATAATAATAATAATAATAATAATAATAATAATCGTATGGCCTCAGCTACCGTGTGCAGACATTTCAATTTGACGCCATCTGGCTGTCTGCTCGTCAATTTCGACGTTCCGTTTTACTCTAGGCCTCCACTAGATGGCAGACCGAGTAAACCGAAACTCTCTTGGGCGTCTATGGCTGAGATTTAATTAATTTTGTCGGGTAAACACCAAATGTGTCACAACTGGGGAGGAGGACTAGACCTCGCCTAGGCGGCTTCACCTGCTATGCTGAACAGGGGCCTAGTGGGGGGGGGGAGGGAGATCAAAAGGGATAGACAAGGAGGCCTTAAGTTAGATACCATCCCGGCATTTGCCTGGAGGAGAAGTGGGGAAACCACGGAAAACCACTTCGAGGATAGCTGAGGTGGGAATCGAACTCACCTCTACTCAGCTGACCTCCCGAGGCTGAGTGGACCCCGTTCCAGCCCTCGTACCACTCTTCAAATTTCGTGGCAGAGCAGAGAATCGAATCCGGGCCTCCGGGGATGGCAGCTAATCACGTTAAGCACCACACCACAGAGGTGGACATTATTATTATTATTATTATTATGCCGACATCGTACGACATGGAGTGTCGAATGGACTTTTTTCCGCCCTTCAAAAATCCGACTACCTCTGCCGGGTTTGAACCCGCTAGCTTGGGATCCGGAGGCCGACACTCTACCGCTGATCCACAGAGGCAGCTAATGATGATGATGATGACACATACACCCAGCCCCCATACCAGCGAAATTAACCATTTAAAGTTAAAATTCCCGACCCTGCCGGGAATCGAACCCGGGACCCCTGTGACCAAAGGCCAGCACGCTAACCATTTAGACATGAAGCCGGACATCAGACGCATAGAAAGTTAAACAAAGTGGCAGGTTAGCGCGCAACGCTACGATGTACGTCGCTCTAAAAATTCAAATCATCAACCCTTGCCGCCAAACGCTACGAAGTAGACCGCGGTAAAAAAAAATCCAAATTCGCTAGAAAGTAGTACGCGATAGAAATTCAAATCGGTTTCTATTACCGCCATTCCAATAGTTTAGTTGAATGCTGACAGATGGCGCATTCAAAACACACCCTCAGCGCTCACACGTCTATTTCTGGAATCGAGTCCTCTTACCCACGGCCGACTGGATCACTCGCTGCGCTCCTTATGCGAAGTTTCATCCTTGAGTAGGGGAGGATGGCCTGATTTCCAGCGATGTGTCAGTGCCGTGTTTACTCGATTATAGAAAAAATGCGATACTATATGATGTTCATTGAGTAAAGTGAGTATATATAATGGTGAACAATATATTCTGCTATATAAAAACAGGAAGTATGAGGTTGAGTTGGAGAAATTAGTTGTATATATTTGTAATCCCGACATTACTACTGACAACATCATAGCAGATACCATGGCATAAATTTTGACGTTATTCAGATTAATAATATAATTTTGAATGTTAAATTTGATTTTGTAATTTTTGGAAGTTCCTCTAAGTTTATGCAGAGGAACTTAACATCGCAATTTTTTAAAAAAATACCGAAATATCGTAGTGATGGGCCAGCGACGGAATCGAGTAATGTGCTCTAAGAATCGGTATACTCGAGTCTAGGGATAGGTCCAGTCAGTTCATTTGCTTGAACTAGTTCATTCGATACCGTTCATCGCTTTGAGTCGTTCAAATGAACGAGGTAGTTCGTAAGCAGGTGAGAAATGTGCTGTCACGTGACCATTAACATGGCACGCCATTGGCCATTTTTGAACCAGCTTATTTTGTCGTTCAAATGAACGAGGTAGTTCATTACGCTCTCGTGGCATGTCGTTCAAATGAACGAGGTAGTTTATTATGAGCTCTCTTGGCAACAGCACTAGCGGCGTGAGGAGAGGTGGTTTACCGTACCGCACGCGAGCTAGTACGTAAATTTTACAACAGATGGTACTTGCGTACGTCTTCGTCTTCCTTTAATTGAATGGCAAACCATACAGCCTTGACCCCACCCCACCTCCTACGTTGTTTAAAGCTCGGTGGTTTTAAGGGGCGTATGAATCAGCTGTTTGAGAGAGAAGAAGCTACTGCATTTACTGCCTTTATACACGGGAAAACATTGCACTAAGATGATAATTGTCCTTTTTATCTGTTAAAGAGCTGGGAGGACGAACCATATGAAACGTCCTGTTAATAAGGGATGTTTCTGAATAGCTAACTAATAAAATGTCAGATGTAAGTCCTTTAAGGCGTTTGCTGTATAAAACTAGAGTTTCGTCTTAGGCCTGACATTACACTCATCAGAGTGGAATGTGTCAGGCCCTATCCACTGAGGATGATAGGGTGTATGCACGTGAATTCATCAGAAGCCCATTAACTTTTGATATGCTCTATTGGTATGAAAAATCTAATTCCCTCATCGATAAACATTCCCCATTAATATTACAACATATTACAGTGAGTTGTGACTGACATTATGATCTTGAAATGCGGTCAGCTGATTCTTAACCCAGACGTAATTAATAGTTTCGTTGTCAAGGAAGAAATGTAGGAGATGCACAATTTCAATTTGTCTTCATCACACCATTGTAAAAGCGTAGTTCTTTGCTCTATTCACTTGATCATAAGAATGTATGGTAATTTCGAAGGAATATGATAGAAAAACATTTGTATACGACAAAGTGACAATAAATACGTACATAGGTTAATGGGAATGAAAAACTCCCTCTGTAGATCAGTAGTCTGCTTCCTATCCGCAAGATTGGGGGTTTAAACCCGGCAGAAGTACTCGGATGCTTGAAGGGCGGAAAGAAATCCGTTCGAAACTATATCCTGCGATATCGGCATGTAAAAGATCTCTGGTTCTCTGGTAACACATTAGGTGTTTACCTTAAGTTAGTCAGATCACCCTCGTGGTGAAATAAAGCAGAACGTCAAATCAAAATGCCTGTACATGGTAGGTGAGGCGTACTTAAAATAATAATAATATTAATAATAATAAATTTATTTATTTATCTGTTTACCCTCCAGGGTTGGTTTTCCCCTCGGACTCAGCGAGGGATCCCACCTCTACCGCCTCAGGGCAGAGTTCCGGAGCTTGAGACTTTTGGTCGGGGGATACAACTGGGGAGGAGGACTAGACCTCGCCTAGGCGGCTTCACCTGCTATGCTGAACAGGGGCCTAGTGGGGGGGAGAGGGAGATCAAAAGGGATAGACAAGGAGGCCTTAAGTTAGATACCATCCCGGCATTTGCCTGGAGGAGAAGTGAGGAAACCACGGAAAACCACTTCGAGGATAGCTGAGGTGGGAATCGAACTCACCTCTACTCAGCTGACCTCCCGAGGCTGAGTGGACCCCGTTCCAGCCCTCGTACCACTCTTCAAATTTCGTGGCAGAGCAGGGAATCGAATCCGGGCCTCCGGGGATGGCAGCTAATCACGTTAAGCACCACACCACAGAGGTGGACATTATTATTATTATTATTATTATTATTATTATTATTATTATTATTATTATTATTATTATTATTATATTTTTGCTAGTTGCTTTACGTCGCACCGACACAGATAGGTCTTATGGCGACGATGGGACAGGAAAGGAGTAGGAAGGAAGCGGTCGTTGCCTTAATTAAGCTACAGCCCCAGCATTTGCCTGGTGTGAAAATGGGAAACCACGGAAAACCATCTTCAGGGCTGCCGACAATGGGGTTCGAACCTACTCTCTCCCGAATACTGGATACTGGCCACACTTACGCGACTGCAGCTATCGAGCTCGGTATTATTATTATAATACAGCAATTGAATGAGTGCACTTGTTACACACATGACCACTTCCTTTTAAAATTTAAAATTTGGGCTTGGAGCTGTAAAAACGGTGGTAGGGTGATAGTAATTACATTTTTATACAGGAAAACTGATCAGTTTTTAAAGCCCGAAACTGAAATATTGATAGGCCTATTTGAAGGGAAATAGCCAAATTTTCACTCCTGATTCACCTTAGCGTAGTTTACGGTATTATTTGCTTAAGATGTATTTGTTTAGAGAAAATATTCTTAAGGCTTATTTTTTATGTGGTTTATGATGGTGGAAATGATGAAAACTTTCGCGTATTCTGTGTCAATCGCATCTTAAGATAACTTATGTGTACTGATGTCCTGTATCTGTTACCATGTGTTAGCATGGTTTTGCTACTCCGCTCCAAGTGCGTGTGATTTCGTTGTTGACATTGTTTATTTTGTGTGTAGACAGAGTATTTATTTACCGGTGCCCGTGTATTATTCCCCACAACTGTCGTGTATGATAGAACGCTTACGTAAGTGCCAGACAGTGAATACGGTTTTTTTTGTTTTGTTTTTTTTCGTAATGGAATTCTGAGGAACCTCGAATACGGTATTGTTCGTTAATATTATGTGGGATGTCGTTGTTATAAGAGGTAAACCAGCGACATTATCACCCCACCGTGTGTTTCGTGGACCGTATCTTGCATAGGACCGGACTCGAACCAACATGCGCTCAGTTACAAAGCTAGGCGACTATTATAGTACGACATTCTGTGAACTTGGTACTTCATCGTCTTGCGGAGCGCCTAGCACGAGCAGCCTGCCTAGGTGGAGAAAAGTCATCTACGAGAGACAGAGAAACAGGTAAACTTTCTAATTTTTTATAACTCTTCTCCCTGCTTCATCACCAGTTGAGAAATGTGCTGTCATGTGATCATTAACACGGGACGCCGACGACGACAAGAAGTTCTTTCATTCCCACCTCGGGATGAGGTGGGCGGGCCGCAGCTAAACTAGTAGCTCTTAGGCCGCGTGGGAGATAGAGTAAAAAAGAGAAAAGTATACCGATCTATAGGTGTATGTGTCGTACATACCGAAATAGAAACTAGTATGAGAGCGGCACGGGGACATCGCGGCAACAAGGCGGCCCCAGGGGTCGACCCGCAAAGCCTCCCCCGGGCGAAACCCCCAAATATGAGAATAGAGAAAAGGTGTATTTTATTGTCGGAACAACGTATCTCGGGCGCGCATACGAAAAAAATAAATACAGAGTATGATTACACTGGCATGATTAAGTGCTGAAAGTACATGTAGAAAATGAAACGAACACTGATAAGGACAGAAACGAAAGAGCCCAGTACCGAGAAATCTTAGGGCGAGAAAGACAGGGGTTGGGAAGGAAGAACATGGAGAGGAGGAGTAGGGTAGTGGTGAAGAAGGAGGTGATATACAGTGGTGGTCATATTGAGGAGAGATGTAGCAAAGAGACGGAGAAGATCCAGGAGCGGTAAAGGCGGTAAAAAGGATGGCGGCAGCGGGGGGAGGAAGGGGATATCGGGCGGAGGGGGGGGTATTAGGGGGAGGTGGAGGTAAGTGAGGAGAAGGGCCAAGAGGGGAAGAGGACGCCTGACGATGTTGAGAGCGAGAATGTTCCACGCGATACGTTCGCCGACGGAAGAGGACACCATTAGTGACGAGCTGGTCGACGTCATTAGCGGTAGAAAGTTGCAGGCGAACCATATAGGTCGGCCCGTCATCGTTGTAGATCCGGAACGCCCGTTGCACGGAAACGCCGGCCTGTCGCAGTTCATGCAGGACAACCTGATCAGAGATAGTAGGGTCCAGACCCCGAACCACACAACTGTGAGGGGAATACGTGGAAGAGGTAGGAGTAGTTGTAGAGGGGCTGGACGTAACAAGACCCGTAGTTGCAACAGAGGGGACTGGGAGGAAGGACGGGTTATCAAGGGTAGAAACAACAGAGGTAGACATAATAGGAGTCGGATGACTAACGGTGGGAAGAACTGTCAAAGGGGACAGGAAAGTAGAAACCGATGGAGAACAGGTAGTAGCAATGACGGTCGTGACAGTGAAGGCAGTGGTGGTAAGCGTAAGAGTGGTAGAGGGAGAGGTTACGACAGGGGGGGAGGGAGTTGGGCGGGTGTACGAGGAAGTACATACTGCAGCGGTCACCGGTGCTGGAAAACGGTGAAAGCCTTGGAGAAGTTCTTCAGGAGGGGTGATGGCTCGAAGGAAAACATCGTTGATGATGATGCCGTCCTTAATAAGCTTCTGTGCGTCCCATAAATCATAGTAGAAAAGCAGGACTTCCCGTGTAGGTTGTCCCGTAGTACGGTCGATAAGTCTGACCAGGTCACATAATGTGGAGCCTTGAGGATCGATCTTCTGGCGGAGGAGTCGATCGGTATGGGAGTTGTCCACGCCCTGAAGGCGTACTGCATATATAATGGAAAGGCGACAGCCAACTAGGCGTCTGCCTGATTATTATTGATTGGGCCGGCTGAGCAAGGGCTGTGAACGGCCACCCAGCCGAAAAAAGAGCGTGGAATGGAAAAGAGAGTGATCGGAAGATACACCTTCTGCCAAGTTTATTCCTCGACGGGACGCCATTGGCCATTTTCGTGCGTGCTTATTTTGTCGTTCAAATGAACGAGGTAGTTCATTTGTGCTCTCGCGGCATTTCGTTCAAATGAACGAAGTCGTTCAAATGAACGAGGTAGTTCATTTGTGCTGTCTTCATGCAAGCAGCCCTCGCAGCATTTCGTTCAAATGAACTAGGTAAAGCTATCTTAGCAACAGCACCAGCGGCGCAAGAGTAGTATTCCGTGCTGGACGTGAGCTAGTACGTAAGTTTTACAATAGATGGTGCTTGCTTACGTCTTCGTCCTCCTTTAATATGCCGTATGCTCGCGCGAACGACTCGTTCAAAATATTTGAACGAACTCGTACTAGTTCAAATAAACGAGTCGTTCAAATGAACTAGTTAGTTCATGAACGACCCAACTCAACTCGAGTCCAAGCCAGCGCCTCCTAGAGAACAAGGCCTGGCAATACGATTCGTGATGTCACGCGACTGGGCTCAGCCGTGACCACGACGGCTTAGCGCGAGTGGATAGTAGATGAAGCTAATTCCTTACGAAAATTGAAAAATACGCTGGTTAAAGTGCATTCTACGAATATTCTTTCTCGTAGACGCGCATATCGGAAGCGAAATGAGTAATATCATCATCATCATCATCTGTTTACCCTCCAGGTTCGGTTTTTCCCTCGGACTTAGCGAGGGATCCCACCTCTACCGCCTCAAGGGCAGTGTCCTGGAGCTTCAGACTCTTGGTCGGGGGATACAACTGGGGAGTATGACCAGTACCTCGCCCAGGCGGCCACACCTGCTATGCTGAACAGGGGCCTTGCGGAGGGATGGGAAGATTGGAAGGGATAGGCAAGGAAGAGGGAAGGAAGCGGCCGTGGCCTTAAGTTAGGTACCATCCCGGCATTCGCCTGGAGGAGAAGTGGGAAACCACGGAAAACCACTTCCAGGATGGCTGAGGTGGGAATCGAACCCACCTCTACTCGGTTGACCTCCCGAGGCTGAGTGGACCCCGTTCCAATCCTCGTACCACTTTTTAAATTTCGTGGCAGAGCCGGGAATCGAACCCGGGCCTCCGGGGGTGGCAGCTAAATCACGCTAACCACTACCACAGAGGCGGACGAAATGAGTAATATACCGTAATAATTAGAAAGATCAATTAAAAATGCAAAGAAGATTTTTTAAGAGTCTTAATACTGAACAACTTTAATAATATGTCTATATGACACTTTCTTACGTATATTTAAGAGTAAAAAATGATCAGTTCCTTTTACAAAACTCGTCATAAGACCTCTCTGTGTCGGTGCGACGAAAAAAGAAAAAAAAAAAACCTTTTACAAAACTGAACTTGCTGATGAAAGATAAAAGATAAAAAACAACATGTAAGTACAGAAAAAGCTATTAAATAAAAATAATAACGTATAAACTACCTTACTTACAGTATATTAGTAGCAGTCCAGGAACATACAAGCTGTAATGCTCAGTGTAGTCGGTCATGAAAACAGGTAAACATTTTTTTTACAATAGAAGCCTCACATAAATTAAGGGGGTGAAGAGCTCACACAATTTGGCTGTTATGCAAAGAGAATGATTACAGTACAACAATAGTTTGTTCATCAAGTCATCAAAATTATATTCGCGTTCCCTAGTGTAAATAAATGTACTTATATGATTTTGGACCCTGATTCAAATAACCAGAACAGGGAAAAAATTGAAATTCTTACTAACAGTATATTAGTAGCAGTCCGGGAACATACAAGCTGTAATGCTCAGTGTTGTCGGTCATGAAAACAGGTAAACATTTTTTTTACAATAGAAGCCTCACATAAATTAAGGGGGTGAAGAGCTCACACAATTTGGCTGTTATGCAAAGAGAATGATTACAGTACAACAATAGTTTGTTCATCAAGTCATCAAAATTATATTCGCATTCCCTAGTGTAAGTAAATGTACTTATATGATTTTGGACCCTGATTCAAATAACCAGAACAGGGAAAAATTGAAATTCTTAAATTTGAAAAGTAGCATGCCAATTCTTATAACATTTGAACTGACCTTCACCCAGACATTTTCTGAAATTGTTTTCAATTTAACTTCACCAGGTTGCCTAAAATTGAAATGGACATGAGGTGAACATGATATAAGAAAATATAAAAGGAAATATCTATGAACATTAATTGTTAAAATCCTAAGAAACCATATTAAGAACTTGCACCCCTGCCATTATATTAATAAACAGTAGCAGAACACACACTGAACTACTCATTTCATGCTTTATGAACCAGCTGCATTATATAGATATGACACACATGAGATCAATTAAGTAATTAATCCCCAATTTTTCACAGATGCATGTTAGATTCATTACATAACAAAAGCTGGAAGGAGTACTTTCTCCAAGAGGAAATTCGTTACCACAGTGTGAATAGGCTATAATGCTGGAAGAGGAAATTCATAATTGAATTCACAGTTACTCAAACAGGAATGTTTACTGCTGAAGGAACTTACAGTGATTAGCCCTGAATTCAGAATTTACACATTCCCTTTGAATGGAATTCATAGAGGTTAATCAACTCAGTGATTAACAATAGCAATGTACTAAAAAAAGTGAGAAAGCCTCAGCTTACCACAAACAAAAGGAAAGGATGGTTAATGATTTTGTAGGATATGTGCCACCAAGGTAATGAACCGTATTTGTTAAATAACAAAATACCTGTTTAACATAAAAGGTGCCCTCTCAAATGTAACATCACTCCCTGAAAACATAACACCTGGCAATAAATATGATAAAATAAAAGTGCTCTTATGTTATTACTGTGTTCTCTTCTAAAGAAACTACTATGGAAAATAGAGCTACTAAATTTTTTCCTTTTCAGTCCAGTTCCAGTCTTGTTTTACAGATATTGAACTTCATTTCTTTTTAATTCCTGGAAGTTCTTGAAAGAAACAGTACTGACATGAGCTTCATAGGTCTCTAAAATTTGAGCAAGAGCCTTGGCCAAACTTTCATTGTCTACTCGACAACGCCTATCGCCTGGAGCTTCTCGGTGGGCAGATGCGGTATCAGACAAGTACTCTGGGCAGTTTGGAAACTGAGAAGGAACAGCTCCTAAAACGTTTAGACCAAGTTAAAATGCATTCGCCTAGATATAAATGTGCTCGTCTATTAATTCATGGCACCACTTACTTCACAGGACCATGTCATGTCTTAGATATATCTGGTTGATTTTAATATAAAATGAATAGCACACAAGGATACAGAGAAAATCATTGAACTTATAATAATTATACAGAACCTAACATAATTGCAATAAACACAATAACATTGCTGTCTAGCCTGAACTAAAAATATTAACCCGCACTAAGTGGTATTTTCCCTCATGCGATATAATAAACAGAACTGCCTCACTTGCAGTTAAGGGTCCAGCACAGAAGGAATACTTGAAAGCCAATACCTTACATGCCTTCATAATTTAGGCCCTATAAGTTTTCCCAGAATATCACTATACCCACAACAGTAGTCCTATGAAGCAATGTGAATACTCAGCACATCCCAAACTAAATGTAATAACTGGTCAATTCAATTCAGCAAATGCTTAAATCAGTAAGATATAAATCACCCTAAAAAATCTACTATTTGATTCATAAATAGCAAAGATATAAAGAGACCTATCCACAAGCCTTGGATGAGATAAAGGTGCAGTCAATAATTTCCCACTTCTCTCATCATACATGCTGGTCGTCCTTTCAATCTCATGAGTTTTGAAATGAAGCTCGCACACCTACAACACAGGGCTCCATTTCAAGGACCATTCCACAACTTAAGTGATTGAATGATTGAAGTCATATATAATACACTAATAACCAAGACTTACCTTTGCATTTTTGGAAGGAACGAAATCATCTCGGCGAATAGCTCGTAACCACTTAGCTCTCTCCGAGTCGTCAGTTGGAAACGAGAAAAAACTCACTTTAGGGCCAGTGCGATAATTGCCCTTACAATTTGGAACACTGCATTTCCGAGGCATCGTTATTCATAATTTGAAAAACAGTGATCGCAATTCACAACACACCATTAAAAAAAACTCAGTTCTAACCTCACTTGGTGGCCATGCCGGCACTTTAAACACAATTTATCAATATTAACAATTTATAAGTACTATCACCTTTAACTGAACTTTGGGTACAGGACGCTGCGAGTCGCAACGCAAGACCGTCACATGGTCACAGTAGCAGACAGCGTGGACCGGTACGCCAGTACCGACACACCTCTAGTTAGACCTATAATCTATTGTACTGGAGTGCACGGCATTTAGGGTCACGCACGGAATATTTTTGTGGTGTGTTTGCTGCTAATGATTGGTTTTATTGAGTCATCGGCCGTCAGTAATTTGTTACGATAATTATGGTCATCATAGGCACTAAAATTTATTACTTACTAACAAACTGTTAACTCGGAAGATAGACAAGTAGGACAGAAGATGAGCGTAGGACATCCCCTCTCCAAACTCCGAAAGTGGACTGTAAACACATCAAAACACCCACAAATATTTTATTTTTTCGGCCGGGTAGCGCTACAACTTTAACAACGCACCCAGCCGACGTAAAAAAGCAAATAGGCCTGACACCAAGAGGAAATCGCCCTCCCCTATAATGTATACCATCTCTCTCGGTGATATTGACCCAGCGATCCCGGTAGAAGACGTAATTAAGGAACTCCGCCCAACCGGCGTCTACGCCGCCATCAGAACAAGAGAAAACGGGGGAATCATCTTATTCTACCCATCACTGGAAGACCATAATAAGGCTATGGAAAATGGAGTCTATTTCCGAGGACTGGAGTACCCCATAATGGAGACCTCAGCGAAGATGCTTGCCGAAATATTGTTAGAACAGCAGCAGCCGCCCCCTCCCTAACAACTACCACCACCACCACCACCACCACTACTACTACCTCCATTCAAGCCACCTCCAACACTCCTACTACCATCACAGTAACAACCGCCCCCACCCCCGCCCAGGACCAGCAGGAAGTACCACCAACAATAACGCCACCACCACCACTCAGCCAGAACACCACATACAGCTGTGTCGCCTGTGGAGTGGAACCAAGCCTACCAATAGCAGTAATACTTCAAGAGCTCCAGCAGGCAGGACTCCCGGTGCTGAGAGCCTTCAGAATACGAAACGACGACGGACCAAAATACCTAGTACGCTTACACCTGCCTACGCCCGAAGACGTCCAGCAACTCATCAACCGTCCCCCTCCCTTCCATAAACCCCTAATCGACCTACTTACCCCGTCACGGCATACGCTCCCGGCCACCACCCACTATTCAACCACCAAGTCCACACTCCCGCCTACCACCATCGCCACCCAGCTACTATCCACCACCCCCACCTAGAAACCTCCCACCACCCCCACCTTGCAACCGTCCACCATCCCCTCCACCGCCTAACTTCGTAAACCTCCTGCTTACCTCCCTAGCAAACTTTTCATCTTTATACCATATCCTAGCACTCCACCTCCTATCACAATCCAGCGAAACCCCTCAATATGTAACCTGGTTGTCAAAACACTATGTACTTTGCATAAAACACTATGTATCTTGTAAAACAATTATGTATCTTGTAAACCCATGTATATACTTCTTATTAATAAAGCACTAGAGAACAGCACTGCCTTAGCCAAGAGGCCCAAATCCCCCAACATTCCCAACAAATACAACACCGCAAATTTTCCTTTTTCATCTCCAACAAATCCCCAAACCCCGCCAAATCTCCTGGCCAGAGAGAAGGCGTAACCTTCTAGGTGGCCCACCCCTTTTCGAAGGGAAGGGGAATGAAAACTTTCCCCTTGGTCCTTGAGCGTAGGATGGGGAGAGTTTCCCCACTGTGTCCCCCACCTTTTCTAATGCCGATAACGGCAGCGTTCTATTATTATTGTTGTTGTTATTTCTTTTATTTCTGTGCAGCCTGGAAGTAGCCACCAGGAAAATGTTGATAGCTATGAAATATTATTCCCACAACGTCCTTGCAGGAAAACTTGTACCGGTAATAATATTGTGGTATTGTATTCACACAGTCTGGATAAATAACATGCAGATCTCATCTGATTCCTATTTGATTACATCACATTAAATTCACTGGCCAGTCGCTAATACATGTAATTGTATATTCTTCTTCTTTATCGGTTTACCCTCGGACTCAGGGAGGGATCCCAACTCTACTGCCTCAAGGGCAGTGTCCAGGAGCTTCAGACTCTGGGTCGGGGGATACAACTGGGGAGGATGACTTGTATTTCGCCCAGGTGGCCTCACCTGCTAGGGACCTTGCGGGGAATGGGAAGATTGTAAGGGATAAACAAGGAAGTGGCCGTGGCCTCAAGTTAGGTACCCCGGCATTTGCCTGGAGGAGAAGTGGGAAACCACGGAAAACCACTTCCAGGATGGGTGAGGTGGGAATCGAACCCATCTCCACTCAGTTGACCTCCCGAGGCTGAGTGTACCCTTTTCCAGCCCTCGTACCACTTTTCAAATTTCGTGGCTGAGCCGGGAATCGAACCCGGGCCTCCGGGGGAGGCAGATAATCACACTAACCACTACATCACAATTGTATATTTCATCAGACAATTAACACACGAAGGATTGGTTTCATATCAACCTTTAAATGACAACATATGGGTTGTAGGTGTCGAGCATTGTTGTTCTACGTTATGCTGTGTGAGAGGGAATTGCTGTATTTACAGAACCCTGTTACAACTGTGCGCGCTTCGATCATCCTTAACCAGCAACGGAACTAGAGTATATTTTTGTTGCTGTAGGAAGAAAAATATTGGTATTCATCGACGTATAGGAAAGCAGAGCACAAAATATTTTGTTTCTTTCTTAATCTGATTACCCTCCAGGGTTGGTTTTTCCCTCGGACTCAGCGAGGGATCCTACCTCTAGGGCAGTGTCCTGGAGCGTGAGATATTGGGTCGGGGATACAACTGGGGAGAATGAACAGTGCCTCGCCCAGGCGGCCTCACCTGCTATGCTGAACAGGGGCCTTGTGGGGGGATGGGAAGATAGGATGGAATAGACAGTGGGAAACCACGAAAAAACACTTCCAGGATGGATGAGGTGGGAATCGAACCCACCTATACTCATTTCACCTCCCAGGGCTGAGTGGACCCCTTTTCCAGCCCTCGTACAACTTTTCAAATTTCGTGGCAGAGCCGGGAACCGAATCACACTAATCACTACACCACAGAGGCGGCCAAAAAATATTTATTTTATGTAATAGATTGTTTCATGTAAGTAATGCAATACAAAATTGCTTTTCTGTTATTAAACTACGTTTACATTGTTTACATACGGTATTAGAGAAGTTATGTATACAAGAAACAGAGTCCCGTAAATGTATAAATTTACAAACAATACAATCAGTGAATAAATACTTCTACCATACCCTGTAAAGACGGCCCAGACGGTCTTGGATTGTATTCAAATCAGTGATTCTAACGAGCCCAAATCAACTTCACGAACAGAACAGAACAGAACAAATCAGTGATTCAGTCACGAACAGGTTTATATCATGACAAGAATGGTCGTGAAGAAGTATTCTATATATCATGGTAAGTTATAAAGGAGAGGAGAAAGATATCGGCTGAATACGAAGGGATTCTATTTTTGAGCTAAGCTCTTTGGTTGATGTAAGATGGTGTTTATGTACAAAAATTCATGGTTGAAGATTAGAGGGTAATTATTGTGTACAAGAAAGTACGACTCTCTGTTGAATGTACATTTATGTTCCCTAATTGCAAAGACTAAAAGTGTTGTTAGAAAGTGGTCGGTGTAAAGTGTCCATTGGTGTGATTAAAATTTACACTCATTTCTTGGAGCTGTGATTTCGGTTTTCCTTCAGAATGTCTGAAAGAAAAGTATTAAATGTAAGTATAGAATTAATTTTATGTCTCGGAGATCCTTAGAAGCAATGTGCGCTAGCTCCTTGTGTTATGAAAAAACTAATTTAAGTCTGTAAAAGTTGGAACATGTTCATTTTAACTCATTAGTGATGACTGTAATTTATTTTCCAGAAATACTACCCCCCGGATTTCGATCCGTCTAAAATCCCCCGCATGAAATTGCCAAAAAATCGGCAATATACTGTTCGTCTTATGGCTCCATTTAATATGAGGTAAGACATTTTAATACCTTATCGTTGAGGTTAGGTTTACCACAAGTTTTAAATTAATGGCGTACCTAATTCGTCCTATTATCATATGATGTAATCGATATTATTTCATAACTCGTATAGATAAAGTATTTAGACAGACCACAAGATAATATTATGGAGCATTTTTGGGTAAGACTCAGACAGCTGGTGCCAATATATATTGTCCCATTGTATGCAGTCCTCTGAACTATGATGGTAAATTCATGTTAAATGTAAAATCTTCTTAGTATATATGCTGAGCAAAGCATGGCATAAGGGGTTAGATATGATCGGTCCATTTCATGATCGATAAATTTGTTCAAATACTTCCACCCCTGGTAAGGACAGATCCACCAGTTTCTGCTTGCAGCCAGCTCATTGCACCCTCTCCCCCCCCCATGCTAATGAACATAAGTCATTGATCATTAATTTAGATTTTGTCTAGTATCCGGGCCAATCTCTGTCACGAAAACAGTGGCATCGATTTGCTCGATGTAAGGGGTTGAACTTCGTATATGTTCAACGCGAAGATGAATCACCATTCATTTGACATTCATTTCACAGCCTTCTGCATGTGTGGGTGGCACTTTGGTACCCATTTCTCATGTTTGGAGTCATAGAAAAATAATGGTTTATGATACCTGAAATAGCAGAAAGGAGAGATCCTTTCTCAATGCTTGCCAGGGACCCATCAACTGACCTCAGAAAGGATTCTTACTTATATAGAAGAATTAAAATCATGTCAGCCTGTAACTAGAAAATGCAGCCATTTTCTTTCTTGCTATTTGTCAGCTACGATCATCTGTGATAAAGGCAATGTTAATATTATCTCCGTTAGAACTCGCATCGTGTATGGCCATAAGTTTCAACATTCGGTGAGAATAAGATAAGCATTGAGTTCAAAATAGCATGTGTGGTTGTGATCACACTGTAATTGATGTCAGTGTATTAAGTATTGAACAGAAATTCACCAACTTTCTAATCACTGCTAATGAATGTAAGTCATTGATCATTAATTCAGATTTTGTCTAGTGTCCAGGCCAATCTCTGTTACAGAAACAGTGGCCCCTTTGTTCATCAATATGGAGATGGATTGTTGCTCCCAATTCTACTGCTATGATGGAAAGGTGTTCACAATGACAACTTTCTGCATTTGTTGAAATGTATAGGTGATGCACAGGTCCTGCAGGTGGTGTTGCAGCTTATTGTGCACAAGTCCTGTGGCAGAGGTGACTGAAGGCCTCACTTTTACCAGGTCCATTCTCCACAGTTGTTGAATTTCTGCTGCGAGGTCGGTGTAGTAATCTTCTGGATGTAACCGTAGTGGATTTTGTGATATGAAGGGACTGTCACATCCAGCACATCACTCTTCCTATGATGTTTGTCAGTAAGAAAGTTAAAACTAGTTTTAACATATCAGTCAACATTGTCAGTTTATAATAATAATATGGAGGACTTATAGATGAGAAAATCCTATATTTATTAATTTATTTATAAATGTCTTTCTGTACATGGCAGGGCTCAGGCTATGAAGCCTGCTATTATGCCAAACCATATAATTATGCACCTACATAAACATAATATACTGAACGTTATAACTACTTGAAATTAAAAATAAGTTTATTATAATTTAAAGTTAATGTGAAATGTAAAGCATCATAAAAATCATTTTAACATTTTAAAATTCATTTATAATATTTACTATTATTAAAACTATATCTCGAAAAATATAAACTATAAAGTTTCTAACCTTACATTGACATTTTATTCATTTAACTTAATAATCTAACATTTAAGGGTGCTTATAAGAGTGAATTAATCAGAGTGTAGGTAAAATTTCCAGCACATTCTTCTGAGTAGCTTTAGGTTGCTTATGTCTCTAATTTCAGCCGGGAGAGAATTCCAGGAACGTATGGTCCCCGGTACAAATGACTTGTTATACGTACTACTGTGATGAGTGGGGTTGTTCAGTAGGGATCGTACTGATGACCTTGAGGGTGTTCTACCTGAAGGAGAGAGGTAGTGGAAATCTATTCTCAGGTAATCTGGTTTACCTGTTCGCAGTATTGTGTGCAGAAGAGAAACAGCATGGTACTTACGTCTTTCACAGACCCTCTGATGTCCTCGAAAAGAAAAGGTTCAAGTTGTACCGGTACTGGAGCCAGTCTCTGCAGAGGGACAGGACCATAAGATGAAAGAGTTTTAACTTATTGAATGTTAACTTTTTAACTTGAATAAGTACACTGTTTGTTTTCCAGATGTGTGACCTGTGGGGAGTACATTTATAAAGGGAAGAAGTTCAATGCTCGGAAAGAAGATGTTGAAGGCGAGGATTACTTGGGTATTCGCATCTACAGATTCTATATCAAGGTGAGTTCAGACTCTGTTGAGGTGTAGATGATGAACATCTTGGGCCAGTTGCGAAATGATGACTAGTTTTTAATCTTAGAAAACGTCTACCTAAACAACGTCTAAATCGAGCACAATCTTCCATTGCATAAACAATGTTCAGCCAATGTTTAACTAGACATCGCTTAAAGTTTCAGTATTGTTTGAAAATGGTGATAGAAGTATCTTTCATGCAACTCTTTGCTTGTCGCAGCCAGTGAAATTCGTCGGTGCATGCGCCAAACGCCAGTCAGCTGTTTGTCTTCCTACACATTACTCAAATATGGCTAAGCATGAGCATGACTTGCCCCACAGATAAGTGTATCGCTTTAGGTCGAAATGAAATCTCATAATATTATCGACACTAAAGTGACGCCACCGCACGGGGAAGTGTAGCTTTGATTATAGCATTATTACAGTGAGTGAAACCCACTCATAAATACGGTAGCTTCGACGAAGGGAAGATGAAGCAATAGTAATGTGTAACCGAGTGTATTGTACATGCCATATAGATGTAGCTTGCATCTGGAGATCGTAGGTTCGAAACGCATCATTGGCAGTCGTGAAGATTGTTTTCAGTAGTTTCCCTAGTTTTAGACCAGGCAAATACTAGGGCTGTTATTATGGCCATGGCTCTTCTTCCCCAGCTCTTTTTAAACGATAATCACCATCACCACCACTTGCCTTTTCCTATCTGATAGTTGCCGAAAACTTATACGATAACATATATAAAAACCGTATACAACCTGTTTTTTATTTTTCACTATTGTGTGTGCTTACTTGGCAGTAAACATAAGTGAATCCCTCCCGGTTGATGTATGTGACAGCTTTCTGACGATCAGGACACGTAACTCTGATATGTATGTAGTCGAAGTGACCTATAATTCCATAGAAATTACCCCATGTATATAATAAAATATATCGGTTTCCAAGAATTGTATTCAAGTTGACAGTTACCGGACTGTCCCTTTGTCAGTCTCAAGAAACAAGTTTCTCGAAAAGCAAAACTTTTTTTTAAGATCTATCTCTCCATACATGTCAAACGAATTGCTGCATTTTAGCAACGGGCGACCCACGGAGAGGTCGTCGGACTAACCTTTGTTCTTGAAATCGTCTCAACATGAAAATACAAATTACATTTTTCATGGTACATAACCTCTGATTGTGATTCACTCCTAAACAGTGCTCTCGGCAGTGTTTCAACATGACCGGTTGAACATCAGTTTTAGACAGTATCTAAGTGATAAATAACGTCTCCGCAATATGGCAGCCACACTTAGGCATTGTTTAACCGTAGAGATCATCTAAATACCATTTCTGCAATCAGCCCCTTGTCATTAAATTTGCTTGGCCCACAATCTTACAATTTGTGAGTGAGCTGTGAGGCTTCAGCTCAGACTGACAATACAATTATTGGTGCAGTAACGACATTGATACCGAGCTCGATAGCTGCAGTTGCTTAAGTGTGGCCAGTATCCAGTATTCGGGAGATACTAGGTTCGAACCCCACTGTCGGCAGCCCTGAAAATGGTTTTCCGTGGTTTCCTACTTTCACACCAGGTAAATGCTGGGGCTGTACCTTAATTAAGGCCACGGCCGCTTCCTTCCCACTCCTAGCCCTTCCTTGTCCCATCGTCGCCATAAGACCTATGTGTGTCGGTACGACGTAAAGCAACTAGCAAAAAAAATCAACATTGATATCATGTGCTGTCCCATTCCTTTACCCAGGCATCCTGTGGTACAGAGCGCTGTAATGGCTGCTAACACTTGTTAGCACGGGCCTTAGGTAGCCCAAGTGGGGGAGATCTAACAGCGACAGCTCCTCTCTCGACTCACCTTTGTGCTATCTGGTGCTTCCTGCTCCCTCAGTAGTCACTGCACTGCATTCCTCAGTGGCTTTGCGGAGGTAGTCATGAGATTTTAACTATACCTTCCCATTCCTTGGATATGCCTGTGTGTCATCACGAAGGAGAATTAGCATGATTTCACCAGCCCTCTTAATCCAGAGTTTTGCTATCTCTGGATATACAATAACTCATAAACATATACTGATAAATAATGACTGTCACCTTCTCGATGCTAGAAATTTTAAAAACACAACTACGTTATAAAACTAGCAGAAATTACACCTAAAATTCCAATGTTCTTCCACACAGGCCTACTGTTGGAGAAACCAGTCAGGAAGAGACAAGGCCAATTAGGAAACTCGCCCACACATACTGTCAATATTACCTTGACCATCCCCTCCAGTGTGCTTAGAAGGATCTACTAGTGTTGTGACTTCCCCTCTCTGAGAACAATCATCAAATGAGAAATGCAACCAAGCAAGCAAAGGGCGCCAATCTTTAAGTTGAGGACTTAAAGATAAAATTTATAATCAAGCTTGGACAGACTCTTATCACAGGGGTGAGGTGATAGTGCACTAATCATTAAGCAGGAGAATTAGAAATTAAAAGGCTAATTAAGGCAAATTGATTAAAGTAAACTAGAAAAATACTATTTATTATATTTAATATAAATGACGACGGTTTAACGAGAACTGAATTTAAAATAGAAAATGAATTTAATAAAAAATTGAATGACTCTACTTCGCGAAAACTTGCAATATCTTTAACTCGCTTGCTCACCATTTAGTCTTGTTCTGCTGGTCCTTGGAAAGCTTCCATCCTTGTAGCGGGAACCTCATCGGTCGTCTTTGATATCTCTTCATCTGCAGCTAAGTACCATTCCTGCCTTGCAAATTGCATCCACCACTAATTGGAAGATGACTTCAAAACTAACACTCCCTATTATGCTCTATCCCATATATTGGAGATAAGCCCTAAGTCATAGTTAGAAGAACCACCTTGGGTTATATGGAGAGGATACTCAATTAAGAATCCTTCCAACTTTACTGAAAATATTCTTTGAAGTTTCATTTCTATCTAGATTAATACTACCTCTTGACTTAGACTGGTTCAAACCGGTCTTGTAGCCGTGCTGTACGTAATTACTGATGAGAGTGGCTCTACATCCCTCATTCAGAATTTCTAAGTACCACGTTGTGGTAATGAAGTAGAATGCTAACGCAGAATCAAACGAATAATAATAATACCGAAGAATGCAGCAGAGTCCAGTAGTAGAGATCAAGAAGAGATGCAAGAGATCAGATCAAGCCAAGAGCTCCAGCACGCCCTTTTATAACCTTTACTGGTGCTAATTACAGGTCGCAACACGTGGTCCAATCAGATGACATGTCTCTCCCCACTCCAGATATTAGAGTTGACGGGTCTTAACTCTGATATTAACTGTTCTTCTATTGGTCCATTCTCTCAGTATCCATGGCAATATGACGCTCCTTTCAAAATATAGGCGGTGATCAGTTCGAATAATTCTGGTCGAAATACGGTAGCTTACGTTGGGACGCGTGAACACGTGCTCGCTTTCCCAGAACTTGGTGTCTAAATCTGTCCTTTCTCCTTCCTCGGTGATGTGGCAAGATAGCGGAAATCTACTGCAAGTTAATTTTAAACAAATGTCGCAAGAATCTAAGTGAATATTAGAATATTCAGCCCTCGTTTACAAGTCGTAGTTACAAAGTAATGAAATGATAGTGAGCAAATGATTAAACATGAATTATAATACAATTACATACCAAAATAAATATCATGACGTTAAATTCTTGAATTAATTACACATAATAAAATTAACATAATTACACTGTAACGTCTGGAACGTTACATACGCCCCCATGAGTTCTTAACAAATATCATATGAGTTGAGAACTCACACACTTACTCCCACATTAACTTGAAATACCTCAATTACCTGCCCATAACGAGCGACAGTATTTTCATACAATTAATTATCTCTCACTCTTTCCATCATATCTCTCTTAGACTGCTTACCATTGCGACTGTCTGTTATTTCAGTTCATCTTGAGGTTTAGCTGCTAAATTATGCCCAACATGAGCAACTTTTCACTTTTGTAAAAAAAAAAACAAGATTATCCTAGAAAATATAACATAATATATATACAATTTCAGATTATAGACTCTGCCGAGTGTCTATCTGTCCTTTTACTCCCCATCTCTCAGACATTCTTTGCTATATAGCAGTAACACATTCTCTTCCAATCTTATACATTAGAAACATGGAAAACAAATGATACAATTTACACTTTTATCACTCTTTCGAATGTTTCAACCTTATCTTGAAGCAGGATGCAATACACTTCACTCGAATACACACGTGATTTAAGCTCACGGTAAAATTATTGCAAGTTAGAAATGCACATACGGGAAAATTAATTATTTGCCGTCGTCAGCTTTAATTAGCCTTCTGTAACATCTCAGAAAACAAATATATAAAATTTCATGGCCTCACATACGGAAAACAGATGATCTATCGTCAATGAACGAGCGTAATTCTACCGCTACACAAACACCTCCCTTGTTTACAAACACAACTAGGAAATACCACCACAATAGAGACGTAAACTTATCCACTCGTAGTCTGACATAACAAGTAGCAACTTCCCCGAGTTACTGACCTATATCTCACAATCCGGTTCAGCCACCTCACACGACAGGTATCTCCTTAAACTACTAATGTTATATGAACCATTCATTACGCTCTCGCCATCCGCTAACTTGTAAGCACAGGGTCCAAGTTTACGATGTACTTTATAAGGGCCTTGATATAACAGAAAAAATTTCTTAGTTACCTTATCCTCACTATTTGATAACATGGGAACTCTCACCAAAACCATATCACCTACCTCAAAGTTATCCAGTACCTTACGTTTCTGTTGCCTTCTACGTTTATCTCCAGATTTAATCAGGTTCTCCCGTGCCAATCGTACGTAAAATTCAGCATTACGAGGTGGTTCCTCAGGCAAACCTAACACTCTCACTAGTTCATTCTGAGGCTTACAACCAAAATGAACTTGTGACGGCGTCAATCTAGTGCTTTCATGTTGAACTGCATTGATCCATGTCTCTATGCGGGATAAATGAGCCACCCAGGCTGTATGCTTATCGAACACTAAGCATCTAAACATGCGAGATAACTCTTTCATAACGCGCTCACACATATTGCCCTGAGGGTATCTAATAGATGAATGAACCTGTGTAATACCTAGCTCTCTAATTATGGACTTCCATTTTCTCGAAATAAATTGCGGTCCACTGTCTGATAATATTCTAAGAGGAGTACCTAATTCAGGGATATACTTCTCTTTGATTATACGACTACAAGATTTTCCAGTGGCTTTTCTCATACCGTATAATCTGACTAATTTCGAGAAGGCATCAATAATGACTAAAATATATTGGAAGCCAAACTGTCCCTTAACCACAGGTCCAAATAAATCAGTACACACCAAGTCACCAGGTCTTTCTGAGATTACTGCCTGACGAGGTCCTTCTAAATAGCGGTTAGGAACTTTGCTACGCTGACACAGATCGCAAGTGGAAAGAATTTTTCTTATATCTCTTCCCATCTTGTCCCATATAAAATTCTGTCGGATCTCATACAGAACTTTATTAGCTCCAAAATGTCCTAATTCCTTGTGGATAAACCAAATCAATTCCACACGTAGCGCTTTGGGTACACAAATCCCCCAGAGATCCTCGCTACATTTCCTGGCTAGAAACCCGTTAACCAGTTTGTACGTGTGCCTACCATGCGACACAGTGAGCTGCTCTCCTCCCTGAAGTACAGACAAAGGTTCCCGACATTCTTCGTCTACCGACTGTTCAACCAATAGGTTACGTAGTCTATTTAGAGCAGTTTCATTTTCCTTAGACAGACATGTACATATAATAATGCCCTCACGTGGCTCTAGAAGGCTACCTTCTTCGCACAACTTCGGATCACGTGACAATAAATCAGCAAGGACATTATTCTTTCCCTTAACGTGAGTTACCTTAAACTCATACTCTTGTAGGGCGAGTATCCATCTACTAACTCTGTTAGATGATAATTTACACTTGGATACAAAAGAAAGAGCATGATGATCCGTCCTAATTTCAAATTCGGTACCTAAAACATACATCCTAAATTTACTCAGGGAGTATACGATGGCTAAGAATTCAAGTTCCGTTATAGTATAACGCTTTTCAGCAGCACTTAAACCTCTGGAAGCTAAAGACACAATCCCTAAATTACCATCATCATCTACTTGACATAGTGCCCCAGCGATACCACAGTGAGATGCGTCCGTCAGCAACACATACTTCCTATCGGGCATGGGGTATCTCAAAACAACCGCCTGCCTGAATCCTTCTTTTAATTTTAGGAAAGCTCTATCATGATCCTGTGTCCATTCCCACTTACTGCCAGCTTTCAATAGTTCTCTAAATGGCTCTAGTAAGTTACCAAATCTCACTACAAATCGTCTGAAAAAATTACATACACCAATATACGATCTGAGCTCCTTAATATTTCTAGATGTCGTAGTATTCAATATTTTTTCAATTCTTGTGCTCTCAGGCGTCACTCCCATTGCCGATACACGGTGCCCCAAAAAAGTCACCTCTCGTCTACTGAAAACACATTTGTCAAGTTTCAGAGTAAAACCAGCATACTCTAATTTAGAAAAAACCCTCTCCAAGTGGTCCAAGTGCTCTTCAAAGGTACTAGATCCTATAACCAAATCATCGATATAAATAGTAGCATAATCTCCAGTATCATCTCCCAAGGCAATACTAAGTGCGCGAATAAGAGCTGCCGAACTCGTACGGGTCCCAAAAGGAACACGCCTAAATTGGTACAAACTATGCTTATAGCTGAAAGCAGTAAGAGGCCTGTCTTCTGATCTTAAAGGTATCTGCCAAAAACTACTCCTAAGATCTAACGTAGAAAACCAACTCTTACCCTGAAAACTCTGTATCAACTCTTCAATGGTTTGTGATCTCAACTGATCAGCACCAATGCGTCTGTTCATCTCCCTGCCATCAATACACAAACGTATTGATCCATCAGACTTAGGCACGACAATTAAGGGATTAACATATTAACTGTTTGATAATTCAATCACATCGTCTGCTAACATAGCTTGAATTTGATCCTCTACAGCTTTTGCATATTTGTGTGGTATCGGATACCGCGGTCCGCTGAATGGAGTCTTATCCAGCACAGAAAAAGAATGTTCATACAGATGGGTAACACCAGGTTTCTCGGAAAAAATCTCCACGTGTTCACACAACACTTCATATAACTTGTCCTTCTGGATTTCATTTAACTCATTACTACTTACGGCTTCTTTCAAGCCACATCTTTTATCCTCATGAATCCACAACTGACACAACTTCAGGCCCTCATTAGCCTCTTCATTTACTTTAGAAACCTCTCTCATTCTCCACACTGTACTAACTTCCGTTTTCCTCTGAATTTCCTCCTCAAACTTGACCTTGATATCCTCATTATTCCACCTCAAATTTAGCACAAGATCATTGTAATTTAACTGAGCCAATTTTAACGTTAACCAGTCAGATCCCAAGATAAGATCAAATATCAAATGCGGAATTACCAAACATATCTGAACGCTAATAGAATTATTAATGCAGATCGGGACAGCTACTTGTTTACAAATTTGCTTAGACCTCTTTCCAACAGCCGTAATGATGAAAGTAGACTTAACAGGCATTTCCTCCAACTGAATACCCTGTTTCACTAATGACTCATACCACTGAGAACTAATACATGATATTTGGCTACCAGAATCAATCAAAACTTTAACCCACGCCCCCCAAACTTTCAATTTAACAACGGGATTGACTACTTTATTACTTGAATCTCCATTATTCTGCTCGGGTTCATACAACAAATCGTCTCTAACATCGAGGTCATATGGTAACACTTTCATGGCAAGACACTTCGCTACCTTCGCACTAGGCTGGAATTCTGACCTAACATTACAGCCTCTAGTTAGTTTAAAGGTTCCCTTTGTGTATTGACGTTGGACTCATTAGTACATTGCTCTGGCCTCCGTTGGGAATTTCCTGTCCTATATTCAGATGCTCCTCTCCTGCTGTTCTGCTGAGGTCTGAACTGATTGCGAGTTTTGTGATTCTGTGTACTACCGTTATGTCTCATTCCGTTGTGATGACTAAAGTTCTGAATATTCTCCGTTCTACTTCTAAGGTTACCTAACGCATCAAAACTGCCTAGTAGGTTCTCCATCTCCTGAATAGTTCCAACTTTTTGCATACAGGCCGCTTCTCTCACCCTGTCCGGAAAATGTCTCAAAAGTAGTCTTACTACATCAGACCCCTCGGTTATACCATCTAAGTTCTGACAAATCATGACATGTGCCAGGAAGTACTCGGTCATAGTAACTCCTTCATGCTGTTTGTACCTCCCAAATACCACCCTTTCTCTCTCCCGAGCTTGTATCGCTTCATTCCAGAATTTCTCTCTAAACTTATTTCTGAATTCTTTCAGGTTCGTCATCGTCTGCCTATATACCATGAACCAAGACCGTGTTTCTCCTACAAAAGCATGGTCAATATTTTCCATAACGTCTTCCCAGTCCATAGACCCTTCCTCTAGACGCTTTTCAAATCGTTTTTCTATCATCTTAAGGAAATCTAGCGGGTTCGTTTGTTTCCCATTAAATTTAGGTAGTTCAATTTCCCTAATGTAGCTATTTCCTAGACATTGCCTTCCCGTGAAAACCTGTTTATCCTTTGCCACCTGTTTTAACTGATTTTCTGCTTTCTCCATCCGGCATTCTACATCTCTGTCTCTCCTATCAATTTCTCTCTCCAAATTAACCTGCTTCTCTTTCAATGTCCTAATTTCAATCTTATTCTCTTCAGCTATCGCAAACCTTTCTTCACTTGCCCGGGTCTCATCTTCTATTCTAAGCTTTACCGTGTCAATCTCTTGTTGTACGTGGTCTTTAAATATCCGTATTTCCCCTCTTTAAGTCTCAACTCTCTTATCAATACTAGTGACCTGCCTCATTACTTCCTCCCTAGTAGAGTTGTTTTCCTTCCCCATTAATTCCAAGAATTCACTTCTCTGTTCCGCAAACTTTTCTTCTATCTCTTTCCCTTGTCGTACATATTCACATTTCTGGTCCTCTAATCGCTTATTAAAATGTTCATTTTTTACCACCAGATCGCGTAACTGCCTACTGTGTTCGTCCATTCTCCGATTCGCTTCCTCCTTATTTTCCTTCATCTCCCTACTTAATTCAGCTTTAGTTTGCTCTAACTGTTCTTTAAGTTCAGATTTAGTTTGTTCTAATTCACCTTTAAGCTCAGATTTAGTTTGTTCCAATTCATTTTTAATTTCAGTTTTACTGTCCTCTATCTTACTTAACATTAACTGCATCATTCCCATTAACTGATCATTATTATTACTTTCATTGTTAGTGTTTACTTCCGCTTCGCCCCCCATCCTACTATCATCTGACTCCATACTGACTTCTTTCTGCTTGCCTTCACTCTCCATACTACTTACACTTCTGTCTTCAATTTCCTCTACAAGACTACACAGCTCTTCCTCTGAACTCAATACATTATTGCCTTTTATCGCCCGTCCACTGCGCAACATCCTCTCCTCTTTCGTCTGATCAGCCATGACCCTTCCCACAATCAAACACTCTTAATGAAACGTGGATATCCAAATTTTGCCCATAATACGAATTCTGATATTGTTACTGTTATTAACTGCTCCGTACTTAATGATTTTCTCGCCACACGTTGGAGCGGCATTTATGTGACTTCCCCTCTCTGAGAACAATCATCAAATGAGAAATGCAACCAAGCAAGCAAAGGGCGCCAATCTTTAAGTTGAGGACTTAAAGATAAAATTTATAATCAAGCTTGGACAGACTCTTATCACAGGGGTGAGGTGATAGTGCACTAATCATTAAGCAGGAGAATTAGAAATTAAAAGGCTAATTAAGGCAAATTGATTAAAGTAAACTAGAAAAATACTATTTATTATATTTAATATAAATGACGACGGTTTAACGAGAACTGAATTTAAAATAGAAAATGAATTTAATAAAAAATTGAATGACTCTACTTCGCGAAAACTTGCAATATCTTTAACTCGCTTGCTCACCATTTAGTCTTGTTCTGCTGGTCCTTGGAAAGCTTCCATCCTTGTAGCGGGAACCTCATCGGTCGTCTTTGATATCTCTTCATCTGCAGCTAAGTACCATTCCTGCCTTGCAAATTGCATCCACCACTAATTGGAAGATGACTTCAAAACTAACACTCCCTATTATGCTCTATCCCATATATTGGAGATAAGCCCTAAGTCATAGTTAGAAGAACCACCTTGGGTTATATGGAGAGGATACTCAATTAAGAATCCTTCCAACTTTACTGAAAATATTCTTTGAAGTTTCATTTCTATCTAGATTAATACTACCTCTTGACTTAGACTGGTTCAAACCGGTCTTGTAGCCGTGCTGTACGTAATTACTGATGAGAGTGGCTCTACATCCCTCATTCAGAATTTCTAAGTACCACGTTGTGGTAATGAAGTAGAATGCTAACGCAGAATCAAACGAATAATAATAATACCGAAGAATGCAGCAGAGTCCAGTAGTAGAGATCAAGAAGAGATGCAAGAGATCAGATCAAGCCAAGAGCTCCAGCACGCCCTTTTATAACCTTTACTGGTGCTAATTACAGGTCGCAACACGTGGTCCAATCAGATGACATGTCTCTCCCCACTCCAGATATTAGAGTTGACGGGTCTTAACTCTGATATTAACTGTTCTTCTATTGGTCCATTCTCTCAGTATCCATGGCAATATGACGCTCCTTTCAAAATATAGGCGGTGATCAGTTCGAATAATTCTGGTCGAAATACGGTAGCTTACGTTGGGACGCGTGAACACGTGCTCGCTTTCCCAGAACTTGGTGTCTAAATCTGTCCTTTCTCCTTCCTCGGTGATGTGGCAAGATAGCGGAAATCTACTGCAAGTTAATTTTAAACAAATGTCGCAAGAATCTAAGTGAATATTAGAATATTCAGCCCTCGTTTACAAGTCGTAGTTACAAAGTAATGAAATGATAGTGAGCAAATGATTAAACATGAATTATAATACAATTACATACCAAAATAAATATCATGACGTTAAATTCTTGAATTAATTACACATAATAAAATTAACATAATTACACTGTAACGTCTGGAACGTTACAGTGTCAAAGATGAGATCAGTAAATAACAACATTAAGATAATATAGATCATTACTGTGACTGTGTTACATAAAATGCTTTCAGGTGAACAGACCTGATCCAATCACTGTCAGTAATTTTGACACATCATAGTAAGTGGTGTAACCAAGCTTAATTCTAACCCTGTCACTGACAATTCTTTCTAGCAAACCAGAACCTAACCTGTCACCGACAGTAACTAAGTTGGGACAGTAGATGGGGATTAGGGGAGATGTGCCCACCCCCACCCCTGAGGCACCTTACCTAAGTACTTCACCACTTTGTAGTAGTGGCATATTTAAATGTTCCAGAAGTCATTTCCTGGTCTTTCCTTCCTTGTTACATTTTTCAGTCTTTGTGATAATATCCCTTTCTCTGCTACAAATCAGAATGTTGCTTTTCTTGAGTGAAGGTATTCATTTTTGCACACTCTCACTATGCTCACTCAGAAGAGACTGTTCTGTGTTCCAACCAAATATGTCTACCACATGGAGTATGTGCACATTTGTCTCTCCCCGCCCTTGTGAATTGCGTTTCAACTTGTCTGGTGCGAAATTTAACAAAATGACCTGCGTAGATTCCATTCTCTAGTGCCACTCAAGTAGGGTGGAGCTGTGACATCATTGGGAAGTAGAGGGTGCCTGTAGTTAGGGCTCTCATCCATTGGGAGAGGAAACCTGCGAAAAGCTGCAATGACGAATTCGTGCGAACACGCACGAAAAAGGCCGAACAATCCAAACGGCTGAATTCAAGTGGGACTGCAACCGTTGGAACCAGCGTTGTTCGTCAGTTAATGCACGAATAACTGCGAACTGTCCAGATTGGTTTGGATTTTTTTGCCAAAGAGCTGTGTTTTGTCATAAATGCTGAAAAGCTGATACCTCTGGTACAAGCTGGGAAGTATTTGTGGGACCATCGAGAGTCTTATTACCACACGCTGGATGTAGGCCCTATAGTTGTTGTTATGGAGTGAGGTGGGAGAGAAATGGGTGAGCCAGGTAAAGTTAATTTTATATAGTTTATTCATTTTATACCACTTTACTTAATTCTTATATCTGAAGATTCTTTACAACACAAGTTCAGAGTAATTTTCATTAAAAACCTGTAGCAATATTTATATTTTCCCGTCTGATCACTTCATACCTACGTCTGATTATTTTTTGTAAAATATGTTCTAGAGGTGCCATGTACAATAAATACTTGCCTCCAGTATCCTAATTACAGAAAATAAATATGAAGTTTCTCATTTCAGATAAATGTTATCATTCTTTGACTTGACAGTGAAACTGCACACATACTCCCGAGTGCTGCGGCCGCTTGAACCAAGCTTTATCGCACTGATGAAAGAGAATCATTTCCGCTATTTTTATTACCTCCCACTGTTACAAAGGATATTTTGGGATAAGAGATTTCCTTTGCCTGGTTGGGAATTAGGAAATGAATGTTAAAATTGGATAAAATAAATAGAAGGGAAGAAATTCTCCAGCTTCCCATTTCAAAATGAACATTGCTTACCTCAAAGTTACAGCTAGACGTTTCTCGAAAGTTACTGTGCTTCTTTAACTAATATTGTACTTTTTGTAATATGTATCGAAAACATTTCCTGCAAAATTAAACGAAGTACTGTCTCTGATCCTTTTCCAGATCAGCCCACATACATGAAAATTCACCAAACATTTGTGTTTTCGATAAAATATAAACCACTCTTGTCTCCCCTTCTGAGCTCTTCTCACTAACAGAGTTGTACCTAATGCATAAAGATCACACAAATCTTCCGAACTCGCAGTTCGCATATTTCTGCTTCCAATTGAGAGAAGCCTTAGCAAACTTCCTTGTGTTCAGGATCATGTCTGAGGGGACAAGTGGTGGTTGTGTGAGCTTAAGTCAAAGACTCGTATTTTAACTGTCCCATAATATTAGCAGTGTCCTGTCCCAGCATCCCTGAAACCTTCCTGTGTGTACAGGGAATGTGATACAAGCCTGCACTGACATTGTGAGCCTTCATTGGCAGGTTCGATCCCAACTCTGTCCAATGGTTAAATATGCCAGCCTTTCTCACTACTGTATATTTACCAGCATGTAAAAGAAATCTTGGGGACAAAATTCCAGCACCTCATTGTCTCTAAAAACCTTTGAAAGTAATTAATGGGATGTAAAATCAATATTTTTATTATTCCAGACACAACATAATGACTTTGCTGTAATTGTCGTAAAATGAAGCTCACTAGCCATACTGTATAATCACTAATACCCTTGAAGAATTTGTATTTGCACTTAATTTTCATGTCTTTTTCAAGATTTATATTTTTGTTTTGCACTGTTTACTTTGTCCTTGAGTCAGTCTCTCTATGGGGGAGTGTTTAATAATGATGTTAAACTACATTACTTTCTTGGAGGTTCTCTCACTGCTATTTTTTATATTATTATTCCTTTAGTGCACACGTTGCCTGCAAGAGATCTCCTTCAAGACAGATCCTCGGAATACAGACTACGAGATTGAAGCGGGGGCGACTCGTAACTTCATGGCTCTCAAGTTGGCGGAGGAGCAGGCGCAGCGGGAAGAGGATGAGAGGAAGGAGGATGAAGCTACCAACCCAATGAAAGTAAGTGTATTTCGTTGTGCAGAGCAGGCCATGAGATTTGAAGTCAGAAGGCAATAGCCTCTCTAAATACTTACGTCACAACTAAGTTTATTCCTCACAAATATAATCAGAGTTACAAAATGTTATTCCCACTTCCTATTTTAGTTTCTGTTTCACAGGAAATATAATCAATAGTTGCTCCCTCGCTACCAAACTTTCACCACATGGAACGACAGTCCTTTGTTTACTTCTCGCGGCCTTATCGCGGAGTGCGTGTTCGAGGAGTGCACAAGGCTGCCAGCCTGTTCACTTAGGAACTAAGCCCCTAGGTCAGAGTCTCAGAAGCCTGGACAAGACCATTGGTCTGCATTGGTTAGAGAAGGGCCTGGACTAGAGCATTGGTCTGGATAGGTTAGGGTAGGGCTTGGATAAGACCAGTCATATAGGGACAAGCAAAGGGGATGAGAGGGAGTAAGCCCCACCGGTTAGAGGCACAAAGCGGCCTTAGGTCTCTGGTCTGGATTGGTATAGCGCATTCTATGTTGGCTGGTAGTGGAAAAGTGAATTACAAGTTCCTTGCAGCACATTCTATTAAGTTTCATATCGCATTATTCCATTTCTTTATTCTACATTGTTTCCTTCTCATGTTCCATTTACTAGTGCTTTTCTTCTGCCTTGGTTGGTAACAGAATTTCATTGCCATGATTGACGAGAATGATGTCGCGTGGTAAGATATGTTGGCCAATTAGAATACGAGTAGCTACTTCGGCAATCAGAATGATGTGTAATGCTCTTCATTAGGTTATAAAAGTAAATGTACTTCTGGGTGGGTTCCTAGACATCGCAATGAACACATCTCTTCTTCGACACTCATTCCAAGCAAGATTTCATTAATTTCTACTTCTTTATAATGTCAGAAACATGTGGACACGAGATGTCAGCTTTTCTCTAACTATATTAAAAGAAGTTGTAATATTGTATACGGTATATATGCTACACTGTATTCTATGGACTCTTTATTTTTAAAATTTTATTTATTGTATAGCTTTGAGTCCTGGGAGTGTCTGAGGACATGTTCGGCTTGCCTAATACAGGTATTGTTTGACTCCCGTGGACGACCTGTGCATTTGGATGTGGTATGATGGTGATAATGAGGTAGGGAGAGGGTGAAACTTGGTGTGGCACATATCCTACTCCTGTCGAATAACACTAAGGGGTCTGCTCAAGGCTTAATCACCATCAACCATTTGTCCTGCATCTTGGTGGGTGTGCTAAGTACCAACTGATGAGTCCAACTTAGCTCACAGGGGCGAAACCCAGGCAACCAAGAATGAGTTAGCTGGAGAATTTATAATGTCCAGTAACGGACCATTGTATTGGTATTATAAATTTACTCATTCAGGACAAATATTTCATGTTCCCTGTGAGAATCAACATCTGTATCATCTGATGGCCAGGCAGGCATCAATTTTGGAGAAGAGACAAAGCCTCTCATAGTGCATTGGTACTGCTGGTGGCTTCAAGTAGCCTATGCAGTGGCCTCCACGGTAATACTCCTGTCGGTACCAGTAGATGTCGCTGCGATACAGTTTAAATAGTTCTCCAAGTTCAACAATCAGCCAGCAGGTGGAAGAAGAAGAAGTTTCTAACGACGATAATTCAAATTCAAACGCAAATAAGCAGGTGGCAACAATGAGTAAGACACCACCACCATTATCGCCAGGTGTTTCAGAAGAAATGGATTCCGAAACGATGAAGATAGCACGTTGCAGGGAAAATACATCAACGCCATCGCCAACTTCCGAACGTAAGAGAGGATGCAATCTAAACACCTCCAAGGAAGCAGAGTCATCAACATCAGGATCAGCATACACTTCGCCTAGCTCAGTGGTACAAAATCTGACTCCACTGGGCTCCGACCACTCAGACTGGATATTGAAGAAGCCAACATCACAGCGCCCTTCCATATGCCTCAAAGGTCGCTGCAGCGAACGCTGGACTTCATACCAACCAACGTTCGGAGTTGCGTCCAAGCGGCTAAGAACCCTGCGTTGGTGGCACCCTCCATCAAGCAGAGAAGTATAGTGACCCCCGGTGCCCATGCCACCACCACATTTCTACGTCGTCAAGCTGATGCACATAGACCCAGCTAAAGCCAGTACTAGAGCTATATATCAAATAATTACAAGGTTCACCTCGAATTTCGCCAGCTATGAAATAGAAATACAACTAACACGGGACGGCTACTTCAGTGAACGTACCTCAAAGCCGTTCTACAACCATCTAACAACAGCCATCGGAGTTCAACAATTTGGTTCGCTCACGAGGGCAGTCAACATCACTTAGCAGGCTCCAACCAGGTGAGCTCCTCCCTCTCGCCCCTCACCAATTCTATCAGTGATGGCCTACCAAGTGGAACGGGACTGGACAGAGAACAAGATCGCCGCCCAGTTAAAACTAGAAGGTCATCAGATCTACAAGGTCATCAGGATCCGAAACAACCAGGGTCCAACTTCCCTGATACGGATACTATCCAGGGATGCCAGAGGTACGACCATGCTCCAGGCACCCCTTGCGTGCACCCAGAGGTATGTGCTGTTTGTGGACAGGAGCATCCTACTCAAAATTGTGCTAATAAGTCGTCTCCGAAGTGTGTCAATTGTAACCTTCCACATCCAACTTTCTCCTATAAGTGTAAAGCCCGCCCCAGACCCAACCCAACCAGAATCCGTAGTCCCAGTTATCTTCCAGGATCTTCCCACCCTCGCTCCCTCATCCGCACTCCCCTCCCCCAGCTCTGAGAACATCATACGATTCATAAGTATGGTGTTGCAGAACATCCTTTCCTTTAATCGTCCTACTGAGCTCGATAGCTCGCTTAAGTGCGGCCAGTGTCCAGTAATCGGGAGATAGTGGGTTCGAATCCCGCTGTCGGCAGCCCTGAAGATGGTTTTCCGTGGTTTCCCATTTTCACACCGGGCAAATGCTGGGGCTGTACCATAGTTAAAGCCACGGCCGCTTCCTTCCCATTCCTAGGCCTTTCCTATCCCATCGTCGCCATAAGACCTATCTGTGTCGGTGCGACGTAAAGCAAATAGCAAAAAAAAAAGAAAAAAATTAATCGTCCTAATATTCTATCCCAAGTCCAGCTAGCAGCGCGACTGGTGTTTAACACGCACGTGGATGTAGCGTACTCGGGGAATAAGATGCACTGTGCAATTTTTCCCTTAAACGCTGTCCCCATAATTAATTAATGGTTAAAATATACTACACTAACATCGGTTTTTTGAACACTAGCCATGCTCTACTGGACAATTTCCTTTCGCTGTACGACCCGGATATATTTATCTTAAATGAAACTTTTCTGACTCCAAAACAAAGGCCACATTTTACGTTATACCACCTCTACAGAGCGGATAGACCAGGACAGGCTCGTGGAGGAGTAGCCGCAGAAATCAGAAAGCATATAACAACTAAATCTTCCTCTTTTAATTTTACGAATAACTTCACAGAATACTTAATAATAGAAACATATCTTCCAAACAATACCACTATAGCAATAGTAACAATGTACCTTACACCCAGATCGCCCCCACCAGTAGATTTCATTAAATACAGTACATAGACGCACTTTTCATAATTACATATTTATAGCCGACATTAATATCAATTCTTATAATGTAACACAATCTAATGATTTTAATACAGTCATCTCTCAAATCCGGGGAGTACAGATTCCTTTCCCCTTCCACACCCGTCCTATTTCCAACTCTACTTCTGACCTTCTTATCTTATCACCCTCCCTCTCCACCAACCCAGTAATAGAAAAAGCTCTATATATAGACTCTGACCACGCACCAGCAATCATTACCATCCCTAATATATCCTACACATTACATAACCAATATACTCGCCCGCCTCCCACCAGACGTTATTTTCAAACCAACTGGCAACAATACCACCACACAGTAACAGATCTGCTCCAACATTCCCCTCCTCCCACATCCATCCCGAACCTACACACACTAATCAGTCTAGAAGAGCAAGTAATAATAACAGTTGACCAACGACACATTCCGAGACATTCATACCACCCTACAAAACCCCCAATTCCCCCCCCCCCGCCAAGCACTATCATTATTAAAACTAGCCCACGAACTGTACAACTACTACGCACGTACTCGTGACAATACAACTTTACGCGAACACAGAAGAACACTAAGACACGCACGCTCATACATTAAAGCAATAAAACAAAAACAATGGACTACCGCATGTTCAGAACTATGTGATATGCACGACTCCAACAAATTCTGGACTACATTTCAAAGACTGACCAAAACTCACAAACCTCGACCTACCAATCCTATACATGTCGCTCCCAACCCTCGTACTACATATAAAGAAAAGGCAGGCGTCTTTGCCGACCACTATTCTCAAGTCTTTTCTCCCCTACAAATACCATATTACGAACATCCTGAAGAACCTACAATACTCCCAATATAATAACCCAGAGCTCCCTCATCTTCAAACCTCCTTCAGTCATTTCCGAGAAGTAGATTCACCCACCCACTTAACACTCCAATCACCCCTCAAGAAATCCAAAACTTCCTATGTTACAAACATAACACCGCTCCTGGTCCAGATAATCACTTACCGTCACATTAAAGAAGTCCCACTCATCCTAATCAACATACTCTGTTCTCTCTATAACACTATGCTATACACTGGTTTTTTTCCAGAACACTGGGGTAAATCTATCATATTATTATTCCTAAAACCCAACAAGCTCCCGTCCAACATTCATTCCTATAGACCAATTCCACTCCTCACAGTTCTCAGTAAAATTTTTGAAGAAATACTATATAAAAGAATGTCAAGATATTTACACTCTCTCAGCCTCCTCCCATCCTCCCAAGCCGACTTCCGACCACACTTTTCCACCCAAGACCACCTCTTCCACATCACGTCCTCCGTAAACACCTACATAAAGACCCACCAACCAGCCGCTCTAATGTGCCTAGATGTTAACAAAGCCTTCGATTCTGTCTGGCACAAAGGACTTATATTCAAAATTAGTCACCTTCCTCTCCCCACCACCATCATAAGATTGATGTTTAATTACCTTAAATGTAGGAAAGCCGTAATTAATATAAACGGAACCCATTAGTACATTTTCCCCATAACCTCAGGTCTTGCTCAAGGCTCTCCACTCTCTCCTTTCTTATATACACTATACACTTACGATATCCTGCACCCAGCACCACCATTATGACTCTACCAATATGCTGATGACCTTGCAATACTAGCCTTCAGCCCTACCTTTACATCTCTCAACAATAGACTACAGAAATATATTGAACACTCTTGAAACCTGGCTCAACCAGTGGCACATTTCCATCAATCCTACCAAGACCCAGTTCATAGTTTTCCGAAATAAATCCCATCTCTGTCCTGCACGTCACAAATTCCACATAACAATGTATAATATACACTTTATTGAAACTAACCGACAAACATACTTAGGAATTAAATTTCAAAATAATCTGCAGTGGAATCTCCACCTGGCAGATATCCATAGAAAAGCTATTAACCATTTCCGAGCACTCAGATCCCTGACGGGTTTCACATGGAAACTAAAACCCACCCAAATAATTAACGTTTATAAGACTTTCATCCGACCCTTAATAACTTACGCCTCCCTGACATGGATTACTGCCCACCCAACGGAATACGTAAGACTCAATAGACTCGACCGTCATGCTATACGTATAGCACACCATCTACCTTTAGACACACCTTCCGCCAATTTCACTCCTTGCTATACCTTCCCAAAAATTACATCATATCTACACAAATTACGCCTCCAGTATTTGACAAGAGGCACCCTCCATAACAATCCTATATTAAGAGAAGCCCTCCCACTATCACCTAGCCACTGCAATCCTAAATGACAACTGCACAACTGAAAACTCTCATCTCTTCCCTCCATCCATCACATAACTTCCACCAACTTTCCATTGTCACCGCCCCATAGTCTCAACAATCACAAGGGATAACAGCTCAAGATGCTCCTGGCCACGGTGACACATCACCTGATTACTGTACCGGCCAACATAGGCACCACAAGTGCTGTCACAAAATACTAAGTTTATTTATTTAATCGTATGGTATAATAATTTCATGTGGCTATTTTTAGCCGGGTGCAGCCCTTGTAAGGCAGACCCTCCGTTGAGGGTGGGCGGCATCTGCCATTTGTAGGTAACTGTGTGTTATTGTGGTGAAGGATAGTGTTATGTGTGGTGTGTGAGTTGCAGGGATGTTGGGGACAGCACAAACACCCAGCCCCCGAGCCACTGGAATTAACCAATTAAGGTTAAAATCCCCGACCCGGCCGGGAATCGAACCCGAGACCATCTGAACTGAAGGCCAGTACGCTGACCATTCAGCCAACGAGTCGGACTAATCGTATGATGATTTTATACAAAATATATATATACACACAAGGCAAAATCAAACTTTAAAGTCCATCCTTCTCAGCCATTCACATAAACCAGGTGTGAGAGCGAACAAATCATCAGGAGTGCCAGGGTACAAATGAAGAGGACAGCGTTGAACCAGGTGCTCAATCGTCTGTTCTTCCAGGTTACAATCACACATTGGTGAACTGATCCTACCCCACTTGTACCTGAAATAATTGCAGCAACCATGTCCAGTGTAAATGTCAGTGATTAAACCATTTTGCCGAATAAGTGCTACAAATCAACTTACATGATGGTTATCAAGATCACTATTATTATTATTATTATTATTATTATTATTATTATTATTATTATTATTATTATTATTATTATTATTATTATTATTATTATTACTATTATTATTACTATTACTACTACTACTATCATATTATTATTATTATTATTATTATTATTATTATTATTAATATTATTAATATTATTATTATTATCATTACTATTACGGCTATCACTATTATTAATATTATGAAGTACAACAATATTATTGAAAATATACAAAATAAATTTATTATTAATATCAGCATCATAATTATTAACATTATTTACTATTATATTTGCCACTAATTTATTATTATTAATATTATTACTGTTAGATATTCCATTCAATACAGAAGTATGTATTCAATAGTAAAACGCCCCCTAGATGTGACCAAAAGATCAGTGACCACATATTTACTTCTACTACATTGTTGACAACACTGACTGGCCCACTAACACAGTGACCACTACGACCTATGAATGAGATTTCAAACAAACAATGCTCAGTAGTACTACTACAGATGTTTACAAACACACAACTAATGTTATGAAAAGGACAGAAAGACCAAAGCAAACAAGAGGCATACAAAGAAGAAACAATAATTGTATAAATATATGTAATGTAAATTTTACAATGTGTAATTGTGTTGTTATATTGAAATACTTGACAAAAATTATGTTTTGCAAATACATACAGCCAAAGAAGAGGCTCATCAAAACAACAAGAAAATTATATAAATTGTAAATAACTAAATGTAAATGTAAATACTATGTACAAAACCCGATTTCAGTAAACAGGGGATAGCAGGGAAAGACTATAGGGGGGTTCGGTGCGGGTCCTCTCCCTGGGTTGGTCCCCCTTGTGGGTCTGGCAGTCTCTGCGCCGAAGTCAACAATAATCAAAACGTATGTACAACACATACAAACTCATACAAAATAAATATTCAACAACAAGTAACAAAAGGCCTAAGAGCTACTAGTTTAGCTATCGGCCTAACTTTGTTCGTTCGTTCCTCCACGGTATGCACTAGCCTTGCGTCTTGCTGGGCGTGCTAAGTACCAACTGATGTGCCCAACTTAGCATACAGGGGCGAAATGCAGGCAACCAAGAATGAGTTAGCTGGAAAATTTATAATGTCCAATAATGGATCATTATATTGGTATTATAAATTTATGCTTTCAGGACAAATATTTCATGTTCCCTATGGAAATCAACATCTGTATCATCTCACTGTACAAGCCAGTACCGGTACAAGTGCAAAATGATACAAAGTTTTAAAATGTAACGTGCGCAAATAAAATATTTTAACACAAAAACGTGAAATTCCCAGTCTTATATTAGGACGAAAACACTAATAGGCAATCCCTAAACATCCCATGGTTTTATGTATGTAAGGTGCAACATCCGTTCTGGTCTCAATAGCATAATTGTCTATACGATAATATTAAAATACTAAATTTGTGTTACTAAAGAAGGAGTTATTTTTTTTTGCTATTTGCTTTACGTTGCACCGACACAGATAGGTCTTATGGCGGCGATGGGATAGGAAAGGCCTAGGAAGTGGAAGGAATTGGCTGTGGCCTTAATTAAGCTACAGCCCCGGCATTTGCCTGGTGTGAAAATGGGAAACCACGGAAAACCATCTTCAGGGCTGCCGACAGTGGGACTCAAACTTAAGAAGGAGCAGTTTCGATTCTTGCCTGAAAGCCCAGTGACTACACAGTGCCCTGGGGGAAATGCCGAAAACCTGTTCGGCGGTACACACGAAAAAATTTAAAAAAAGAATTAAGACGTTTTGCAAGTACAGACATTTGACGAAACTTGTTCCATCTTCTAATAGAGCTGTCAAAATGCGTTCTGTCTGTTCCCAATTGTTGTGGGCACTTTCTGCTTTGTGATTTCTGAGGATTCACTAAACAATACTATCAGAATGCGATGCGAAGATGATCCCTTATGCAAGTTTACCGCCGATCGCTTTTCCAGTACAGCACTTTCTCAAATTACCGCAATGACGGGACGTCAACACCAAGATCCGTAAGTATGCCGTAGGCGTCCTTTCGTGATATACAGTTTCTTGAAAAATGTGTGATTGGGAATTTAGTGTTGATGGGACTGAAATTTCTGGACGGTTGATCCGGGAAATCGTTTCTTCGAGGAACGGATAATGTGGGATTTTTACAACATGATTTAATTAGGATGCTCACGGGACCACTAATTTGAATGAATAATACGGGAATATGTAGTTTTTCGGGAATGTATAATCGAGGTTCTACTGTACTTAACTATACTTCCATCCTGGGAGAAAAAAAGCCCGCCTAGTAGCCATGATCGTTACGGCGTTGAATTCTAAACAGTCAGACACCATAGCCGGTCGAGTCCCGTTGGTTGAAAAAGATTTCACCATCAGAATGTTGGCTGGCAGGGTAGGGGAGGTGGTGGTATACAATTTCTAATCTCTAGATTTCTTTTCAAAAGCCTGGATTAAATTCCAGATCTCCCCACATTGCTCATATGGATTGGGGACATATGACACTGTTGGTGGTGATTCGTCTGTCGGATGGGGACGTTAAGCCTTGAGCAGACCCCTTGGTGCAATTCGACAGGAGTAGGTTACGTGCTGGCACCGGATTTCACCCTCTCTCTTCCTACTATCATATATCACGTCATTCATTTTATCTCATTAACTCCTCTGATGAGGTTGACATCAAGAAGGACATCCGGTCATAAAAACCTGCCATAACGGATTCATCTCACCTCTTAACCGACCCCGTAGACAAAGGGTTCGACCATCCTGGGAGAATAATCATATTTCGTATGGTACTTGGAATGATGCACCTGTTCCAATTTTGTATTCCCTATCTGACATTCAATCCTCTCAAGATTTCTTACCCCTTCTGATATCACTTTACACATGGAAATATTGATTTTCATATTATTATTATTATTATTATTATTATTATTTAACATAATAATGTCCACTGGTTACAGAAGTTGTTATAGAAGATATTAATGTACAATAAACTCCTCAGCTCTTGGAGAACCGTACGAAACAATCAAAACAAGAACTGGAGCTCCTGGAGTCCCTGGAAGAGCTGCGAGATTTGAACAGACGCCAGCGTTCTGTGGACTACGACTCTCTACTGTCACAGTTCGACAACAGGGAGCTGATGAAGAAACTGGAGGAGCAGCAGCAAGAAGAGGATGAGAAGTTCATCAGGTACAGCCATTGTAAACCCTTTTATAATATGAACGCTGTTTTTAAGTTGAGAAATACAACGAATTGATTGGGATATAAATTAATTCTGATTCTGGGTTTTTAAATTTCTTTCTTTCTTGCTAGCGATTTAACAACACACTAACACATTAAAGGTTTTTGGCGATGCAAGGATGGGAAAGAGTTAGGAATGGAAAAGCGACCTAGCTCAGTTAACCCTAAGCTGGTATTATATATTTTTGTAACGTAACTGTTATTATGGTGTCTGTCGTCCGCCTCCATAGCATTATGGTGTGCACTATTAGCCGCCATCTGCGGGGACCTGGGTTCGATTCCCGGTACTGCCAGAAATTTAAGAATGGCAGGAGGGCTGGTATGTGGTTCATATGTTACATGCAGTTTGCCTGAAAAGAGCTGCACCACCTCAGGATGAGGACACGAGTTTACTTTTTTACTTATGGTATCGGTCAGGCTCCATAAATTTATTATTATACAATGATTTCTTTCTTTGCCGGGCTGAGTGGCTCAGACGGTTGAGGTGCTGGCCCTCTGACCCGAACTCGGCAAGTTCGATCCTGGCTCAGTCCGGTGGTATTTGAAGGTGCTCAAATACATCAGCCTCGTGTCAATAGATTTACTGTCACGTGAAAGAACTCCTGAGGGACTAAATTCCGGCACCTTGGCGTCTCCGAAAACCGTTAAAAGTAGTTAGAGGGACGTAAAGTCAATAATATTATTATGATTTTTTACTTTGTTGTTGTTTATGGAACTTAATTACTTGAAACATATGTTTTCAAAACATGTCGCAGCAAAACTTGGGAGAAAAAGTTGCAAATCGAGAACAAAATTACAAATTACTAAAATGAAGCTCCAAAAATTGGCACCTTCATATTTTTCTCAAAAATCTGGAAACTCAATGATTAATTCATTGCTATGTCATTCCTTTAAAGAAACAAATTACTGGAAAGCTCAAAACATAAATTTGTATTTTGATGTCCAAAATACATACTTGTTAGATCATCTTTACATGTTTCTATGTCCTCCCCTCCACCATCAACCGCTTCCTCTTCTGAATCTGTTTCATCATCACTTTCTATCTGTAATCTGGATCGCTGTCACTGTCGCTTAACATTTTAGTAATCATTGCTTCTATACCTATTTCAAAGTTTGGTTAATTTGCTCTCAGAACTCGTTGAGAATAATCCGCTTGTTTCCACATTATCAGTCTGTTCTGATGGTTGAGATGACTTAATCTTGGCTCCATACTTTATAACTGGGAAAGCTGGCTGTGCGGTTAGGGGCGCGCAGCTAAGAGCTTGCATCTGGGAGATAGTGGGTTTGAGCCCCACTGTCAGCAGGCCTGAAGGTGGTTTTCCGTGGTTTCCAATTTTCACACCAGGCAAATGCTCGGGCTGTACCTTAATTAAGGCCATGGCCACTTCCTTCCCACTCCTAGCCTTTTCCTGTTCCATCATCGCCATAAAACCTATCTCTGTTGGTGCGACGTAAAACAACTTGTAAAAAAAAAATAATAATAATAATAATAACTCTCGAACCAGTGAACTTGGAATCATGAGTCTGGCACACTACCACTAATCAATGATGGAACAGTAAGCAATATTCAGATCCTATCTTCCTTTCCTTTTCCACATTAGACAGTTTCCCTTTAATCAAAGTTAATTTACATGAATTTTAACACACTTTCTTTGGAACAAAAATAAAAAATTGCGATAAAGACAAGTTTCCACTTAATCCAGGTTCCGTTATGGGCAACTTCGACTAAATTACCAATCTTGTAGGGAATCACAAATGTCACTATTTCATGTCTGATTTCTTTGCCGTGTGTTCTGACTCGGCTCGCAGCTGTGCGCTTGCATCCGGGAGAGTTTATTCCAACCCCCACTGCCTGCAGCCCTGAAGATGGTTTTCAGTGGTTTCCCATTTTCACACCAGGCAAATGCTGGGGCTGTACCATAATTAAGGCTACGGCCGCTTACTTCCCACTTGTAGGCCTTTCATATCCAATCGTCACCATAAGACCTATCTGTGTCGGTGCGACGTAAAGCAAATTGTGTTCTGATTAAATGTGAAAATCACTTTTGCTTTTTCTCGTATGCTCCGTCAGAGTCGTACACTGAGCCAACTCACCAGGTTTCTGGCCTGTTCTGGTTTTACGACAACTGTGCCTGACTCGCCCCACTAGATGGCCGCTTAAACCCAGTCTGGCTCTAGCTAGGTGTGTGGGCTTCTTTGAGACATCTTCTCTTCAACCTAAAAGTGGAACTAAGTAGACCAAGGGCAAGGCCAAGGAAGTGGTAGATAGAAACAGTACATTGGAAAGAAAAGATAATTACAGTAAAAACTCATTAATTCAAAGTCGTTGGGGCGCAAAAATCGAACTTTGAATTACGTGATTTCGAAGTAACCGCCAGCTCGCAGAAATGCCAACCCTTGCCGCATCACAAAATATTCTAAGACCTTTTATTGCATGCAGTTAACCTTGATTCACAGTTTAAACCTTTCAAATGTCATGGAAAAATACTGTTTCCAAAATGTATCTAACAAGGTGCATTTACAGTATTCAAATAATGCACTTGGATAACTCACTGCCAAACATAACCTCATGCAACAAAAGAAAGAAAAAAAAAAAGCATGATTAACACGTTCCGTGCGGTTCGGGTCACCATGTGCCCCGAAACATGTTACTCTTATCCGTCGGTGCGAACTTCCCAGAATTGCGAAGTAAGTAACTACGTCCTAGTTACGAATTTCTGTTAACTAATGGCAACATAGTGTTCCAATTGAAGCAAAGGATCGAGGCATACTGCTAGTTTTGATCGGCCCACCGGTGACCCGAAAGAAGTTTTTTTCATCTTCCATTCATATCGCTTCGGGTCACCCTGAGTCCCGATTGTTGTCTGACCTAAATTTTTACGCGGGAATCGCTTGGCGCGGTTACGGTGAATGAAGAATAGAGTGTTGCTGCCCGCAGATAGTAGATTGTTGTTTAAGGAGTACCACCCTTCTGATATCTGCTTTCTACATTGCTCTTAGGAAAGCCAATAGAGGTTATTGGAATAGTTATTGACATATTTACTATCTTCCGTATATAATATTTACAAGCAATTTCAAGTCCTTTTTTAGGTATGGAGCTTTCACATTCTGACACACCGGTGGCACGGAAAAGAAAGAGGGTTAGGACAGCACTGGGGTGGGCCTATATTACGTTCCGTGCGGTTCGGGTCACCATGTGCCCCGAAACATGTTACTCTTATCCGTCGGTGCGAATTTCCCATAATTGCGAAGTAAGTAACTACGTCCTAGTTACGAATTTCTGTTAACTAATGGCAACATAGTGTTCCAATTGAAGTGAAGGATCGAGGCATACTGCTAGTTTTGATCGGCCCACCGGTGACCCAATTATTTCCGGGGTCATTTCTGTTTCACGCAATTGTTGAATCGGAACACTGTCGCACAGATAAATACACTGGAATGTCTCCTCAACAATAACGCACACAACAAGTGCACTTGCATTCTTTAGGATTTAATACTAGGGAGTAAACAAAGTCAAATTCGTCAGGTCACCGGTGACCCGAACCGATAATAACTAAAGGCAGCATCGGGTCACCGGTGGGCCGATACGACGTAACATTAAGTCATCGAAATTCACTGCCGCAGGGAACGTGTTAAAAGATGAGAAGAAATCTATGCTGGATTCCCTGTGCAAGTGCTTGCTTCATTGGATTACTATACTGTATGCACTTTAGATGCCCTGTACTTGCACGGAAAGTACCCAATGCTCTTAAAATATCGTGGCTTCTCGAACTTTCCTATCACGAGGGGAGAAAGTCTCTCACTTCCGTCTTCATTACAACACACTACAGTGACTCTGTCTTTGTACGATTTCCCATCATGGCACTTCTCTCGTTATTCACAAACAATAGCGGCAATAATTGAAAATAGGCTCGTCATTTCCTGATAAGGAAAGTTGCAAGTTTATTTCATAGTACAAGGTTGTATATTATTACAATGAACAGCAACGACGATGATGATAATAATAATAATAATAATGATGAGAAGTTACACAATTTGGTTTTCAAATCCGAAGGAATAAAAGTAATACACACACGTGGTACGAGCGCACACACAAGAAATGCATATTCAATTATAGTAACCGAAACACGCTGACCGTCACAATATTAACCCTTTCCGGCCCAAAGCGCCCAACTGTTCATTTAGCCTTCTGGTTCTTACCGCCCGGCTGCATTATCTGCATTCATCTGCGATCTGTGCGATAGTTTTTATTTATTTTTCTCATCAGTGAAGTGTTTATAAGGCATTTATGAACACGCAGTGCAATCTACAAGTCTTAGGGAATAAAGGAAGAGAGATAATGTGTCTTGACGTTGCCTAGGCAACGGTCTTGAACTTCCGCGAGCGCGGGTCAGCTGTTTCGTTCGTAAACATGGCGGGATTGAATATCGCGTATATTGAAACTGAGCTGAATATGGGCGAAAAAAGTGACACACAATCCTTGAGTAGTGGTGCATGTGAATTTTTAATGAGTGAATAATGTATCAACGAAGATAATTTTAGTGATAACAGTGATATGAATGAAAACAAATTATCGATAAATCGGACCTGATGGCAATGCCACGGCAATTCAGGTAATACAAATATTACGTTTTGTTACGCCGAATGATTAAATGGATGATGTGGACCTGCGCATAATTCGGAAAGAGTATTAGGGAAAAGAGATTGTTTTTTACGTATGTTAGGAGGAGAAAAACTATTCAGTGACATAGCCTATTGCGCATATAACAATGCAGCCTTCAAACAGTCGCATTCCGGTAAGATAAAAACAGATTGGGAAGACCCTTGCCCAGATGAAATAAAATCTTATATACATGGGCATCATTCCACTTCCAAAATCACGTGATTATTGGTTTTGAGGGATTCAGACAACATGGGAATGTGACAAATGCAGACTGTCTCTGTGTCGAGTATTACGAGGAACGGGGGGTGAAAAACACATTATGACTCAATAAACAGAGAAATGGATGTGATGGTATATTTTCTGATGTTATTGAAAATTTGAATTCATTGTGATCAATAGTTTTTACTGTATTTAACTTTTTCTGAAACAATACGGTCCGTTTCAGTTTTTGCTAAATAATAGGTTGAAACCTGGGGATAAGCGGAGTGAAAATGCGGGCGGGAAAGGGTTAAGAAATAATCTTGTTCCTAGGACCAAGTAATTTACAACTCAACCATCAATCATAAGCTTACTTAACTATACTAACTGCCAAGAGCTATAAACAGGCTCAAAACTTCATTATTTAGAGTTTAGATAAGGAGGATGTCTTTGTTACCGCATCTTCGCTGACTACCGGGTTCTCAGAACTGGCTAATTACTTCAAAAGCGTTGTTGATTGTTGTGACAGCAAGGGATGATTATTATTGGTACAGGTTGGGAAACCCACATTCTTTCAGAAATAACTATTGTACTCCTATTGACGGAAGAAGCTGTGCACTATGGCGGCTTAAGACTGGACTGTGTTGTGTGCTGTAGCTGTATCAGTATGTAAAATCACTCTTGCGGGGTCTGCGGGAACCTTATCGCCGCCAACCCTTGCTGCGTCACAAAGCATTCTAAGACCCATTAATGCATGCAGTAACCTTGGTTCAGAATTTAAACCTTCTAAATGCCATGGAAAAGACTATTTCCGAAATGTTTCGAACAAGGTGCATTTACATTATTTAAATAATGAACTGGGATAAATCACTGGCAAACATTACCTCACTCAAGGAGAGAAAAAACACACGATTCAAAGACGAGGATAAATTATGATGGCTCCCCTGTGCAAATGCTTTATTTTTTGGATTACCGTACCGTTTGCATTGCTTAGATGTCTTGTACTTGTACGGGAAGTGCCCAACACCCTTAAAACATCATGGCTTATCAGATTTTCCTGTGACCCTATGTCGAGGGGATGAAATCTCTTGCTTCCGTGTGCATTGCAACACAGTACAGTGACCCCCACCCTTGTATGATTTCCGGGCTGGCACTTCTCTGCTTTAAAACCATAAGTCTGTTTGGGCTCGGCAATAAAAATAATGTGGTTTCATTGGCATTGACAATATTGTTCGGTGTGTATGAATTGATTATATGAGCCATGCTTTATCGCCAGCTGTCGGCATTGCCATTGTTCACAGATTTCTCTTCTCTGCACACTGCCTGCTACATGATATTGTGGCGTTGTTAAAACGCTGAAAACATGAGAATTACGATTTCACTTGAACTTAGCAAATATGAAGCTCACTGTAGACACACCAAAGTGAGTGAAAGTGGGGAAAGCTATCCCTGCACGTTCTGGAAGACGTGTTCTATCATGATGCGGATAAATTTTGAACTTATATTACTCTGTAAAATACTATTTTATTAAAATGTAAAGGCAGTTTTGAAATAAAAATCTCAATTTCGATAATGGGCTCGACATTGTTCTTCAAATTATGAATTATCCGTATTTTGAATTAAACAGTTAAAAAAAAAAGATGTAAAACCATACCTCATGTTTCTGGGTATGAGAGCTTCTTCAAATTAGGTAAGATTTTGAATGAACTATTTTCGAATTATTGGGGTTCTACTGTAAATGGATCCATGTGGTTGGGAACAAAAATTGCACAGGATCAGTAAAGATGGTGATCATTGTTTGTCACTCCTGGGCAACAGGATGATGGATTAGTGATTCACTCAGAAGTACCCTATGTGTAGAGGAGTGGGAGCTCAAGAGGATGGCCATATGCAACGTCAGAGAAGTTTGTCATCTGTAGATGATGTTAAGCACCAAGTGTGTGGGTGCCTGGTTCAGGTGATATAGATCAGCGTACATTTTGGAGATTTTGGGTTTGAACCCCACTATGTGCATTTCTGAAGATGGTTTTCTGTAGCTTCCCATTTTTACACCAGGCAAATGCTGGGGCATCTTAAACAAGGTCACGGTCGCTTCCGTTCCAGTCCTAACCCGTCCTATCCCATTGTCACCGTAAGACTTCAAAATCACAAAGAACGGGTACCGTCCACCTAATCTATACTTTATTATGTCTTGTTACTATTCAGTACTGGTTTTGAACTTCACAGAGGTCATCCTCAGCTGGTCATGAGATCTATGCAACGAGTCACCAATATGAACTAAACTTCAAAGTGTACCTCAAGAATGCTATAAACATTTTAAGTGTAGAAATATTATTGTATTTCACCAAATTATCTCTTACTCACAAACAGTACACCAGAATTTTATGTAACATATACATGTCATATATTATCGATGCTGGTTTTTTAAACCAGAAGACACATCATATCAATGTATATTGTACATTTTAATATTATCACTCATATTCTTCATTCTTCATTAGATTTAGTAATGTTTTAAAATTATATATTAAGTTAGCTTTAGATCTCATGACCAGCTGAGGATAACCTCTGTGAAAGTCGAAACCAGTACTGAATAGTAACAAGACATAATAAAGTATTGATTAGGTGTACGGTACCCATTCTTTGTGATTGTGAATACCAAGTATCAATACAGACATGAAACTGATAGATTATAAAACCGTAAGACTTGCCTTTGAGTCAGTGCGACGTCAACCAAATAGCAATGTTTGTGAATCAGGATGTGCTCTGGGAAATGACTTTGCTTTTATGTTTACAACTAGTGACTATCTCTTTGGACATATCAAGAGGACTTAAACCAAAGTTCTCTTTCCTGTTGTATCTCTACCATTTTTCTTGTCTATATTTGATGGGTTTAATGTATCCTGACATACAATCTGTCAGCTGAATAAACATGTTTGTATATAGCCTGTAGTGTAGGAGTAGCATTGCTATCTCTTATCTGGGTGTTCTGGTGTCTTGAAGAATATTAATACTGATGTGAAGATTAGTAGGGTGTAGGGAGAATAGTAATTCAAGAGCTGTTGATATGAAAGCCAAGGAGTATACCTAAGCAGTTGTGACACTTGATTGTCTACAGGTCATTTAGTTCTGTTACAGTTGCCTTGGCAGACCCAAAGCCTTTTAAGGCAGTTGTATAATAACCGAGTGACATCATCATCAAATTGGCCATGTTTCAAAACCACGCCAGTGCATTGTCAGATTTTAAAAATAGAAATTCACACCAATGTACTTCAGAATCCTCCTTAAACTGGAGGTCCCACGACTATGTAGTACTATGAGTTTGTTTTACATTTGGCTTTGAAGGATTGTATAGGCCATGGGTTTTTGTATTTGGTAATAATAATCTTTGTAAGCCCAGTTATGTGTTATTCTCCTGTTATTAATATTTCAGATCAGTGTTTAGTTCTGGAAGGAAGAAGGTGCTTGAGGAGGAGATTATTGAGGATGAAGAAGAGCCAGTGCAGAGCACTAGTAATGAGGTGAAATCGACACCCAATGAAGAGCCACCTCGGAAGATTGTCAAGACCTCTGCACCATCTGAATCTTCCATGTCACCACCTGTAAGTCATTTAAATTCATGAATCAAGTGTGTGTGTCTTATTTCTTTTATGATAACCGCAGTTAGAGATACGTGTCTGTTTTGAACTTGAGTAGATGGGGAGATTGATATTGGACATATCTTGGTAATGTCATATACAGGGTGTTCAATTAATGCTGAACCACAGCTGAGGTGTGGTTAAGGCTTTGGCCACAACCAGGCAATATGAGAGCAAGCTAGGGAGACTGCCTGATACATTCTAATGTGCTTAAATTACTTGTCTGTAATTTGTCATCATAAAGAGCGTCCTCAAGGAGCACATTAGCTTTTTCAGAATTTACATACCCGTTTAAGGGCCATTTTCTCCAAATTGAGTTAAACGTGGTATAAATTAAACCTGTTTAACTTTAGTATCTAGGTAGGTTAAACCTGCTTCCATTTTCTCCATCAGTTTCCGGCACTCGTTTATTTTAAACGACAGCCCGCCCGTTTAAACTAATGATGTCTTTCAAAGCTCAAATCTGCGTTAGTGTTGGCTGCACTGAAAATTGTTGAAGGTATGGTTAATTGGAATTGGCCAATCAGAGCCAAGTAAATCAATGACTGACATTTTTTGTTTTAATATCAGTTGTTTGTAGAGAATTAATACGATCATAGTTAGTAAATAAAGAAGAAATTACTGATATTTACTGATAAATAAATCGTTAACATCTGTGTGAAGTGTGGTGTGATATAATATTACCCAATGTTCTATACAATTTCCACGAAGCAGGGGGAGAGGTGATACTTCCAGGTGGCCGATAGGGGGGTCCTAACCGGCTTGCCGGCGGACTTGAGGGAAATGAAATACCTCTCACGGACTAAACACACTACCCCCTGCGGGTGGGGGACGCGCATGTAGAATACACCCGCGGTATCCCCTGCCTGTTGTAAGAGGCGACTACAAGGGGCGACCAAGGGATGATTGAATTAGAACCATGAAACTACTCTTGATTTGTACCATCATGCGGGGAACACCATGGGTTGCATGTACTTGTGAGTAGTATCACTAAATTGGTACGAAATAGGTTTGCAATTAGTTGCAGTTAAAAGCCTGGCCTGGTGGATTCCAGTACCCGTGCGTTGTACCCATGTGAGCAACACCGCGGGTCTGGGCGCAGCCTGTGAGTTGTACCACTATATGAGCGGCACCGTGGGTCAGCGTTGCCTGTGATTGGTACCCACTATGTGAGGAACACCACGGGAATACCGGCGCCCATGACTAGTACACCTAGGTGAGGAACCTTACCGGCTTGCGTTGGCTAGGAGTGGCGCCATTGTGTGAGAAACACCGTAGGTCTGTGTTCCCTGTACGAATTGCAATACTTGTGAGTAGTACCATCTTGTGTGGAACACCGTGAGTCTTCGCTACTTTTGATCAGTACCCCAACATGACACATACTATGGTTCTACTTTACTCGCGACATGTACCATTCTGTGGGGCCTTAGACGTGAATTTAGCACCCATTCAGACATCAAGCATCATTGTGCTTTATAAATTGTCCCTTGGTCAGTAATACTCTGATTAACTACCTTCTTTTTGAGTCTGATCCACTGTTTTTGTTTGTTTGTTTGCTTGTTTGTTTTTGTATTTTTTTTTGTAGGGTTCATGTCTATCCATTCATTCTTCATGACATTTTTTATTTTATTTTAGTCAGTGGATGAATTTGAATTTTTTGTTATTTCATTTCATACCATTAGGGGCCGATGACCTCGATATTAGGCCCCTTTAAACAGCAAGCATCATCATCATCTATACAATTTCTAGGAAGCATTTTTATTTTTTACTAGCACGTGCCTGTGGCTTTGCCTGCACTTATAAATTCAACCGCATTAGATTCTATTAAACCATAAAAGTTGCTTGCTGATGATGCTGACGGCTTCATTTCATGAAGCAAAAATCGCTCTTTGACACAGCCATGAGTGATCGATGAAATGCTGTGCCCACGTATGTTAAAAATTTCAAATCTCGACGTCCCATAGATTTGGTTGGGCATCGAGCGCACACAGGCAAACACTTCCTTTTATTATTATAGATTTTTCTCTGACATGCTTTACCATAAACGAGTACAATAGGCCTAATATGTGTTTTTTGATTTCTTCATTATCTTGCAGAACACTCGGGACTGTTAAAATATAAAAATCGAGGTCTTTTAGCAATACAGTCAAACCTCGATGTAACAATATCCAGGGGACCTTAAAATTAATATTGTTATAGCAGGGTTATCGTTATAATGAGGTTTTGTTAAATAGGGACTCCTACAGTACTGTAGTACCCTACTGCACCGCAAAGTGCAGTATATACAGTACTCTTCTGGAGAAAAAGAACATTAAAAGCACACTTTGTTCACTCCATTTATTGGTAGAGTATCTTACTCTTTTGTACAGACGAATTCACTTATTTTCCTTTGTTTCTTTTTCCTTAATGACTCTCTTGTAAATATTGTTTTTATTTCCTCTAATGCAATCAATTGTTCCGCTGAACACTGGGGGATTTAAGATGCTACTTGCTGGATGGTTTCCAATTGTCTGATTAGTTCCATCAGAGGAGGAGGATCATTCACACCACATGACTGTCATCTTCAGAATCGTCAGCAGGCAAATCTCCCTTTAACTCTTCGATGATAGATTCATCGGTGTATGCTTCAAACACCAACGCCTCATCATCCACTGACACATATTCAACCACTGATACATCTATGGTTTTCCTAGTTACTGCTGAATACACCTCAAGATCACTTTGAACATCATCCTGTATTCCTTTATCCAGCACAACATTCTCACCAAGATCTTCACTTTCAGAAATCCATGCTTTTTTCCCCCCAGCAGTTCGCAATCACATTTGGCTCTACACTGTTCCAGGAACTAGCAAACATGTCACAAGCCTGCTTCACATTGAAACTGTATGGGTTGTCCACCTTTCTTTCACGTGTTGAACTAGACATGAACGGTATTTTGTCTTGAAGTTCTTAATTATTCCCATGTCTTGTGGCTGAAGGATCGAAGTACAGTTGTGAGGGGGGGGGGGGGGGGGGGAGTAGCATAGTTGAACATTCTTCAACGCTGGCATGTTGTTATGCGCACTACAGTTATCCACCAGCAATGCGATTTTCTTCTTTTTTCTTGCCATCTCCTTATCAAATGAAAGCAACCACTCACTAAAGAGAGCAGGCGTCATCCATGCTTTTTGATTTGCCTTATAATTGACTACAATAAAAAATCACATTTAAAATTAGAAAATATTAAAAATTAATGTGGTAGAGTACAGTACTGTATGTACCTACTCTTCGTGCATACTCATGAAATGACTACGGTTGGTACTGTATCAACTTATGAATTAAAGGAAGATAAAATGTACTCTTACCTGGTAAGCTTTTTATATTTTTGAAGCACCAGGGGTTTGCTGATTTTCCGATCACACAATGGTATCAACTTGTGTCTCCCCGTCACGTTGCTGCAGAGAAGAACCGTTAGGCGTTCTTTAGATTGCTTCCCTCCTTTACATTTTTCTCCTCTGGCATCAGCTGGTAAAACAATCCCTTCTCATCTGCATTGTACATGTTTTCACGATCGTACTTTTCCAGCAGTTTACAAATGGTATTTTTCCGCCAACATTCTGCATCACGTAATGGAGCCAATTTTTCTTTGCCTGAAATCGCTTTTAAAATTATCCCATGCCGCTCCTGAAACCTCTGCAGCCACCCGTTACTTGCCTTAAAATTAGAATCACCAAGCAACTTTGCAAAATCTAAGGCTTTTTGACATATCAAGGGGCCGTTAATTGGAATGTTCTGCGCACGCATCTCATTAAACCACCACAGTGTAGCACTTTCCACATTGTCAGCAGCAGCCATCTTCATTCTTTTTCTTGAAGGGTTAAACTTGCCACCTGGAAAACCTTCTTCAATTTTTTCCGCTTTTTAAGGAACGTAGCCAACGTCGATTGTGCAAGTCCATACTTCCTCGCCACGTCTACCTGTTTCATCCCATTATCAATGTCTTTGAAAACTTCCAGTTTAGTCTCTAAGCTCATCTGTTTCAGAGATCCAGCCATTGTCCAAATCTCATTAGGCAAGTCCAAAACATATTTATCACCTTAAAACATTTACAGATTGCACATGGACATCACGTAAATAAACTTCGTACAAGCTCAACACAACACACCTGACTGCAATTCAAGCTCAATAATGTACAGGCTACAACAGTTAACACTGTTTCAAACACAGGAGCTCTTTGACTCTTGCTACTTGCCGCTGAACACAGCTTACTGTGGCTATTCGCTACCTACTTACTGCCAGCAAAGTATGTAGGGAAGCTTCTAAGAATACAGCGCTGAAGGTCGAGAGGTTTGACAAACTTTGTCTGTGTTATAACAGGGTGTTCCTAAAATTACTTCATCGTTCTAATGAGGGGTAATTAACACAGTAAACATAGGAAATCTGCCGGGACCATATAAAATGATCGCTGTACCCGGGTTTATCGTTGTATCGGTAATCGTTCTACGGAGGTTCGGCTGTATTCCTTTCCTCAGAAAATCAACATTTATGTTATCGATTACAATGCGGTCGTGAAAATTCTATATTCATTAACATTTATGTGAATTTCAAGTAAACTAATCCCAAGCATGCTCGGGATCAATCTCACAAACCTCGATCCAGCAGACAGACAAGTGAGAACGACTGTAGGAGATGTATTATTTGTTTCTAGCCTCATTTATAACATAACCTAGTTTGCGTCATGCAATACTGTATGCATAATATGCTTCTCCCTGCAGCATTAATATTTCCGTTGCTGACAATAGTTATGAGGAAACATTCTTAACTATAATTTATTGTATTACTAATTTGCTAGCAAGCATGGAACATTTTATTATTTTTCTGATCCCATAAATATTTATTGAGTGTAGTTTATATTCACTTAAGAGCAGTTGCCTTAAACATAACAAGACAAACACATTGTGTAAGTCGTGAATCGTAATATTTGATCAGATTCTGCAAAGCCTGATCACAAAAAAATAAAGCTGTAATACTGTACTTGCGGAAGGAGTCAGGGGCAGCGCACATCACCTACGACCTTAACCCATGGAACACCCTACATCATCCGACTCCAGTTCTCACTAAAAGACCCAGCTCACTCTCTGGCCTCGATCCTGGCACATCACCTGGGAATCAGACTGGATCTCCAATCCGGCTTTTTTTCAGATACCCTTGCACCCAGCAATTCGCCACCCATACGATATTTACTACCGGGAGCGGCGATATTGCTGGACCCGCCTTCCCATCGTCGGCATAAGACCTCTCTATCGGTGCGATGTAAAGCAAATTCAAAAAACAGACATAGGAAAAAGAAATGCTTGTCATTTTAGGAAAAAGAAATGCTTGTCATTTTCACAACCACTATAATCAATCGATCTGAGTTCGAAGCATAATGGTTAGCTCTATTAGCTCCCGTCTTCGGAGCTCTGATTCCCAGAACTGACAGAAATTTATGAATGACAGGAGGGCTGGTCTGTGTTTAAAAGGGTACATGCAGCTCAACTCCATTCGGGGTATGCCGAAAAGAGCTGCACCACCTCGGGACAAGGACACCTCTTTACTTTTTACTGTCCATCAAACACAAACTCAGATCACTATGAGATTCATAATAATAATAATAATACTGGTTTTTAGGTCCCGCTAACTACTTCTAAGGTTTTCAGAGATGCTGAGTTGCCAAATTGTCCCACAGGATTCCTTTCATGTGCTGATACATCTTCCAACAGACACTATTAGATTCGGATTCAATCTGTAAATACTTGAGAATCTTTTCTGTTCATTCTCCTTTTGCTCTCTCAGCTGCCACGTTTGTTGTGGGCTTGACACCTTGATTGCTACCATGGAAATACTCTCCTGAATAAACATCAAAACCATCACAACAAGGTCATGAGGCATTGTTTTATAGAATCCATCTATTGAGAATTCTAAAGTCATGTGAACTGGTATTTCTGGATTACGAGCAAATACAAATGTTAAACAAAATGCTCCATTGCACTGCGCCCAGAACTGTTCTGGGCGATTGCAAGTTAGGCATCAATCATGGAACTGTTCTGGGCGTTCCACTGAAGAGGTTAAATTGAGATTAAAATGCATTTACACTTGTTTAAAATTTTTTGTGTACAAAATATTCAGTTATTTTCATATTGAATGGCTAGCTTTAATTGTAAACTTTGTGGTTCTGTTTGTTGAACAGGTGTTGACTCCAGTGACTGTATCCTCTACAACTTCTTCTAAACCAGCCAACGACAAGCCACTTGATAGTTCATGGAATCGTAGTGTGGGGACCATGTCCAGTAAGAAAGGAGCCCTTGGTGGTTTAGTTCGTTTGAAGAAGGCAGACAGTTCGACTGCTTCAGGAAGTGTAAAGCTACCGGCCATAGAGAATGACACTTCATCTGTTCGTAAACCTACAACACCGAGCGTCAAGCTACCGGCAGTAGAGTGCGACTCTCCGACCATCCCAAAGCCCACTACTCCGAGTGTGAAGCTTCCTGCCATAGGGGCAGCCAAGGAGCCTGTCACTTCATCGAACTCTGGGCCCTCTGGACTTTCACTGCTGGGATCATACTCAGACACTGACAGTGATGAGACATGAGCAGTGTAGAAGTCAGCACGAGAAACCAAACAAGAATAGGGAAGGTACGTATATACAAGGTGGCACACAAATCCCACTTACTGCCACCATGCCAACTCTTGAACACCTGACAGGAGTGGAGTGAGTAAGCTGGTGATGACACAGGACTGATGCAGAAACATAGCTTTTAAAGTAATAAATCTGTGGTCATGTTTCTTTCGCACAACACAAGTTTCATCTTAGCCCAGGCTAGTTTGATGGCACTTCGATCACACATGTAAGGGGGAAGGCAGACCATATTATGTCCCAAAGATTGCAAACGTGAGTAAATTTGTAACCACTTCTCTTTTGCTTTAACTGCTTCTACTAATTTATAAAGTGCTTCTTTCCTTATGGACTTGTCACAAGTACAGTAGAACCTCGATTATACGTTCCCGGAAACTACGTTTTCCCATATTATTCATGCAGATTACATGGTCCCGTGAGCATCTTAATTAAATCACGTTGTAAAAATCCCGCATTATCTGTTCCTCAAAGAAACTATTTCCCAGATCAACCGTCCAGAAATGTCAGTCCCATCAACACTAAATCCTCAGTCACGTGTTTTTCAAGAAACTGTATCTCACGAAAGTATGGCTACGGCATACTTACGGATCTTGATGTTAACCTCCCGTCATTGCGGTAATTTGAGGAAGTACTGTACTGGAAAAGTGATTGGCGTTGAACTTTCATAAGGGACCGTCTTAGCATCGCATTCGGGAGGTATTGTTTAGAGAATCCTCGGAAATCATAAAGCAGAGAGTGTCCACAACAATTGGAAGGAGACAGGGCGCATTTTAACAGCTCTACTTGAAGGCGAAACGAGTTTTGTCAAATGTTTGTACTTACAAAACGTTTACATTATGTCCAGAGTTAGATGTTTATTTTTTAATTTTTTCGAGTGTATCGCTGAACAGGTTTTTGGCACTTCCCTCAGGGCATTGTATAGTCACTGGACTTTTGGGCATGAATCGAAACTACTCTTTCTTATTTTTTAGTATTTTAATATTGTTGTATACGATTATGTAATCGAGACCAGAACAGATGTTACACCTTACGTACATAAAGCCATGGGGGAGGTTTTGGGATTGCCTATTACTGTTTTGGTCCTAATATAAGACTGGGAATTTCACGTTTTTGTGTTCAAATGTTATAAAAACCGCAGTCATTTTATTTGTGCACGTTAATTTAAAAACTTCGTATCATTTCGCACTCGTACCGATTTGTACAGCAAGCGCGCTTTCCAGCTGAGCTCAAGGTCGCAAATGACCGAAATTTCAGGAGTGTTAATGATATCTTTTCTCTTTCCAATTTGATTGTGATTAGTGATGAGGAGAATTGAATATAAAGCATTTGAAAACTTGAGAATCGAAATATACATTCAAAACCATACTGTATTCTCGAGTTCAACATAACCTTTAAAATTGTAATCTGTCAGTTTCACGTCCGTATTGATACTTGGTATTCACAATCACAAAGAAAGGGTACTGTCCACATAGTCAATACTTTATTATATCTTGTTACTATGCAGTACCGGTTTCGACCTTCACAGAGGTCATGACCAGCTGAGGATGACCTCTATGAAAGTCGAAACCGGTACTGCATAGTAACAAGACATAATAAAGTATTGATTAGGTGGACGGTACCCATTCTTTGTGATTGTGAATAACCTTTAAAAGTCGATGTAGGCCTAATTTACGCGGTACAAGATTTCCATAAACTGACTACGAACAGTATACCGGTGACCAAATTACAATGAAATATTAAAAGAAAGGGATTTCGCCATCATGTTGGGCGCTTTTGTATCTAGTGTGTGCTTTATTTTATTAGATTAGAGAATTAAAAACAACTGTGGTCGATTGTTGTTTGACTTGGCTTTATGGGGATTAGATTTTTCGAAGAGTTGGGGTGATCAAAGTTGCTGAACTGAAAGAAGTTTTCAGAGGAAAGTGACGAAGTTTCCCCGGTAAAACTGAATGTTAAGTTTCGAGATTTTTAAGTCGCGTGCCGGTAAGTAATGTTTAAAGCCCACCCCGCAGTCTAACTTGCCTGCCTCTCACCCGGAGGGCCCGGGTTCGATTCCCGGCCAGGTCAGGCATTTTTACCTTGACATAAGGGCTAGTTCCAGGTTCACTCATTCTACGATTACCTTTAATTGAGGAACTATTTAATGGTGAGATGGCGACTCCGGTCTAGAGAGCCAGGAATAACGGCCGAGAGTATTCATCACACTGACCATGCATTACCTCGTAATCTGCAGGCCTTCGGATCGAGCAGCGGTCGCTTGGTAGGCGGAAGGCCCATTGGAGCTAGTTTGGTTTGGTTTAGGGATGTTTGTAAGATTATAAGTATACATATTTCATTTTTGTGATGTTTAGTAAAATTGTTGATGGTTCATTCATTCCCGGATTTTCCGTTTTCGCATGTTATACGTTATTTTTTTTTTTCCGTTGTCCCCTCAAAAACGGAGAATTGAGGTTCCACTGTACCTCCTTTATTCCGTAACTACAGTATCATATCTGATTTCACAGAGTACTTAGTGGGTAGTTTTTTTATCTGTGTGCAATTACAGATAAAGTTGGGTAGATTGCGTGCAAGCTTCTCAGTGCCCCACTTAATGAAATTTACACCGTTCATCTGTCCATGACAATCCCCACTGGATGCACCGGCTTTATGTATGAGGAGGTCTTTTTCTAGAAATCCATTTGCACCCCATGCTTGAACCACTATTAACCTATTGCCTGAATTCATGGTAATTTGTACTCTAAATACTTCCTCACTTTGCAAGCACTTCCCAAAAGTTAAATTACTATCCATCCAAGTTTCATCAAGATAAATTTTCGCTGCTCACTTTACTTGAGTTGTTTTATTCTGAGTTACGAAGCAAGGACTTTCACTTAAAATCTTCCTCTGATTTAGAGATTTTCCATCAAAAATTGAGTTGTTTTATTACCTTTCATAATGAAGTGCGTGGACAGGGAAAATTTTGCCTTTTATTGCAGGCAGTAGTTTTGGAATTGTAGGAATAAGTTTTCATTCACATAAAACACATGAATAGCGTGATGAATTAAGCATTTATCAAAATCGTTAATGTTAATCACATTCGTCTTTCGTCTCTTACCTGGAGTGGACAACTTACTACCCTTGCCAAATTCAGCCATTTCCTCTGTATCTTTTTAATAAAAGACTCTGACACTCCAGCAAGCTCTTCATGCCGCCTGGTTTACCGTGAAAGCAAAGCTTTTTTTTTTTTTTTCAGGCTCTTCATGACACTTTTAAATGATGTTACTTGTGATTCCATGCCCCTCAGAATGCACCACTTTTTTCTTCTTTAGCACTGACATTACAGTATGAGAACTGCACACTCAAGGTCTCTACTGAGGCAGTATTAAGCAAAGCATGGACTGGAATTGCCTCACTGACTCATCATTCCCACTCTCCTTACTTCATACCCTGCGTCCTGTGACAAACATTATGTACAGTAAAATATCATTGTAACGAACGCCAGTTTAACAAATTATTCAGAATAGCAAATTTTTTTTTTAGGCCCCCTTCCGTTTTTCCTATTTAATGTGTGTTAAAATATTTCATTGTAACGAATTTCGAACTTTCAGTATAACTAATTAAAATGTAGCCCTTTTGCATATTTTTAACATCTTTTTTCCTCAAAATTTAATTGAAATTCACCCTGTTTTAATCACTGGGTATTTTGCACATATCTCTATACAGCTAATATCAGACAGCATACACTATACAACACACAGGTGAAACTGCCCGGTTACAAATCAGGGGAAGGTAAGCAAACACATCACAATTCTGATGAGCATAAAGATTATCTTATTCAGTTTTGGTGTACCGGTACTGAACATCATTATGTAGGATTAATTTCTTATACATAACCAGCAAATTAAAGTCCATTTTCTATTAATAAAAATATCTTCAAATATTGGGGTGCGCGGATTGGATTACAGTACTCGCGTTAACAGGATACAGTTCAGGTAGCCATTTTCGTATGCAATTAGTTGAGCTGGATATCGATTTCAAAGTAACCAATACGTAAGAAGTAACGCTATTGGCCGAGTAGGAACGCCACATTTACAATCAACCAAGTTACGGTTTCACATCTCTACCTTCAGTACTTCATTTTGTTTATTCAGGTTTCTTGACGCATACATTGTTCTATCTTTTGTTCGTGAAGCAAAGTGTGTATTAGGCCCGGTTTCATCAACGCATGTTAGTACTTAACAAGATGTTCAATCATTTTAACATACGATTTAAGAAACTTTGCTTTTCATCAACAACTGTTAACATTAACAAATGTTAAACTGTGTATCAAAGTTAACATCAGCCATTTCCAATGTTAAATGGCTAACATTAGCATTTAGCAACCTGTTCCAAAATGGCTGCTGTGAATCTCGCTTTCGATGCGGAATTGCTCTATTTAGATCTTTTACAAAACAATCCTGATTGAAGAAGAGTTCAGCGACATAATGACTTTGAAAATTTGACGGATGCGGAATTTCTTCATAGATACAAGTTATCGAAAATAGTCGTTGCTAAGGTTGTTGACGAAATTCAAGTGAGGTTGGAATATCCTACAAAGAGAAACTTACCTCTTTCTCCAATGTTGGGTACTGATACTATTACGATTTTTTGCTACTGGTTATTTTCACATAATGGTCGGACACAATGCTGGAATTTCTAAAGCCACTGTTAGTAGAGTTGTTTGTCGAGTGTCTGCAGCAATAGCATCCATGAGAAGCAGGTATATAACATTCCCTTCAGTAGAAGAGCATCAGCAAATTATCCGCGACTTCTATGAAATAAGCCGTTTTCCTAGTGTTTGTTCTAGGTGCAATAGATTGCACACATGTAAGAATCCAATCATCTGGAGGCAATTGGGCCGAAATATATCGTAATTGGTAGGGATATTTCTCTGTTAATGTTAATGTTCAGGTGATTAGTGAGCCTAACTTCCAAATCAGGGATATACTTGCTGTGTGGTCTGGTTCTGCACACGACAATACAATATTTAATAACTCCCATATCGGAGCACAGTTTGAAGTGGGACAATTAACGAAGTGATTTTGTTAGATGACAGCGGATACCCGTTAAAAAAGTATCTGTTAACCCCATTGAAACCCTCACGGACTTTCTCCCACGCCTCGTCCTTTTCTTTTATCGTCAAGCCATCTGTGCACTTGCACTCAATAACTTATATATATTTATTAACTAATTCAATTAACAACTCTTTTTAGAACTACGATTCCATTTCACTTCGCGCCATATTTTACAGCTGTACTCAAACAAAAGCGCATCGGAGCGCGCTGTAAAACAGCATGTTTGTACCACTGCCTCCTTGATTCGCACCAGTTCGCAATATTGGGAGAGTTAACAGTTGATTAGTTAACATTTCACAAGAAAAGTTTTATGAAACGCAAGAAACCTAACAAGATGTTAAATTTTTAACTCATTAACTAACTACTTGTTAGTATATATTTAACATGTGTTGATGAAACCGGGCCTTAATGTACCAGTACAGGGTAAAATTTGAGATGCTGAAAACGGATATAAAGTACCTGTACTTTATATCCGTACTTCATGTACATATCCTAATTTTCCTCTCATTTAATAAATACCGAACTGGTATTAAGGTTTTTATGTGTAAATTCATGTTGAAATAACGTAGATTCTTCAACTAATTCGCTCTCTGATACTACCTATATTTGACTATTGTGATACTGTGTTGGCTGAAATAACCTGCAACAGTAACAAGAAACTGGACCGGAGCCTGAAAATCTGCATAAGATATATCTTTAATTTGTAATATGATGCTCATATGTCACCTTATTATAGCGAGCTGTCGTGGCTTCGAGTGCACTAGCGCCGTGAACTTCACATGCTATCACTTCTACACAAAATACTTTCCACTAATACTCCCAACTATCTGTCTTCATCTTTTTCTTACCTCTCGTCCTATCATGACCACAATACGAGGTCTGGTTCTTCTCTTGCCATACCTGTAAACCGCACTGCTACTTAAACCGTTCCTTCATAATCTCTGTGTCCAGGTCTTGGAATTCGCTATCTGCAAACATTAGAGGCAATCCCCCTCGTCACAAGTTTAAAGTGGCTTGCTGTGAGCATTTGCTGAGTAGATCCTGCAGACTTGGTGGATAATTACTGAGTGAATGAAGGAATGAATGAGATGAATGAATGGCTTGCTGTAGTTACATCATTTAAGTGTACTTTATGTTGTGTATTTTCAAATTAAGGATTCTATTATTATTATTATTATTATTATTATATTATTATTATTATTATTATTATTATTATTATTATTATTATTATTATTTTATTATTAGTATTGCTATTAATATTATTTGGTTCATTTATATTTGTAATTATGTAAATGTATACTCTTCTAGTGGTTAAGTGTAAGAGAGAGCCTTGAGCCCTAACTTCGCCACCAATAAAGGCGTTATCTATCTATCTATCTAACAGGTTTAACAATGGGTGAGTTCTTAAGAATCGACTTATTTCAGTACAATAGAATTTCACTATAACAAATCAATTTCTGATTTCCCCAAAATTTTGTTATACTGGTATTTTACTGTATTTGGTTTGGAAATTTGTGGAAGACACTACTTGTCCAAATCGAGAGTAATTCAGAAAAATGGATTGCTGATTTCATTAACTTCCGTCTGCAGTTAGGCACTTATGTTTCCCTTGGATACTTATCTCAGTGTCTTTTAGATGAATGCAAAAGGAAAAGTGTGTGTCATTGCAGCGATAAAAGTTATAGAATACGTATTTCACCTTTTACATCTTACTAGAGCCTCTGTGGCTTATGTCTGCAATGTACCTACTGTCTCACCATGTTAACAGCTGAGATTGACTGGCTGCCGATGCCTCCCGTACTGCTGCTTAGGTCTTGGAGAGTAGAAACGCCGCTGGACGGTCTGGGTTTATAAGAGAGACCCTGTATTTGTGCCATACGCTTTAGCTGAAAGACTTTAATCCTTGGAGTTTCACACTGTATTCTTTATTGGTAGATTTTAAAAAAATGTACTTGCAAAAAATTTTGTGAGTGATTACATAACACCACTTTCCCTGTGTTACCTGATTACCTATAGACCTACTTGGTTTTCGGAGTGACATGTTTATGATACACCCATAGACACGAAAACTCTAAAACACACAGCATTTTCAAGTGAATTGTGTTATTTCTGCTAACTGCAGTTCTGCAGTCCCTCCTGTCATGGATGAAGGGATAGACTGAACTGCAAGCAGAGATATTTGATAATTATATGAGAAGAAGGATATAGACGAGTAACGCCGCTCACTGTTTATACATTTTGTAATGCCAGTTGGTGAAACATAACACTGATGTCGTGTGAACTTTTAATTTCCAATGCATTCGGGCGATGGTGGGTTCGAATGCCAGTCGTCAGCCCTTTGAAGTTGGCTTTTTGTGGTTTCCCATTTTTGCACCAGGCAAATGCTGGGGCTATATCTCAGTTAACCCTTCAAGTAGGCGCTTACAACTTTGAGATTTGAGGGCGGAGTTTTCTCAATGTTGTGCGTGCATTGTTAATCTCATCTGCCTGCTCCCCCAGTATGCCTACTGCATACCTGCCAACTTTCCCAATTTAGACGGGAGACTCCTGTTTGAAATAATAAATAAGGTAGTTCATCCTATTCAATACTACAAATAAATACGAAATGTAGTGTTATATTCCTATTTAATTATTTTAGACAGTTTTTTCCGCCTCCCAATTATTCTATTGTTTCTCCCGATTTTAGCTTATTTTTTGGTGAACATTAAAAATTTGTTTCCAAATCCCGCCATTTCAGCTTTATACGCAAGTGGCCGGATGTCCTTTGCTCACTGCCTCTTTCAAATGAAATATAGACGTTTATTAACACGAGAAATGCACATGAATATGCAATGTTTATTGAAACCTGTGTATCGATTGTCAATCTCTCATTCTCGCGTACTATGTTCGTGTTCGTTCACATCAGTCTAGTCTATTCTAGAAACTAGTCGTTAGGTTTGGAGTCTCTTTTTAGTAATTTAGTGACAATTTCAAGGATAGCGACTAGTGACTTTTCTAGATATTTTAGGAGCCATTCGGAGACAATTCTGGCGAATTTTAATGTATTACTTGATAAAAATAACATACCCAACGGCCGTAGCCGTGTTGTAACACCGGATCCCGTGAGATTTCCGAAGTTAAGCAACATTGGGCGTGGTCAAGATTTGTATGGGTTGTCACGCGCTATTGGTGGGGGTAAGGGAATGGAGGAGCGGAAAGGAACTAGCCACCCTACCGTACATAAACTCCGGCTCAGGCACACCTCTGTGGAGGTTCGGACCTGCCTTCGAGCAGAATACACCCTTACCCTAAAATAACATAGTGCTTTGCATAATCGCGTGAGCGCGTGATGCAGTATACTGTATTCTATGCATTTGCTAAGTAATAGCATCTTACTGCATGACTGATTCACGCATGTGGAGCTTGACTTCATACTATTTTCGGAAGACTTATCCAAGGCCGATCGCCTCACTCACATACTTCCTGTGAGGGAATAAGAAATGTGTAATTGTTAACCTTGTAGCCTCGTACGGCAACAGTTGCGTTTTGAGACAATAGGAGTTACAGTATACCGATAGTACTCCTGTATTGTGCAAGACATGTAGAATAAGCAGTTTTGACCAATTGTATCTCCTGATTCCTCCCGATTTTTCCTGATTTTGATATCCAAATCTTCTGATTTTTTGTTTTGTAAAGTGGCAGGTATGTTACTGCACAACATGGAGGTTGATTGAGATCTCTTGTCTGATTTTTGTATAATAATAACTAAATAGACCCATGACTCATCTTGATATTCCTGTTTTGCCTGCCCTTTACAATAGTTTTGTGAACGTTTAATACCGGTAATATAGTTTATAACACTTCATTCCATACAATTCCATTCGGCTGTATCTGGATCTTAACATTTTCAAGTGCTCTTGCCCTAGATAGTGCAACATACAACTGGCCATGGCTGAATACGGGTTCGGTTAAGTAGACTCCCCACTTTTTCAAAAGTTTGTCCCTGCGCTTTATTATTGGTCATACAGAAGGCTAGTCAATTTGATATCTTCCCGTCTGTACGTATACAGACAGTTATCTCTTATGGCATGTAAATTATTGGGAACGTTATGCACCTGTTGGTCATATTCAGAAACTGCGGAAGGTCAGAGAATCAATGAGAATCTAGCAGAGAATAGTATTCTTCCATCATCAGAGGAAATGTGTACTCTGGTTTGCAGGTAGTAATCAAATAGTACCTTAATTAAGGCCGCTTCCTTCCCACTCCTAGTCCTTTCCTGTCCCATCGCCGCCACAAGACCTATCTGTGTTGGTGCGACGTAAAGCAAATAGCGAAAAAAAAAAAAAAAAAAGAAGTAGTAATCAAATAAGGCTGCATGCAATCACGTTACTAAAGATGAAAATTATATTAATGAAAGTGTTAGTCGCTTAACAACCTGCTAAGTACAGAATGTATTGCAGGTTATAGTAAGCTTTTACCTGTAGTTATTGGAGTGGTCATTTAATGATTTGAAAGTTGGCTGAACTTAACAGAAATGAAGCAAATCGGTCCAGTGGAACGGATGGACGTATTTGCTAAAGTTGTTTTTAGTAAACACTTTTAATATATAGATATCATCATCATCATCATCATCATTTCCCTTTATCCAGCTGTAGCCGGGTAGGGGCAAATATGGTTCCTCTCCACTTTCTTCGGTCTTTCCACCACTCCTCCTCCAACACTGTGTCCCAGTCCAGGTTTCTTTCTATAATGCTGTGTTGGATTGTATCCTTCCATCTCAATCGTGGTCGTCCACGGCCTCTCCTTCCTTGGATTTGCATTTCCATCACCTTTTTTGGCATTCTTTCGTCGCTCATTCGCTTTATGTGCCCAAACCATCTTAGTCGGCTCTTCTCTATTCTATCATTCATTTTTTCCACTCCAATTTCTTCCCGGATTTTCTCATTCCTTATTTTGTCTCGTCTACTCTTCTGTATCATACTCAAGAATTTCATTTCGGCTGCCTGTATTCGACTCTCATCCTTCTTTGTCATTGTCCAAGTTTCTGCTCCGTAAGTTGTTATGGGTACGTAATACATCTTGAACATAGTATCCTTTGCTTCCATTGGCACATCTTTGTCCCATAACATATTTCTTACACTATGATAGAAACAACTTCCAGCTTGAATCCTTTTACTAATCTCAGCATCCAGTCGAGCATTCTCCATTAATTCACTCCCCAGGTATTTAAACGTTTCCACTACTTCCAGGGGCTTGTCTGCAAGTCTAATCTGACCTTTCCCTTCTTTCTCCCCTCTAGTCATAACAAGAGTTTTACTCTTTTCTACACTTATTTTCAATCCACATTCTTCAATCTTCCCATTCACCACATTCAATTGTTCTTGAACCTTCCTGTCATTTTCTCCCCAAATCACAATATTATCTGCAAATAACATCATGTTCATTTCTCTTCCTCCATATGCTGCTTTTGCTGTTCTCATGATGTCATCCATTACTGTTGTAAACAGGATTGATGATAGAACACTTCCCTGTCTCAGCCCACTAGTTATTTTGTAGCAGGTAGGGACCCTCTTCGGAGGCAGCCCTACCCAGGGAGTGGCGCCCCTGCCTATGTGAGTCCCAGAGCACACTGACCCGGTGTGTAACATCTGGTATGGGTCCCAGCTCAGGGTTACGAGTGAAGACCTCAACGGCATCTACAGCGGAGAAGGTGGACTTCGGTACGGCGGAGATGGCGGAAGGGGCTTACCCGTAGCGTCTGTACTCCAGAGGAGCGGCTACGAAAGGCGTCTGTCTCCATGTTAGGGGCGGCCTAATTTTGAACCTGGCAGTAGGTATAAAATGCCTTTGTGTGTGGCGAGCCCATCGTAACAATAGCCTATATGGACAAAGCAGATATGGTGCCTCGGAAAAGGTTAGGGCGTCCCCTGCTAAAAGCGACGCGCAGCTCTTCAGGTGCTGGGGGAACTGTGAAAAATGGGCAACCAGCACCAAACTACATCAAAATATATAGATAATAAGTGTAAAAATAAAACAAACACTAAGACTGTATAATATTGGTAAATAATATGGAGTCAGCTTCTAGAATATTTTGTGTTCAATCTGTCAGGTAGATAACATATGAATAGTAACACAGTAAGGTTTCCACCTATTCAGTACTAATATGTATTTACAATGTTATAAATTACTAGTACTGAATAGGTGGAAACCTTACTGTGTTACTATTCATATGTTATGCTCAGTTCAGTACGGACCAACAACATGAAATTCATAACCCTTGCTGTCAGGTAGATTGCGACCAACCGTGCAACATAAAGTGACAAATGTGCTACCTTTTGCTATGAGTTAGTTATAGGCTACCAAATTAGTTAGTTTTTAACTTCTTTTTACCCAAGTATCATCTCAAAGCTATCAGACTATAAGTGAAAATTCAAACAATTGAGGCGGGCTGAGTGGCTCATACGGTTAGGCGTTGGTCTTCTGAATCCAACTTGGCTGGTTCGATCCTGGCTCAGTCCGTGGTATTTGAAGGTGCTCAGTAAGTCAGCCTTGTGTCGGTAGATTTACAGGCATGTAAAAGAATTCCTGCAGGACTAAATTTCAGCACCTCGGTGTCTCCAAAAACTGTAAAAGTAGTTACTGGGATGTAAAGCACATAACAATTATTATTTAAAACAATTAGCAAAACAGCTTTACTATTTTTTAAATCCTTTATAAGTATAAAAATCTCAGGTGAGCTGTGCCTAGTGAAGGGTTAAGGCAACAGTCATTTCCTTCCCACTCTTAGCGCTTTCCTGTTCCATCCTCGACACAGTCTGTCGGCAGCATTGCAGTGTAAAAGCAAATTTAATTAAATCATTGACATTGGAGAGGGTATTTATATGGGACAGCTCTTTGTTGTTGACTATGGCATATTTAAGAACGTCTGTGGGAGAAAACCCTATCTCCTTGATGATTCTTAAACTTTGCAGCAATTTTAAAAAAATTAAACAATTAGCATTTTTGTTGTTTTTATTGACCTCAGTATAATGTATTTATTCATTATGAAAAATGTTCCTAACCTGTTCATTGTGGTTTGCTTTTCAGTTTTTCTCTTAGCATCACCTTCCATCCCTTATGAGAACTTCTGGATGATGCTGCTCCCTTTCTCTCAGAATAAGGTGTCATCAGCAATGTGTGGCTGTGAGATAACCAAGAAACACAGACTTGTGTGTTAAAATCGAGACCAGTATCTCATTATACCCCGTTCAAACCTCACTGTGCTGTCGTTATTAATTAGAATGCTTTTGCCATTCTATGAGGCAGCTTCAAAGCTGATTGCTCAGCGTTTTAATCTGGAAATTCAGGGCCTCAAGTTAAACTTTCAACAATTGAAATTTATCTCTTTTATTCTAAATTGACATTGAATTTATTTTGTGAGGTTTTCATTACAATAATTCAGTCTAGGAATCATTCTTTACACTTTCACTTCATTGAAACTGGCAGATTACGTCAGACATTTTGATACCATGCCGAATGGGTTGCTTGGAAGGGTCCGTTCAAGAATACGTTATGATTGCTGGAACATTCCCTCTCCCCTGATATCGCCGAACACCGTTAGCAGTTTAACACCATCAAAACTATAATTATTTCTCCAGCTGGCTGCATAGTGCAGTAAACGAGTTGGCTACTGTGCTTGAAGTACAACATGAAGTGAATCTCTGTAGAGTTAATGTTTAACTGTGCTCAGCTAATTTACCTGGATGTCCAGGAATTCCTTTTGAGAACAAAATTCCACCATGTGCACATCTTTTAATACTGACAGTATATGAAGGAACATTTAGCAGTTCTTCTTCTTTGAATTAGTATCGCCCTGCTGGTGCAGGGTTCATACTTCAGATCATTTTATATGATCATACACAGTGTTTGGTTCAAGCTGAACAATTGTCTTGTTGGTGACAAGGATGTCTTGCCAGCCCCGCGGTGTAGGAGTAGTGTGCCTGCTTCTTATCCGGAGGCGCTGGTTTTGATTCCTAGCCAAGCCAGGGATTTTTTACCTGAATCTGAGGGCTAGTTCGAGCTCCACTCAGTCTACATGATTACAATTGAGGAGTTATCTGACGGTGAGATGGAGGCCCCGGTCTTGGAAGCCAAACATAAGGGCTGAGAGGATTTGTCATGCTGACCACATGACACCTCATAATCTGCAGGTCTTCGGGCTGAGCAGCAGTCGCTTGGTAGGCTATGGCCCTTCGGGGCTGTTATGCCATGGGGTTTGGTTTTTTGAACAAGAGGGTCTTGCCATTGTTGTCTTGACCTTCCTCGGTGGTGCTCTACTGTGAAGTTGTAGGCATTTTATTATTATTACAAGCTGTTACGTACGGCTTCGCTCACGAATATTTGGTAAGTTGATAAAAATTGTTCCTCGGTACTGCACTAAGACATTATCTGAAAATCCCTAAAGTATAACAACTCGCCGAAAATTTGCATTTCATTTACCCCAGAACCTGTTTGTAAACCATGTTTGTGGCATTGCCTTTTGGGGCTAAGATGACCAGGCTACTGGCAGAGCTAAATCTGGAACATGCGACATGGAACTCTACATGTGAGAAACAGTCCTCTTTTAAGTCGAAAGGAAAAGGGTTTCTTTATATCTAAAGGAGATTCCAAATACCGATTTTCACGTCTGTAACATCTTAGTTTTTGAGGTATAAGTGCCCTCTTAAAGAGAATTCAACTCTTTCTTCACTTATTTTCGATCTCCAGCTTAAGTTAATTTTCCGAAAACAAAAGTACGTGTTTCTTTGTTTTTAAAGGGGATTACAAATACCAATTTTCACGTCTGTAACTGTTAAGTTATGAGATATACTGTAGACATACTCATTTTAAAAACTGCCCCATTCCTTGGCTGAGTGGACAGCGTTGAGGTCTTCGGTTCATAGGGTTCCGGGTTCGATACCGTGCTGAGTCGAGGATTTTAATCCCTTGTGATTAATTCATCTGGCTCAGGGACAGGTTGTTTGTGTTTGTCCCAACACTCTCCTCTTCATATTCACTCAACACACTCAGACACCATCCTTAGGGCAACCCCAAATAACCCTTTAGAAGGTGGGCAATTAACCTTACACACCTAGAGGTTAGGCCACCAGGTGAGAAGGTTGTTAGTGTATTCGCCCTAGTAAGGAGTTAAAGCGAACATGAGAGAGTGACAAAGATACAAAGGAATAAACAAACAACTGCAACACAACACAACACAATAAGCAGCCAATAGGAGAAAACACGCACTCACTTTGGGTAATGAGAGGAATTAGCTTAAGGCCATGGTCAAAATCAAGCAAAAGAAACAGTGACAGTGCTCCATTGATCCAATGAAATGAAAATCAACATCATTCTTTTAACACAAGGGAACTTTAATGCATAAGAATAAATAGATTGCCACAACTCAAGGAGGAAGTTTTACAAACTTCAATTAAAAGTAAAATATTTAGGAAGCATAAACAATGTTTTTAAATAATTTTCAGGCACAATAAAATGTTGACTAGTTAGGAAGGTTCATAAGGAACAATAAGTTTGAAAGCCATTCAAATTCATTAAGAGAAAGAAAAAATGTTGATTAGCTTGAAGGTTTTAAAGAAACAATAAATGAAAACAAACTCAAGTTTGTTAAAAGAAAATGAACTGTTGACCTCAATAAAAATTAAATTAAAATCAGAAGGGGTTAAATCTATAGTGGTGACTGGTCACCTATCTTAAACTTAATTAAACTTAACATTATCTTAATTAAAATTGAAATGCGCCTAAATCTAGAAGATTATTTGCTTTAGGTTGCTTTAAAATCACACACAATTAAAAATCCATTCTCCATCAAGGGAGCTGACACAAGGATTGTATCTTCACAGAACAAGAACACTAATAGCCTTCAAAAACCGACATAAATAGATGGCGAAAATTAAATATAGGGTCACATCACACTTAGTGCACATGAAAATCAAAAACCATACACTTAAAGGCACAATTAATTCCAACCGGCCCGATCAAAACACAAGCTATCACAATAATCAAATCAACAACTCATTACTATGGCAACAACAACAGCCAACATGTCCGTCCAAGGCAAAACGACACAGAACAGGCCCATAATTAAAAATAAGCAGAAAAGAAATAAGGAAATAATTAAACCATAAAGCCAAACCAAAAATAAAATTTAGAGAAGGTTCAGCAGATTAAAACTGGTCCTTGCATGAACCATCCTTGACTTACACCGAGAATATTAGGAATATTTCCGGGCTAAAATTATAGTAAAACCTAAAATTAAATTTTGAAAAATTGTCCGCACCGTGCCTTCTCTTCTAATACCAAGATGTACTTCCTTAATCGAAACTGTGGTAATGTAATGAACGTGCATTAATTATAGGAATCAGAGATTATTATTATTATTATTGCCAACGAAGTTCACTTTTAATATACATAACCAAAATAATTCCTTTGGAGTTCTTCCGGTGTAGAGTTCAATTCAATGTAGAATTCCCATGAGTGAAATTAATTGTAAGACGAACAGTTTTTGATCCCTCGGCGACGAAGCAACACACAGGCTCCAGAAGAATACCTTTCATAACAAGGCCAATAGAAAGAAGAAAGTGCAGATTAACTGCTCGTAGAATACACACTAAATTAAAATCAAAACCAAGTTTACGGTTAAAAGGGCTCCAATGCCTGTAGAGGCCTGGTTTCATCCAGGGTCAAAGCCACCGATCCACGCCATGTCGCTGTACAACCACTTACACCTTCGCTTTATTGTGGCACAACTCAGACTGCTAGCGTGCCCAGATTCTCTATGGGAATCAACATCTGTATCATCGTACAGTGCCCTCGCGCAGATGCCTGAAGCAACATGGAAAGTTCAAAAGCTAGGCACCATAGCGCAGCACCTCATAGACCGAGTAAATAAGATAATCAAATCCAAACGAAGATGGGAAGATATTGCACCTTACGTCGAAAATAACAGTATTCATTGGCAAAGCCCGTTGATATGTATTTCAATGGTAAAAATACCAGTCCAAAAGGTTGCTGGGGAGGTTCTATACACGAAATACTGTTACAACACCACATTTCCAGCCATGACACGAACATGCAATAGTAATTACATCCCTACACACGGGGTTGGTGTAAGAAAGGGCATCCAGCCGTAAAACAAGGTCAAATCCACATGTGCGACACAGTTCGCACCTGCAACCACACAGGTGTGGGGAAAATGGTAGAAGAAGATACTAATTTTAAAAATTCACCTGTTTTTATATTATTTCATCCCCTTGAGTGGATTTTCCACACAAAAAAAGTGTGTTCATTTATTTTTAAAAGAGTTTCCAAGTACCAGTTTTAACGTCTGTAACATCTTCAGTTTTTGAGATATATGTATTCTCACCCCTTAAGTGGATTGTCTGAAAACAAAAATTTGTGTTCTTTAAAGGAGATTCCAAATACCCATTTTCATGTCGGTAACATGTTAGATCTGTGTGATATATTGTAGATAATCTCGCTGCTGTAAGAATACTGGAGCTGACGTTGCCATGGTTACGGCAGTTCATTTCTTTATCTGATTCCTAGAGCAGGGGTAGTGTGGTGCCAATATCTCCATAACGGTTGGTTTTAGGGCCCATAGGGCTTACCCAGTTTTGTTCTTTGCGTCGAGGGGCTTAAATTGAGCTTTGTCTCGTCCTTGTATGGCAAATTCGATATTTCTCCTATGTTAGCCTAGTATTTCTATATGCCCCCCCGGCAACCCCCCTCCCCCGCTCGAATTGTTTTGAAAATAAAATTCAGCCCATGTCCGTCAGGGATAATGAATATTTACATTAGTAAAATCATTTTTAGAATCGGTCCAGTAGTTCCTGAGATTAGCCATTATATACAAACAAACTCTATAACAGTATAGATTATTGCTCCCTCTGTGGACCTGTCCTCCTGATCCCTAGATAGCGGGTTCAAACCCGGCAGATGTAGTAGGATTTTAGAAGGGCAGAAAAAAATTAATTTGACATTCCATGTAATATGATGTCGGCATGTAAAAGATCTCTCTAATTCATTTGGTTTTCATTTGACCATGCAGTTAGGGGTGCACAGCTGTAAGCTTGCATCCGGAAGATAGTGGGTTCGAATCCCACTGTCTGCAACCCTGAAGATGGTTTTCTGTGGGTTCCCAATTTCACACCAGGCAAATGCTGGGGCTGTACCTTAATTAACCCTTACCCCTTGAATTAAAGTTCTCTGTGTTGCCTCTAATATTTGTATTTTAAATGTGAATTTCTATCTTGTATGACATGTATTCATCTTTAATGATTTTGGTGATAGCACTTGCCCTTAAATGATGTGTTTAGGACTATAAATGTTACAGCAAGCTATACTGGAGCAAATAAAAGCAATACGTACAATTTAAGGCATATTATTTTACATTATTATTTTTATTATTATTGTCATAGTAATCGCATACCGATTGGTTTTGTTAGTAATTTTACTGAACAAATTATAGATAAAAAACAGTTGAAAAACTCTAAATCAGTCTCTGGTTTTATACCATGAGGTGGTTTGTAGCCTGAAACCGCTATAAACTGCGATTTTTTGAAATCTGGGTCTGTTGATTTATAATTGCATCAGCTACATGTTGGGTTATGGTACATAAGCTAACCATCACCAGTTCACTTGTAGGTGCCATCAAATGCTATTGGATATATTCTTTGGGGTACAAGGAAGGAGTAGAGGTGCAAAAATACTGGGGGTGTTTGTTCACTATCGCTCGAGCCTTCACAGCTACATTGCCATCTAAATAATAGATTTTTGACTGACTGTCAAATAGTATCTGGATTTTACGAAGTTCCACGCTGAACCAGAAGATGGCATTGTGTATTTTGTCGGCTAAGAGACGGCATTATTAGAATAATAACAGTAACTTATTTATTAAATTGACCACCTAATCAATACTATAAGTCATTGTCGTGGATGATTTACATTGATCTATTAACTAAAAGTGGTACATGTTTCGTCTAGTATGAAGGCATCATCAGCCATTATCATAACCTCGGAATACTAGGCAAAACATGTACCATTTTTAGTTAATAGATCAATGTAAATCATCCAAGACAGTGACTTATAGTATTGATTAGGTGGTCAATTTAATAAATAACTTGCTGTTATTATTCTAATCAAATATCAATACGGATCAAAAATGATATTTATTACATGTAATAATAATAAGAGATGGCAGTCGAGCGGTGGGCGATGCAATGTCATGTCGGGCCTTGCCCGACGCGACCGGAAAGGGAATATCATAATGTTAGGCCTCTCCCGACAGGCACGGGGTAAGGTTTAAGGTTGCGCCCACTTCTCACTCCTAGCACTTTCTGATCCCATCGTCGCCATAAGGTCTATCTGCGTCGGTGCGACCTAAAGCCAGTTGTAATTTTTTAAAAAAAAATTGTTGTTTTCCCAACAAAATTAATCAAAACTCGGCCATAGGTGCCCAATAGTGTAAATAAGTATTGAACAGGTGGAACCAAATATTATATTTCTCTCAAGGAATAAAAATGGATTTATGTAAAGTCAATACGGAACCCATAATGAAGTTTATAATTTGTAATCAATACCTGGAATGAGGTCTTTGATCAGGTACCTCATGAACGACTGTTGTTAAAACTTGGCAAGTTTGGCATTTGAGGCTAACTGATGGCGTCATTCCTGGCAGGTCAAACACAGTGTGTTGTTTTCAGTGGGGCGTCGACTAGAAAGACATGCACCAGGCATCTGTGGACGACATGACATCAGTCAGTCAGCATGTGCCTGTCATACAGCATCTTCTGCACTCACTCTTGCGTACAACTTCCTGATCAATACTGCTGTCAGTGTGAAGGTGGGCTCCTAAATACCAGCCTGTTCTCTCAAAGTCTTGATTGTTGACCTTGATGGTGAATTTACTCTGGTTAGTTTGCTCCAGAGGAGCAGGGTCCATTTTTTAAATCGTTGATCGCCATTTCAATGAGTCCTGGTCATCAGTTGGATGAATGCCGCAGATTCTCATGTCTTTGTGGATGGTGCCCTCCATCATTGCTTGGGTGTGCCACGTGGTCATTGGCCATTGACGGTAATGTGATAGAATGTATTGGCAACTCTTCTACATGCTGCCCATAAGACATGGTTAGACCATCGTAGTTTCCTTTTCTGCATTTTATCTTGAATGGCGACGATACCAAACTATTGCCTTAGAGTTTTGTCCTGGAGGGAGCCAGTGAACCATTGAGCATTCTCATTGCATGAGGTTGAATTTAAGTCAGGGGCAGTATTTTATGCCATATAACGCCACTGGGCGTACAACAGTTCGGTAGATCTTTGACCTCAGGTGGATTGGCATTCTGTGGTCACGCAAAGTACCTGTGACATCCCTCTGTTTTGACCATGTTGCTCTGGCTCGCGCTCTAACGTCAACATCGATTCTAACCTCGCCATGCAGATACAATCCCGGAAATCTACACTATTAACCTTGATGGAACCATCGCTGGACTTGTCTCCAAATACTGTGTTTCCACAGTACTAAGACCGAAAGGCAGTCTGTGTACGTCTGTACTTGTCACTGGAAATGAAATGGCGTGATATGAGTAAAGGAGTGGAATCAGAGGTAAGGCTTTTTGCGGATGATGTTATTCTCTATAGAGTAATAAATAAGTTACAAGAGTGTGAGCAACTGCAATGTGACCTCGATAATGTTGTGAGATGGACAGCAGGCAATAGTATGTTGATAAACGGGGTTAAAAGTCAGGTTGTGAGTTTCACAAGTAGGAAAAGTCCTCTCAGTTTTAATTACTCCGTTGATGGGGTGAAAGTTCCTTTTGGGGATCATTGTAAGTATCTAGGCGTTAATATAAGGAAAGATTTTCATTGGGGTTATCACATAAATGGGATTGTAAATAAAGGGTACAGATCTCTGCACATGGTTATGAGGGTGTTTAGGGGTTGTAGTAAGGATGTAAAGGAGAGGGCATGTAAGTCTCTGGTAAGATCCCAACTAGAGTATGGTTCCCGTGTATGGGACCCTCACCAGGATTACCTGATTCAAGAACTGGAAAAAATCCAATGAAAAGTAGCTCGATTTGTTCTGGGTGATTTCCGACAAAAGAGTAGCGTTACAAAAATGTTGCAAAGTTTGGGCTGGGAAGAATTGAGAGAAAGAAGAAGAGCTGCTTGACTAAGTGGTATGTGAAGTCAAATAGATAATAAATTTTAATTATTCCAATTGTTCAATACATAAAAAGAGATTTTAATAAAGAATTAAATCTGTAAATAAAACTATAGGGACATGTTTCCAACATCATCTTCATATTCATATGTAATTTAATTACAATCAGGTACCTTATTAATTAACTTTCAGATTGAGATTAGGCTGAAGATGCCCTTAATTCAAGGGCAAAACATGTCCCTATAGTTTTATTTACAGATTTAATTCTTTATTAAAATCTCTTTTTATGTATTGAACAGGTGGAATAATTAAAATTTATTATTTATTTGACTTCATTGTACATTTCAGTACGGACCAAAATGTGAGAATTATAACATGTAAGTGGTATGTTCTGAGCTATCAGCAGAGAGATGGCGTGGAATGACATTAGTAAATGAATAAGTTTGAGTGGCGTTTATAAAAGTAGGAAAGATCACAATATGAAGATAATGTTGGAATTCAGGAGGACAATTTGGGGCAAATATTCTTTTATAGGAAGGGGAGTTAGGGATTGGAATAACTTACCAAGGGAGATGTTCAATAAATTTCCACTTTCTTTGAAATCATTTAGGAAAAGCCTAGGAAAACAACAGGTAGGGAGTCTGCCTCCTGGGCGATTGCCCTAAATGCAGATCTTGATTGATTGATTGATTGATTGATTGATTGATTGATTGATTGATTGATTGATTGATTGATTGATTGATTAGTGCCGGAAGTGTCCATGGACAAGTTCGGCTCGTCAGATGCAGGTCTTTTAATTTGACTCCCGTAGGTGACCTGCGCGTCGTGATGAGGATGAAATGATGAAGATGACACATACACTCAGCCCCCGTGCCAGCGAAATTATGGTTAAAATTCCCGACCCTGGCAGGAATCGAGCCCGGGACTCCTGTGACCAAAGGCCAGCATGCTAACCATTTAGCCATAGAGCCAGACACTTGTCACTGGAGTTCTTTCCTAGTTGTAGTTACAAGCATGACATTATCAGCATAATAACAATGTCCATAGGACACCACAATCTAAATCACGTGTTATAGTGTCCATGACGATGATGAAAAGGTACGGTGACAACGTAGATCCCTGATAGATGACTACTTTCACACAGAAGTCTTCCGAGGTGCTGACTGAGGGTCTGGTGGTGTTTGAATAGAGCAGTCAAATCCAGTTGATGAGGAGTTCCAGAACTCCACAGTCACTCAGCGAGTAGCATGTATGTTCCTAGGCAGTAAATTTCATATTATTCCGTATTGAAGATCAGTATAATGTAAAATAAATCTGACGGTTTCCACATATTCCATACTACTGTGTTTATTGTAACCTGAAAAAAGATATATATTTGATGAAACTAGTTTTGGTCTTGCTAGAGACCGTCATCAGTCAGAATCAATAAAGTTAAGGCAAGATATGAATTACAGATAAAATCTATGAAGTAAGCATGTGTTTTTGATATTCATTGCAAGACAAGTAAAGATTTGGATGTTAAAGGCTCATCACAATCACATGTCTTGTGTAAGTTCTCAGTTTTCTTCCAATTTGAAGAATGCACTTCACAGAAGACTAGTTGAAACACTTTAAGTACTAGCACTCGAAGAATCTTCTTGAATTCAATTCAGCTGAAACAAGTGTGAACAGTAGATCCCTGATACATGCCTACTTTCTCACAGAAGTCATCACTGTTAGGAAGAGCAAACAGACCCATTTCAGGTAAACTCCATTCCCGATAGAATTATGACTTCGAATGTGATTACAGAACAACTTAAAAAAATTGCTAATTTCAGTGGACTTCCATTGTTAATTTTGAATTTCATGTGGAGAATCTAAATTAATCTCACATGAATATCTAGTTAACTTGTGAACAGTAAATTAACAACTCTAAATTATACTGCTCTATAGTGTACTGTACCTATTTCATTAGGTCAGAGAACTGTATTCTTGTAGTCCTTTCATAAACTTTCAGCAGATTACAAAAGCTACACACATCTATAACTAAAGCACCCACAAAATGTTACAACTTAAAAATCCTTTGAAAAAATAGCAAATGGAAACTGCAGATGGAAGTCTGTCGTTAAGGAGAAAGATAGGTTCTTCACTTTTCTTAAAATGATAGTTCTTGCATAAAATCAATAGCTACAAATGACATTGTTGATTGAAATAGCAATTTTAAGCAGAGTACAAATTAGAAGAGACCAATACTGAAGCGGATAATCACTACCGTGTTACTCACCATAAGTTAACATGCTGGGTAAGTACTGTATTCTTCTTGGTTCAGCCAGCGATATGATTCAGACCCATATGATCAGGATTGTGGTATCAAATCCTAGTTGGCATTTAATATGGGTTATGTCTGTGGTGTACATTAAAGAACTTTTTTTTTTTGAGAGCAGCATGTTTGCACCTCATTCTCTCTTTTAAGACGATTATTGGAAGAGATATTAGATATATTTTATCTGTGATTTGTTAGGGTGCACATTAATCCTCTTTAAAATATGTCATTAGTGCAAGATCAAGCACATCAATGCAGCAAAATCTTAAGTACCTCATTGCATTATAAAATATAGTTCATCATTTTATATTAAACTTACAAAGTTAATGTTTGGGTGAGCATTTTTATTAACTTCATTTTACTCTGATCAGAGTTTATATTTCAATGTAAAACAATTACTGAATTGTAAGTGAATTACAAAATACAGAAATAAAAAATATACAAATTTGAATGAAAATATTAATTTGACATTACATGACCTATTTTCAGGATAATTTTGTCTATTATCATTAAGAGAAATGTAGTATAAAAAGAATTTCTTATTTATTGTATATAACTTGATTATTCCTCAAACCTGTGAGACTGCCAGTAATGGCAAAGAATATCGCACAAGTATTTCAGTTTAAAGCATTGAATAATGTAATAATTTGAGCAGAATGGAAAGAATAGTGGCACAAAGATACTGGTATGTGTGTTCATGTATCTGAAAATGAACTCGTTCTCGTGGTTTTTTTTTTTTTTTTGTTTTTTTTTTTTGTTTTTTTGTGGCTTTACGTCGCACCAACACAGATAGGTCTTATGGCGACGATGGAATAAGAGAGGCCTAGGAATTGGAAGGAAGTGACCGTGGCCTTAATTAAGGTACAGCCCCGGCATTTACCTGGTGTGAAAATGCGAAACCACGGAAAACCATCTTCAGGGCTGCTGACAGTGGGATTCGAACCCACTATCTCCCGGATGCAAGCTCACGTCCCCTTTTTAATTAGTATGGTAACAAATAGATAGTTTCCATGAAAAGGATCATTCAAGACCAACTACAATACTATCAGACTTGAAGGCACATATACAGTATGAAGCCGAACTCACCAACAAATTTTCGGAAATTGCTCAGGTATACCTTCTGTGTATATTGGAACAAGGGCCCCGTGGTCTCCGGTGGCTCGTTACAGAGTAGAATCGGTAATGACATGATTTATTTGGTTTTATTGCCTCAAACAACTTTATTTCTGTGAAAATACCTTCACAACAGAGAAAAAGCCTGCAGTATTCAATAACCAAAACGTACAACACAAAAAACACAATAATGCGATAACCCTCAGTCGAAAGACGAACACTTGAACACATATTGAGCACAGCATGTTCAATATGTTCTGTCAGTGTACTGTAGAGTAAAGGCTATTTTTAAAGGTAACAAGTCCATGCCGTTGGCTTCCAGCAGGTAAGAATTCCTGCAGGACAAAATTCCCACACCCCAGCTTCTGTCAAGAACTAGCATTTAGGATGGATGTAAAACAAATAACATTATCATTATTTTCAGTGCAATGCAGATACAAAGTTAACTGATCTGATGAAATGGCCACGAGGTAATCGGGTTTGTTTATATTATGATTGGTTTATAATATTGTATGTTTTCATGCGGAAGAGATTTTATTTTCTATGGGTTATTTTGTATATTCCGTAATATTACAGTTACTTCTATTAGCGATTTGGTTGTTTCTGCACGAAAAGGTGCGTGTTTGGTAGCCGAAACTCAGATTGCAAAACAAAAACTAAAAAAAATATTTGAAAAGAAGATTTAAACCGTCACCGAACGAAGTGAAGCACGATACCCAAATATACTATTTAGCCAACTGAGCCGCGCTGACAGCAAATGTCAAATGTTTACTAATCGTTTCTGTTTCTACCATATTCGCCCTGGCTGAGGTCCAACCATATATCCAACTGAAGCTTACCTCAAGATTTATCGAGAGTAGTGACGGACATTGGTCTCGAGAATCTTGAACGAGAGTTTTGTCCATCCAAGACAGACTTCAATCCTCAGACCATAATGTAAAAAAAGCACATTCTCACATTACTGTGTATAATTACAGTATCTAGTAGGCTTTCGCTACGCACCTCTGTTATATATTGGTGTTCTGTGGTCTTGGCCCATTACTACCAGCCATTCATTCATTCAGCCGTTCGACACTCAGCCAAGCGCTCGTCCTGAGCACACCACGGAGAGCCAAGCCACCAAGCCTTGCCAAGCTTCACCGCCAGCTCGCCATTGCCCCCCACCAAGCAATTGCCGGTCGCCGCTGTCAGCCCAAGCCCCCTGCCAAGTTCTCTGCGCGGTCCGTCCTCTTTGATACACACAAAGCGGACACCCAGCGGCCCTCGCCACTCGCCCGTATGCCATCGCCCAAGCCTCCCCACCTACCATGTCCACGCCCCCCCACCCCCCCCCCCCTTGCAATATGGACAACCCTGGTGGACTGAGTAGCTGGGGCCCATATTGTAACTTCAACCTCCCAATGAACATCACATTAAACCAAACCCCCTCCTCAATGACGAAGACCACTCTATCGTATACTCTCCTCGTAGCAAATCCAAATCCTCACTTCGCCGCCACAGAATGCAAATTGCCACCATTCTTCACCCTCTGTCTCACTTAATCGATGGCCTAGAAGAAGATCTGGATAACATCATCTACATCTACCCTAGAAGCTTCACCCACTGCTCCATCATCACTGAAATCCTTACTGAAAACAAAATACCCTCTCGCACTATCTCCCCCACCTCAGACCAGCAGCAAGTGGAAGAAGAACCAGAAGAGCCTCAAGAAAATGAAGAACCTCAAGCAAACGAAGAAATCGAAGAAACCCCTTCTAACGTTCCTTCCACTATACCCGGAAAAATACTCCATTTCCCATCTCTTCTAAATGCAACTTCATAATTATTCCTTTAACTAACCCTGGACCTGTCCCCCTCACCCGACAGTCTGTTATACAATCAGTAGAACCAATGATCGCCGTCATTGAGGAGACCCACAGTAACCACCTGATCATTACCCCCACCTACAATAAGTCAATACAAACCATTCTCAACAAGCTCCAACATGCCAACATCCCACCCCCAATCATCTTCAACCCCATCAATATTTCTGCATCCCAAAGCAACCCTACGCCTCAATCCACCCCCACTCACCTTACTTCTGAAACCAGCATCCAAACCACTACTCCCCTGCCTACCCAGTCCACCCAAACCGAAACCAACCCCCCACCTACACTAACAGACACGGGAACTGGGCCTAATGACCCAATCCCAAGCACACTTAACAAAAGCACCCAGGCTGGAAACGGGGGTAGAAAACCTGCTCCCAGGCCCACTGCGCACCAATACACCTACACTTTCCAAACTACATAAAACTCCTTCCTCCTCCCTTATTACACAATGCTTTAACTGCTTAAAGCTCAACCACACCGCTGCTTCCTGCACGGCTAACACCCGCTGCAATAGGTGTGGCGGCCCTCACCGCCACACTGACTGCATGGTACCACGGGACCAGGCGAGGTGTGCCAACTGCGAAGGCAGTCACGCCGCCTCGTTTCCTGGCTGCCCTTTCATCAAGCGAGCAGTTGAAGAGCACTATTTCCTGTTTGAGCACGCCTCAGGGCTGGAAGTGGAATGATTCTATAATAATGTATTTCTATATATTTCATGTGTCAGTGCATTTAATTCTGTTATTTTTATTTTCAAATGGTACTTGGATATTGATGTGATACCCCATTCTCTTGCATATGCATATGCTTAGCTCTGCTGTCTTGGTTTTGAAGGGATTTCTTATTTGTTATAGTATCAGCTTTGTGTTAATGTGTCATTCATTTAAGTTAAAGCTGTTTTGAGGTGTGAGGTTATGTTCTCAATAAAATGGTATGCCATACGAACTAGGGGTATCAGATCATTATTTACAACATAGTAAGTACTTAAAAATAAAAATATATGAATTACAATGTATTGGGCATGGAAATAGAACTGCATTCTAATCGACGAATGTAGTTGGGGGGGGGGGGTAGGAGATATAGGGAACGGGGCGGCAGGGAGAGGGAGCTTTGAGCATAACCGGATGTGCATCACTGCGACGGATGGTACTTCTCTGCGCTGTCTCTGATAAGAGACTAAAACTACTAGTGCCAAGTGGCTTGCTACCGAAATTTATCATTGAGTTTCATCTCTGTTCTATTCTATCCTCTTTGTACAGAATATTGGAGGACGAAGACATAGGTAAGCACCATCTATTGTAAAATGTACGTAATAGCTCGCGCCGCTAGCGCTGTTGCAAGTTACCTCGTTCATTGAACGAAGTGCCGCAAGAACCGTTTCCGTGAAGACAGCACAAATGAACGAAAAAATAAGCTCTCACGCGAATGGGAAATGCGGGCCGGGCAATGGCGTGCCGTGTGACAGCACATCTCTTCTCACATCCTTCGTACTTCTCATGTCCACGATCTTTTTCGGCTGGGTGGCGCTCATCTCTGTTGCGGCTCAGTCGACCCAAGAATAATCACACGGTCAGACACCTGTTGGCTGTCGCCTCCTCCTCTGCAATGTACTCGTGTCTCATCAAGAACATGGACACCACATATTCTCCCACTGCCATCCGAGATGAAATCCGTAACCGTAGACCTAATGTTGACGCCGTTCTTCACCTTCAGGATGGCTTATCTGGACACCCTTCTCCTGATGTCGTGGCCTTCTTCCAATATCCAGGCCCACCACTAGGCATCATCAAGAACGGCATATGTCTCTTTGATGTCATATGTCAAGCGGTCCCCACTCCAGAGCATCTACTACAACAAATGCTTTCCCTTCCTGATTTCCCTCTCAGTCCTACCCTCACTCTTGCCGTCAGTCATTCCTCGCTCACTCTCACTACTACTACTACTACCACCACAGTCACCACTTCTGTCCATCTTTCCCCGTCTTCTTCTACTTCCAATATTACGTATAGTCATCCCTCTCCTATCATGTCCACACTCGCTACGACTGTCACCTGTCCCCAATTGCCCCCTGCTAACCTCATGGACGATACCGTCGCAGCTCCGCCCGTCTCCCAAGGCAGTGAAGATTCCTCCACACCAGCTCGTCAACCGTTCTCATCACCGAGCTGTGTCATCCGTGGGATTGACCCTGCCGTCACTGAACAGGATATCCTGCAGGAACTGCAACAGGAGGGCATCCCTGTCCGCCGGGTGTTTCGAATCTTCAACACCGACGGCCCGACCTTCATGGTTCGTCTCCGCCTCGCCTCACTTGCCGACGTAGACCATCTCATCACCCACGGCGTCCGTTTTCGAGGGCGAACCCATCGTGTGGAGTACTCTCGCTCCCCACCGCGGCTTGACCGTTCCTCCCGTCTTCCACCCTCTCCTCCTCCTCCGACCACCCCACCACCCACCCACCGTCGCCAACTGTTAACCTTGCCGCACCGCAACCAAACTTCTTCCTTTCGCCGCTCCCTACCTTCGACCTTCTCCGACTACTTGTCACTTCCATCACGAACATTACCACTACACTCTATTACCTTATATTACAACACTACCCGAACCCTTACTCTACCTTCATGCCAACCCCAAACATTGTACAAGTTTAATCTATGTAACATGCTTATGTAATTCTTTGTATTATTTTTCCGGAATGCGCGCCCGAGATACACTACGTCGCTGTAAAATAAATCGCTTTCCCTTCTCCCTCTGGTGTTTGTGGGGGTTTGCTTCTGCGGGGTGCTCTGCGGGTCTTCCCTGGGCCCCGGCTTGTTGTGACCGTACTCCTGCGCCTAATTCACGTACTCTCCTTTATGTATGTACAACACATACATCCTGTGTGTTTCTGTTTCCTCTCATCATTCCTTATCGATGGCCAAAGAGCTGCCCGTTCAGCTGAAGGCCCGCCTGCCACTGTTGTGGCAGGAATGAAATAACTTACTTCGCATCGCATCACATCGCATCGCATCTCTTCTCACACTTCTCAGCTGGGGGAGAAGGCGTTATACAAAATTAGAAAGCTAATCTGTCTCTCCGTCTCTAGTAGATACCATTTCTTAATTTAGGCAGGCAGACTGGCGGCGGCGCCAGCAAATGTATTCTTTACTCCCTGCTCCCAGCGTGATGGCATGCGCAAGACGCAATTTGGACCACTTGCGATAATTTACAGATCACTCATCACTCACTAGATCGCAGTAGCGGGAACAGCGAAAATCGCTTGCGCCTCGAATGGTGTGTACGACACTACGACAGTTAGTTAAAGAAGGAAACCATAGAGAACTCTGATAGTGTATATTTGACATACAGGTAGGTTTCACAAAAATGAATGCATATTAAATGATTGGAACAAAATTCGTCGATTATTATATTGTACTAATATAGTGTAAATTTAAATATTCGTAACATTATATCAGTATGATATTTTCTGTTGCAAATGAACTGTTTGCTGTGTAACGACCCTTATTAGTTTCGTTTGGGATATAGTATGCAGTGAGTTGCAAATTTGTTCGAGATCCCCTCTCCAAACTCCGAAAGTGGACTGTGACCCCACAAAACACCCACAAAAATATTTTTTTCGGCCGGGTAGCGCTTCAACTATAATTACGCACCCAGCCGAGGTAAAAAAGCAAATAAGCCTGACACCAAGAGGAAGTCAGCCTCCCTTACAATGTATGCCATCTCCCTGGGTGATATTGACCCTGCGATTCCAGTAGAAGAAGTAATTACAGAACTCCGACCCACCGGCGTCCACTCCGCCATCAGAACAAGAGAAAACGGCGTACCCCTAAGGGAAATCATCCTATTCTACCCATCACTAGAAGACCTCGAGACGGCGCTGGAAAATGGTATCCACTTCCGAGGACTGCAGTACCCAATACATGAGATGTCAGCAGAGCAGCTTGCCAAAAGGCTGTTACAACAACAACAACAACAACAACCCCCTCCCTCCACCTCCCTAACCACCACAACAACCACTACTACTACATCCATTCAAGCTACCTCTAACGCTCCTACTACCATCACCGTAACAACCCACCCCTCTCCTCTAATGACATATCCTCCCCCACTTCCCCCCGCCCAGGACCAGCAGGAAGAACAAAATACAACGCTGCCACCACCACCCACTCAGAACAACACATTCAGCTGTGTCGCCTGTGGAATAGAACCCAGCCTACCAGTCACAGCAATACTCCAAGAGCTCCACCAGGCAGGACTCCCGGTGCTGAGAGCCTTCCGAATACGAAACGACGACGGCCCTACGTACCTAGTACGACTGCACTTGCCTACACCCGAAGACGTCCAGTGATTAATAAACCATGGAATACATCTCAACGGACGCCCCCACCGAATTGAACCTTCACGCTCTCCTCCCCAAACCCCTAATCGACCTAACTCACCCCACCACCGCACACGCTCCCGGCCAGCTCCTACTATCCCACCACAAAGTCCACACTCCCGACTACCTCCACCGCCACCCAACAACTATCTACCACCACCACCTAGAAACCCCCTACCACCCCCACCTAGACACCGCCCACCACCCCCTCCTCCGTCTAACTTCCTAAACCTCCTGCTTACCTCCCTAGTAAACTTTTCATCCTTGTACCACATCCTAGCACTCAATATCCTACCACAACCCAGCCAAAACACCCAATATGTAACCTGGTTGTAAAAATTCTATGTACTTGCTCAAAACTATGTATATTGTAAAAACACTTGTATTAAGCATGTCAACCTATGTATGTACTTCTCATCAATAAAGCACTGAGAACAGCACTGCCTTAGCCAAGAGGCCAACCCGTCAAATCTGCATAAAAACACATCACCGTCCCCCCCTCATCCAACTCCTGCAAATCTCCAACCCCGCCAAATCTCCTGCCCAGAGAGAAGGCGTTACCTTCTAGGTGGCCCGCCTCTTCCCTTCGGGAAGGGGAATGAAAACTTCCCCCTTGGTCCTTGGGAAATTTGTTCTACCCACTGACGCTGATTAAAATGCGTCTTCCGCTCCTAAACGGAGTGTGAAATAAACACCATTTTTGGAGAGACTTCCGGTGAAAACCTGGAGTCTCATTATGTAATTGAGTAATAATTCTTAGACCTTTAGCTTGATCAATGTGTGACGGGTGCCGGTCCAGCTTTGAGGAAGAGATTACAATTGATCTGTCGTAGAGCTGCTTCCCACCTTGCATGAAAGAGACACAGAACTTTAACCCCTTGAGCAGAATAGATCATTGCATTCGATGTGTTAGCTGGAAGTGATGAAATCATCATTTTGTTGGCATCATCTGAAAATTACTGGAGATTTTTTAAAATTATTTTTTTAAAATTTTTTTTTGCAATGGGGTCGAAAGGAACTGATTTGTTAATGTGTAACACAAGTATGAATTTATGATGTTAAACTTTTGATCAGGATGTAGTCAAGGAGAAGTTGCCAGGGCATTTAGTTTCTCTTGCAGAAATGTGATAGATTTTTTAAAATCAAATACAATTGCATCAGCGATGTTAACTTCCAGGGGTTAATGCATTTGGATGCAAAAATTCATCTTGTAGTTGTTCCATTGATATGCATACGTTCCCTCTGCAGATTTTTCCTTTATTAATGGCTATAGCTATTGATTTGTGTGCATTTATTTTTATCCCTAATTCCTGAAATCTCTCAATCGGGAAGTTAGTCATTTTGAGAGTTGATTGTTTCCTCCAATTATTATAGTATCATCAGCAAAGCCTAGAATTGTTAAGCCATCGATCATAGTGTATTCTTATTCATTAATGTTTTCACTAAATTCTCCAAATATGTGGTCAATAGCAATATTGCATAAGATAGGTGCATTACTCTACGATGCAAAATTATAGCTTTACACCTTCTCAGATTGCCTGAAAAACCAGTTGAATTTTCTTGGAGACTCAAGTTATCCTAGTTAATTGAGAAAAACATTTGGAAGGATGCAAGTGGCCGACATTGTCAAAGGCTTTACTTAAGTCAAGGAAAATCAATGTTACGTCATGCTTTCCAAGTTTAGCATGTTGAAGGATGGATCTCAGAAGGGCGGTGTTGATGAGACGATTGCGTGACCTAGTGAAACCTCTCTGATGCCGAAGGAATTGTTCAAAATTCCTCGACGTGGCCTCAAAAACCCTCTCTATAATACATTGTAATATGGAACATATACTGTGATTTCTTCCACCGTGTACAAACTCTAGGGATTGATCGTGGAGAGGATACAGAACAAAAATGGTCTGATGAACATATGTCTGGAAATGCATGGTGTCCATGCTAGCGACCGTGTATTCAATCATACTTTGTTACAGAGACTGCTGGCCAATATGCGCTGTACCATGCCGCCACAATTACAGTCTGCGTGGTTTCCTCCTAGAGTTTGGTACTGTTCCTCATAAGTCATGTCCTAACGCCCTTTCCTGCCATAGTCATTGGTACCATTGCGTCAGAGTCACTTCTTGTGCTGACTCATCGGGTGGTGGACGTGTTACAGTGTTGTGCACAATGGTTCCATATTCAACTCGAGAGCTTTTACAGCAAGGCAATTGGCAACGGGCGGAGACCTATCCCCGCTGACAACAACCACAGTATTCAATGTTTGCAGCGGTGTTTCGCCATTTGTCTGAGATGGGGTTGTTTAAGTAAGCAGGAAATCATGAAGAACGTACTCACCCTGTTCGGAAACCAGACGTGTGTCAGTACCAAGCAGTTGGTCCACCAGTACAGCGTAAGTCAGACGACCGTGTGGAACATTCTCCATGACAGTTGTTATCACTTACAGCGTGTGCAGGGTTTATTAGTGACGGACTTTCCACAGTTTTGTCACTGGTTTATTCACCAGGCAACTACGATTCTGGGATTTGTGGCATCCGTCCTATTCACAGATCAAGCCACCTTTACGTGGAGTGGTATCTTCAATTTTCATAACAGTCATCTGTGGGATTGTATGCAGAACCCCCATAGTTTGGTGCCAATGAATCTTCAGCAGCGGTTCAGCTGGAATGTGTGGGCCGGTATAATTGGCAATCATGTTTTGGGAGCAGTCTTCCTTCCACGTCGCTTAACAGGCTAGAACTATCGGCATTTCTTGCGGGTGAATTTGCCTCCCCTGCTGGAAGATGTACTGCCATCTCTGTAATAAAGGATGATTGAATAAATGGTCCCTAACAAACAAACCATGCATTTCCGGACATACGTTCATTAGACCTTTTCTGTTCCGTATCCTCTCCTCGAGCAGTCCCTTGAGTTTGTACACGGTGGAAAAAATCGCCTTGTATACTTATAGGTCTCCAGTTTGACAGAGGATTTGGCTCATCTCCTCCTTTCAGCACCTTGACAGAAAAGTGTGGGAACTATTCCGGTATTTGACATTGTAGCAATTTTTACAATTATGATAGAAACCAGTTTGTCCTTGATTGTTCAGACTGTGACATTGTCAGGAGTGGGGGCTGTGTCAACTACTATTTTACTTGTCCCGTGAGTTGCCTCCTTGTTTATCATTGTTTCATAAGATTCATTGAGTGCTATCCGCTGCTCTTAATTCATACACTCTGGATAGTTGTCTCATATGCATTGCTTGGGATTGGAAAAGATGGAAGAGAAATGGTCATCTTTATCTTGAACACTTATATTACAAGTAGGCATTTGTTGGTTAAGGGGAGGTGGTATCCTATATAAAGTCAAAATATAGACCTGGCACGCAGTAAGTTACCTGGGACTTTAAAATTAGTTTTCTCACACTACTGTTAAACAGTTAATTTTTCTCAGGAAGGATTTAACCCAGAACCATAAAGTTTCTATCAATATTAATACCAGCTACTAGAAAGATACTGACTTTATTATGTGTTTTTAAGTGGAAGAGGTGAAAATATATTAAAGGTAATATTTTCAAAAAAGACTAATAAATTTGCACTATTGAAATAAAATTGTACCTACGAGTTCTATTTTTCAGTGGCGAAGCTATTTGTTAATTTGTTAATGAATGGGTAGGCAGGAAATCTTACCTTAAAGTTTCTTGTAGAGTAGATCCAAACGTCGAGTTTTCTTGGTTGCAGAATGGTCACTTGATCACTCATTAATTCCTTCAGAAGCATTTTCTTGATAGAAATGGTAGTAAGACTGCCGAGTCTTTCATTGTTCATTGTATTACATAAGTATGTTTCTATCCTCTTCAGAGTGCTCATACTCCTTTCAGAGGAAGCCGTAGGCACAGGAAATGTTAATATTAAACGAATCAATTTTGACACTTCCACATACACTGGTTCGAGGTCATTGAGGCCAATATAATGTAAAAGGTTTTGAGAAGACAAATGTTTTCCTATATCGGAATAAATGTTAATCAATACATTTTCCAATCTTTCTCTATTAAAAAGGGGTAAATGTTTATAAGAATGTTCAGTTTAATAGCAGGGGCAGGAAAGCTCTCTTTTTAAACAATGAAGTGAGTTTGATCCATCAACTCAACAAACCATATTTCCATTTGCATAATTAAGGTATCAAGAACTTCATATGTTAACATTCTGAGCGTTTGGAATGTACTGTCATCTATATTTATTTTACAACATTTTTCAATGCAAGAGGATACTGTGTTTTCTGATTGCATGTCCTTGAGGAAACCAGTGGTTTTTCTAATTTCAGTATTGCACAGAAATACATCAGATGTGCTTTTATGTTGCAGTACAGCAAGGAGATAGTCTGTATAAATAAAAATTTCTCCATATAGACAGAGCAAATAAATTAATTGGGCCTTCTTGAGTATGGTAAGTAACCCACAGCTAAATTGTACAACTCACTGTCCCAACCCTCATCATTCTCTGCAATGTCTTCAATAACCTCTCTTAGATCATCATAGTGTGAAAATATTGTGTGGACTGCTCTGGTATGAAAGCTCCAACGGGTAGTGCATGCTTGTGGAAGTCGTAATCCTTTATATTCCAGAAGATGAACTCTTTTTGAGGGTCTACTAAAAAATTAATGAAACGCTGTCAAATTATGAATGAAGAGCCTGACTGATTTTATTGTTTTGCAGCAATGGAGAAGAATGAGGTTCAACTTGGGGGTATAACAATGTAGAAATATTGCCCTTGGGCAAACTTGTGTAACGTAATGCTGAACACCCCCCCTGCTTTCCTGCCAGTGTGGAGCACCCGTCATATGTTTAACATACGATATTATCAATCATTCCCCACTTTTGCAGAATATCGACAATTAATTCTGATAAGCGTGATGCAGTCTTATCATTACAAGATATGTCTTCTCAATCAAAACATCATAAAAGTCTAAGAATCTTTCTGTGGGACCTTGTTTTGAGCAGAACTGGAATATTACACTAACTTGAGATCTGCTTGATATATTTCAGGTCTCATCTGCCTGAATACCAATGAAATCACAAGAATCTACCTCTACTTTGATTGTCTCCTGAATTATGGCAGTTACAGGGTCAATTAATTCATTCTTTATTTCGCGTGATGTGCCTTTAAAGCCAGATGTGGTGTGGAGATGATTTAGAATGTACTATTCCTGTTTTGAAAGCAGCTCTAACAACTGTAGGTAATTGCGCCTGTTGATCAAGTCTTCCCTTTCAAAATGACCTCGAAATCCAAGCTCCTGTTTCCCAAGAAAACACATGTCAACAAGTCTCTCAAGAACAAGCCGATTTTGTTTAACGACTTTGTTATGTTGAACGGCTGGAATTCTTGCACCTTCAGACAAAAAAATGTTCTATCCTCCCATGTCCCAGTAAACTGAATCTCTCTCCATTTTGAATATGTTTATTTGAATTTTTATCCTTCTCTGCTTTTCTAAAAAAGTTTTTTGTAACAATTACCCCATTTAAAGTCCATTCCTTTTCACCCCAAACAAAACACATATATAACAAAAAGCCTCAGAACAGGCTGTTAACCACGATTATCGTGTATACCAAGAAAATTGAAATTTTCTCGCTACTTTACCGTCAAAATACTTAATATCCAAATTAGGCACACATCTTTTGATTTTGGCTTTACATTTCTCTTTGTAAGTCCAAGGTGAGAACGTTTTACGTTTTAAAGAGTTCAAAAGACTTGTTAAATTCCTGAAGGAGCCTACTTCACTCATTATTTCAATGCGAGTTTCAACCGGATGATGTCAGTCTTGTTTTACACAACTAACAGTCCACGCCTGAATAGTCATAAATAAAGCCAATACTGCACTGATTGCCTACTAATTCAAATTAATAACACACAGTTAACAATACGGTACTTCATTGTCACCTTCGCGCGGGGAGTTTTCTACACTCTCAGTAGCAGAGGAGGCATGCCTTACTGGGACCTAGACCTTGCGGAGAGAGGTGCGTGGGCGGTAACCTATCTTTCCTCCACCACTCCGCGCCAATCACCAAGCCGACGGAAGGGAAACAGAACAAAAAGTCATGGGTGAGACAAGTTACAGACTGCCTCCCTGTCAGAACAAGTAGCCTGCTAATAAGATAGAGTAGCCTGCTGTCACCATTTAACAGGGCAATCATCATCATCATCATCATCAAGAGGTTCTTTCATTCCCACCTACGAATGAGGTGGGCGGGCCACAGCTAAACCAGTAGCTCTTAGGCCGGGTGAAATTAATTTAGTAGAGTGAAAATGAACGTCTTAATAGTGGTATGTGTCGTACATACCAGAGGGGGAAACCAATTGTTGAAGCGGCGCAAGGGGACCGTGACAACAGGTCGCGGCCGAGAGAGTACCCGCAAAGCACCCCACGTGGACAGAACCTCCGCAAATACCAGAAGAGGAAACAATTATTGATTTAGCGACGTATCTCGGGCGCGCATTCCGGAACAGAAAAATTATTACATACAGTTACGGAAGTGTATTACATGAATTGAGGTGGATCAATGAGTGGGTTCAGTATGAAAGGGGAGGAAGGGGGAGGGTATTGTTGTGAAAGAAGGTAGTAGAGGGTCGTGGTCATGTTGGTGACCGAAGTGTCAAGAAGACGAAGAAGGTCTAAGATCGGGAGGGGCGATAAAAGGAAGTTAGATGGTGGGACAGGGAGATGGTTGGCTTGCGGGGGTGGGGCGGGTGGGAGACGGCGTGAAGCGGGGGTGGAAGGTGGACGATCAGGACTGGGCGGGGAACGGGATTGCTCTACTCGGTAAGTCCTGCTGCGGAAACGAACGCCATTGGTGATGAGCTGGTCTACATCAGCGGCGGTGGAGAGCTGTAGACGGACCATGAATGTTGGGCCATGATAGTTGAAAATACGGAAGGCTCGACGGACTGGAACACCTGCCTGTTTGAGTTCTTGCAGTACATCCTGGTCAGAGATTGCAGGGTCGATGCCACGGAGGACACAACTCGAAGACGGTTGCAGGGGAGGGTCTGTTTCAGCGAGTGCTTGTCCGTGATGGGCTGACTGAGCCACAGAGGTGACCACCATGGGGTTTGCAGGGGGCGGCAAGGGACTGGGAAGAGAGACAGGTAGGGAAACAGTGGACATGATAGGAGAAGAATGGCTAGGCGTGGGAAGGACGGTCGAAGTAGTCAGGGAAGTAGAGACAGAGGTGGTAATGGTGGTAGTAGTAGTAGTAGTGGGAGTGGTGGGGGTGGATGTAATAGAACCGGGAGGCTGTGAGTCCGGCTGTTGTTTGCGAGAGGAACGGGGTTTGACAGTGAGAGGAGGGTCGGGAAGATAGCGCAGTTGGTGGAAAAGCTTCTCAGGAGTAGGGACCACTTCATGTAGACGATCATTGATGAGGGCGCCCTTGGTTATGAGAGACACCGCTTGAGCTTTTTCACGGAAGAAAGCCAGGACGTCCGGGGACGTTTGACCTGAAGTTCTGCCTTCGAGCCGGAGAACATGATCGATGGAGTGGCCATTATTGTCAATTTCGACACAAATAAAGTAGTCCGTAAAAGTAGTGTCCACGCCTTTGATAAGACGTGTACATGGCGTAGCGGGAAGGCGACAGCCAACGAGGCGTCTGCCCGTTTGATGATTCTTGGGGCGACTGAGTTGCAGGAGAGAAGAAGGCCACCCAGCCAAAAAAATAGCGTGGGGATGCGAAGAGAATGTGTCACCGAAACCCCCTTCGTAGTGATCGAGGGCAATCAGCAAAGCACATCATCTGCTGTCATCATGTAGAGCATATCAAATAGAGGTTATTGTTGATTTAACACAGTAACAACAGCAGAAAAAATTGTTATATTTATGTTTAATCGTATTTCTTTGGGTAGGCATTGCCTCAAATCACTCCAAGTAGTTTTGCCACTGCTATTTTGTAATATATCAGCATATATAAAAGACAGTAAACACATTAAGTACGGTATGTAGACACACATGAAAATTATTTTCTAGAGATGGGATCAAGATGTTTTAAGAGAAAAATGTACCTAAAATACTAAAATTAACATTGTGAAGGTACATGTACGACTTCCCCTTTAAGAACATTCCTTATAGCTATTATCCTTTGGTTGTGGTAGAGAAACTGCATTTCTTTGTATCTGTGTTTATTGCCACTCTTGTCTCAGCCCTTTAGCTCGCATGTTCTGGGTTAACTTCACGTTTACCTTTCCTGGCTTCAAAGTGTTTTGAGGTGGACAGAAATTCAGCAAATTCTGGCTTCAAAGTATTTTGAGGTGGACAGAAATTCAGCAAATTCTGGCTTCAAAGTGTTTTGAGGTGGACAGAAATTCAGCAAATTCTGGCTTCAAAGTATTTTGAGGTGGACAGAAATTCAGCAAATTCATTTATGGTTGTGATGAAATCTTTAGTGTAATGCCTTTATAAAAGCATATGGCACTCATTCAATTCCCTTCTCAAATAATAATCTGCATAAAATCTATGGATATCTGTAGGTTTTCCGTAAATATTGATTAAGAAAACAGTAATTGTAGTGCTCGTAACGCTTTAACCACGGTTTTGTCTGATTCTGCAGGACTGAGAAACCCATTATAAATTACATTGATAACTTTTTAAGGAATTGTAATAAACTCTTGTAAGTTTGAAATCTTGTTTGGACACTTATGACTATAATACATTAACAATTTATCACATTCGGATGGAACGCTTTGTTTATGCATAGTCTTAAACTCAAGGTTAGTCCATAGAATGCAAAAAAAACACGTTCTTTTTCGTTCCGATTATAACAGATGCAGAAAGAAACATGACCATAAAGATGAATACCACTGTTAAGTGCAGAAAGAATGAAGCTATAATTTTCTGCAGTTAGGTTTGAGATTGGTGCAGCAGTTCATTTTTTATGCGAGTTTGAACTCGAGTATCCAAACTTTTGAATCCGACAGTAAGCAAGTTCTGCTACATACGTCTTCTTCTAGCACCAGTTTATCTTTCGACTTTTACATCCTCTGAATAATTCTTATGTAAATTATGTCTGTAACTTCAGGTCGGTGAACTGAAGAGCTCTGATTTTGGCATTGTGCACTGTTTCCATAACGCATTGCTTGTTATTATAGCTCTCTTTTGATTGGCTTCTAGCTGGAAAATTATCGCTACAGATGGAATATAACTTTGATTTGACATACATTAACATCTAAGAGCTAAGATCTCAAGGTACAGTATGCTGTATGACTGCTGGAACCCCATCTACCAAATTAACGTTCACATACCAGATGTTACAAAACATGTTCCCCTAAAATTTTTTAACTGTGCATATGGTTGCTGTGCTTTCTTGGAACAAGTGGGCTTTTGGATGTCCAGAATGTTTTTGGAGATATTCCAGAACTGTTATTACTGGAGTAAAATATATGTCTTTCATTCATTTATTTTTTCTATGTTGTTTGGACTTACATATTTTCGAGTCAGCGAACAGGTTTTACCACTTGAATTGTTGGCAATTCATATAACTTCTTTATTGAAAGCCACATGTTGTGTCCTCTCTGTCAAACATTGTCTTCTCTAAAAATGTGTTTTTTTTACATTCTTTTAAATGTGACATGTATCTAATGCAAGAAATGAGGGTCAGTTTGGGTCATTTGGGTGAGTAATTTGCAGCTTCATACTCTTGCTATTGGAAAGTCATCTCATCATATTAACGTTGGTCATACGATTATCGGAAAGTAGACTTACTACAAGAAATCCACAAGCCTCATTCTCTTTGATTACAGGCAATTGCCTTGCCTGAGATTCGTTTGGTAAAGAAGTACGCGACTAGCAGTCTGTAATTAATTCTTAACCCCGCTGTCAGACAACAAAGCAAGTTATTGGCAAGAATTTCAGATCGCTCACATTCTTAAGGTTCTTAATTTTGGATGATCTACAATAGATGTGGTTTTGTAACTAAGGAAAGTTTCTAGCTTTTTGTCATATTGCAATTGTTTTATTGCTGTTTCATCAACTATCAAGGAACATATTCTTTCAGCCTCATTCAAACATTCAGATTCTAGGGTTAATCTCTCTTTCTCAAGGTTCATAACTTCTGGACAGTGTGCTCTTAGAAGGCAACTTTAGTATATATTTCCTAGCAAACCTGTAATCTTTGGGTGATATGCATTACCACACTAGACTGTGTTTTACAGTGGATTCTGTGCATCAGGGAGAGTATTTCTCAAAATTCGCTATTTGTTCACGATGGGATGAAGACTTGGCATTTCAGGGATCTTGCTTGGCTGTTTTAATTATTCATTGTTAATTACTGTTTTAAGTCTCCAACTCCTGAACAGTTTGACCAAGAAATAAGACTTCCAACTGAGATAGCTAAATAAAATTCAGGAAACTCAATTGTCAGAAATTAGCAGTGTTTTGCCCCAGTGCAGCATGGACTCGTCAGTTGGATACCGCACCTTCCCAAGACAGTGGCTGGCTAGCACGCTAGGAGAGACACTGCTGCAAGTTAATATCTATCCTGTGATAAGCACAAATGCAGTGCCGATGTATTAGGGGAGGATTACATCTCCACCTGCTATATATGCCCTCCCAGGCTACCATGATCATTTTTATTGAGTTTGTTTTGATGATGTTAAAGTTTAACCTGCGCTCCCCACCATTTCATTCGCAATTTTTTTTTTTTCTATTTTTGAACAGTTGCTCGTCTAAAACGTCACACTAGATATCAACGGAACGATGATAGTCACCATTCCGGCATACTCGTGCAGGGAGACACCTGAGGTACTGCTTTCTTCACAGCTAGGCTCTTTTGATTCATATTTCCATTTTTTACTTGTGGCATTGATTGATTGATTGATTGATTGATTGATTGTTTTATAGTAGGTGTCCGCTTTGGTTTGATCTGTTGGACTTTAAGATGGATAAAGGAAAGCAGAGGTAATAGCAGCAGTTTCTGCAGTTCCTTAATTTTCAATCCAGGCTGATAGTCGGACTCATGTAAATGAAGGCTGCTCTTGATGTTGCGTCAGTTTGGTTGGGAAATTCATTAAATGATACACCGCTCACTTTACTACCCTGGCTAGTGCAGCAAGGCACATGGCTATTGATAGACTGAAACGTGTAATAAGAGATTAATATACCAAGTTAAGGTGGCCTATGACATGATCATAGGCAATAAATAATTAAAGCAAATATGTCACGAATGCCTTCTGTGATGTAGGAAATTAGATGAAAGGGGTATGTAAAACTTGAATGGCATGTGAGATGTAAGCATGTCTTGTATTTATTTCTTTTAATAAATTACTGCCATTATATACCTTCTTATGATGAAATAAATCTTCTCTACTTCCGCTATTATCACAACTCAACACATTGATTACTCCCTCTTTCCTGTTGTTCCTAATGTGCCTCCAGCACGGTTTACTGCACATTGCTAGCACCACAGCAGCCAAAATGGTCCCTACGTTATGTTCACAAAGAAGCACGCAATCCAAGCGAAGTGGGGTGGCTGAGAGGTATGCTAGAGGGTGATGACCATATGCTGTTCAGTCCGTTCAATAATGCCATTTCCAGCAGTCAACACATTCATTCCAACATGTGCCACCATTTATATAGAAAAGAACATTTTAGACAGCCAAATTGTAATAATAACTTTGTGACTAATTTTAGTTTTAAATGATCTACTTTTCCTCACTAGTTTGTAAATGTTACAATTTACAAGTGACGTTTTGATTAATTTTAGTTTCAAAATAACTTACCTTTCCACACTAGTGCATAAATGTTTTTATGCAATCTTTCTTAAAAATAGATAATATTAAAAAAGATTTTTAATCCCTCCATTCATTATAAATACACTGACTGACAGTGACAATGCAACACCAAGGAGGAGTGGTTCGAAAGGGATGAAAGTTGGGGAAAAAACAGAGACGGCACGGACGAATAATTGATGTTTATTTCAAACCGATATGCAGGTTACACAATGCGCACGGCATCGACTCAGTAGGATGTAGGACCACCGTGAGCGGCGATGCACGCAGAAACACGTCGAGGTACAGAGTCAATAAGAGTGCGGATGATGTCCTGAGGGATGGTTCTCCATTCTCTGTCAACCATTTGCCACAGTTGGTCGTCCGTACGAGGCTGGGGCAGAGTTTGCAAACGGCGTCCAATGAGATCCCACACGTGTTCGATTGGTGAGAGATCCGGAGAGTACGCTGGCCACGGAAGCATCTGTACACCTCGTAGAGCCTGTTGGGAGATGCGAGCAGTGTGTGGGCGGGCATTATCCTGCTGAAACAGAGCATTGGGCAGCCCCTGAAGGTACGGGAGTGCCACCGGCCGCAGCACATGCTGCACGTAGCGGTGGGCATTTAACGTGCCTTGAATACGCACTAGAGGTGACGTGGAATCATACGCAATAGCGCCCCAAACCATGATGCCGCGTTGTCTAGCGGTAGGGCGCTCCACAGTTACTGCCGGATTTGACCTTTCTCCACGCCGACGCCACACTCGTCTGCAGTGACTATCACTGACAGAACAGAAGCGTGACTCATCGGAGAACACGACGTTCCGCCATTCCCTCATCCAAGTCGCTCTAGCCCGGCACCATGCCAGGCGTGCACGTCTATGCTGTGGAGTCAGTGGTAGTCTTCTGAGCGGACGCCGGGAGTGCAGGCCTCCTTCAACCAATCGACGGGAAATTGTTCTGGTCGATATTGGAACAGCCAAGGTGTCTTGCACATGCTGAAGAATGGCGGTTGACGTGGCGTGCGGGGCTGCCACCGCTTGGCGGCGGATGCGCCGATCCTCGCGTGCTGACGTCACTCGGGCTGCGCCTGGACCCCTCGCACGTGCCACATGTCCCTGCGCCAACCATCTTCGCCACAGGCGCTGCACCGTGGACACATCCCTATGGGTATCGGCTGCGATTTGACGAAGCGACCAACCTGTCCTTCTCAGCCCGATCACCATACCCCTCGTAAAGTCGTCTGTCTGCTGGAAATGCCTCCGTTGATGGCGGCCTGGCATTCTTAGCTATACACGTGTCCTGTGGCACACAACACGTTCTACAATGACTGTCGGCTGAGAAATCACGGTACGAAGTGGGCCATTCGCCAACGCCGTGTCCCATTTATCGTTCGCTACGTGCGCAGCACAGCGGCGCATTTCACATCATGAGCATACCTCAGTGACGTCAGTCTACCCTGCAATTGGCATAAAGTTCTGACCACTCCTTCTTGGTGTTGCATTTGCTCTGTCAGTCAGTGTATTCACAACACAGTTATTCATGATACAGGGTTGAACACTTGGAGATGTAGCAAACTATCTTTCTTCTTCTTCTTGGTGGACTTGAATTGATATTCAAGTTCTTTTCAGTTTTGACACATTTAATGTATAATCTTTTAAGGTTTTTAGTGTGTCAAAATTAATACAAGATACAAAAATACTAGAGAATATTCTTTTATTAATAAAAATGTTTTCTCTCCCAGGTATTTTCTAGTCTTTTCTTGATTATGTGTTAGTTTCGATAGATTCAAAAACTATTGTTACATATATAATAATGATGTTTACTTAAAACAAGTCCATAGCAAGCAGTTATCATAAAAAACGGCACTACTGTAATAACGTCTGGAAAAAAGAGATAATTTTTCCTTGGTGAAATAACTGTTATAATTCAGCTATCCTTTATGCAACATGTCCAAAAAATGCATAAAACACTCACATTTCAGGACTCGTTACACAAACAGAGCTGTGTACATGTTATTTAACAGAGCTCAAAGAAGGCCCCTATAAACAGTTTAGAAAAGACTTGCATTTCATCATATTAAAGAACTTCTCCAGTGATCAGGAAATGGTGACATTGCTAGGGCAACATTATGTCCCATCATCTCAAACGCTGACAAGAGATTTTTATAAAATTTTGAGTCTTATAGACATTTTAAAAATCATATTTCTTAAAGGACTGAATGAGAGCCATATCCAATGTTACCATCCTGCTCAAGGAAATCAACACACATCTCCTTTTTTTTGTTTTTTAAAAAATAACTTTTCTCCAGGCAGTACAAATAAAATTTACAAATTCCTGTACACACTAACACTTAAATTTTTAGTACACAACAAAAAAGAGATATATCAAAATGTATTGTTTGTGCCATTAAAGAGCCATGGTCTACCAAAATCACTCTTGAAGTGGATTCAGGAACAGGTCTTTCTTCTTCAAAGTGCAGCTCTGTGCTTTCTGTTAGAGGAAAGGGAATTTCCTTCCCCTGTAAAGAAAAAAGACGAGTTTTATTTGAGCGAGTCTTGTTGAGGCTTACAGAAGGCAACTTGGATGTGGTTCCCTTTCTTTCAAATAAATTCAGGAGTTAAAGTTCAGTCATAATTGTTTTATTACAAACAATGATCTCTTGGACAATGGCAAGGTCGAGAAAGTTTGCAGTGCTGTCCTGTTCCAGCTGGTTTGGTTTTTCCTGCATTCTAATTGTAGTTTGAAGTAACACATTTTGAAGGAGTCGTGAGTGAGCCTGAAGGCTACATCAGCTGTCATTGATAGCCTTAGCATCACTGAAGGGAAATGAGGAGTAAGGCAGTTTTCCATTGCTTTCCTCACCAAGCCAAATATCATACATCAGTCTGCTAAACCCACAGAAACACACAATTCCTGACACAATAACTAAGAGAATTCTTGTACAGAAGAATCCACGTCAAACTTAATATTGAGCATTACCTTGTCCCGTGCTACGGTCTCGTCTATAAATAAAATTGATGTTTTGTCTGCACATGAAGAAAAGGACCATTTTGTTTGATATAAAAACTTTTCATGTCATATAAAGACAATGAGGCCCACAGGTGCAGTTTCTGTCTATGTATGAATGCATGATTGATAGATTATCATGTGAAAATAGCTGGGCATAGTTTTATGAAACTAGGTATATATTTTATAATTGGAATGTATTATACTAGCCCCACCCAACTTACTTTAAATTTAATTTTAAATGTTTAATATTCTGACAGCTTTTTTGATAGTCCCAATCATAATTTAAATATTCACAGATTTTTATTTTAAAGTTCATCAACTGCAAGCCCGCCTCATGACCATGATTGTTGAGGTGTCAGTTCTTTAAGGCCTGACACTGTGATAGCTAGTGTGAGTCCCGTGATGGAAAAGACTTTTACCATCAGAATAGGAGAGGTGGTGGTATACAACTTCTAATCACTAGATTGCTTGCAAAAAGTCTGGGTTCAATTCCAAACCTCTCTGCAGTGTTCTTATAGAGTGAGGGCATATGACGCTGTTGATGGTGATTTATCCGTCAGATGGAGACATTAATCCTTGAACAGACTCCTCTCCCTACCATGTGATCATTATCATATGTTCATAAAGCTTGCCTCGTGTCAAGTCTGTATGGTCTGACACCGTGGTTTGAGTACCGTTGGTGTAAAAAAAATGTCACCATCAGAATCTTGGCTGGTAGGGTAGGGGAGGTGATGGTATACAAAAGCCTGAATTCAATTCCATATGGCACTGTTGATGGTGATATTGGGGATGTTAACCCTTGAGAACACCCCTTGAGAGGAGTAGGCTATGTGCCAACACTGGGTTTTACCTCTCTCTACATCATCTCATTATCATTATCATTCCATATCCAGTCACACTGGTCGACCATAGGGTCAAATAGACCTGCACCAGGTGAGCCAAACATGTCCTTGGACATCCGGCATGCAATCAGTAAATACAATTTAACAAATCTTCCCACACTCAGACATGCAGGTTGCCCAAGGGTGCCTCTCCAGAGACCACAGGGCATTACGTCAACAGTGAGCTTCACTGACATGATGTGAGGATAGTGGTGGTTCTAGTCGTGATTGTCTTTGTAAGTTACATAATCACATGATCATCTGCCCCTACTAATGAAGATGACATTTGAAGGAACAGGCATTTGAAGAATAAGGGAAAAAGAGCTCCCTAGGCCTCGAATGTTCTTAGCATTGTTGAGCTGGAAGAAAAAAAAATGTGATGGCCAACAAACTCCAAAGCCTGTAAAAGTGATCACAGTAAGATATAACAGTAACCGACTGGCATTAGTCGAGGGGCTGCTTCTATCCGCCAGATGGCAATTAGTGCGGCAGTTGTACAATAACTGACTAATCAGTAGAGCTAGGAATCTTACGTGCTGCATCTTAATATTTATTATTATTAAAACATTCAAATTGACTTGTCTGACAAGGAAAACCTGAGATAAACAATCTTAACTGTGTTTTCGTTGCACCTGTTCGCACCTTTTTCTCAGTGCCAGCACCATTTAGCACTCTCTCCCACCTCATGCTTTTGCTCCTTTTCCGCGTTGTATTCCCATACAAATCTAACAAAGGAAACTGAACATCTGTGACTTAATCCACTTTTCTCCTGTTGACTGTCTTATAAATGGACATATCTCCTACTTTCTGTATGCTTTTGTTAGAATTTACGGTTTTCAGGGTGGTATCACATTAGTTTTGCTCATTTATTTTGGGTGAAAGCTTTCATATTAGTTTGAGCCTCAGTGAACTCCCATTAAGCAAAAGGTCTACTAATCAGTTTGTGCTTTACCGCACGACAGTTAGGTGAAAGCTTTTGAACAGGAAGAAAAAAAGGGGGAAAGTGAAGTCAAATTGATCAATTAGCAATCCCACCAATCAGAATTATGAATTTAAACTGTTGTAATTTTTCAGTTATGAGTACACTTTGGCTAGGGCATGGTGTCTTTGTAATTCTCCTTTGTAGCCAATATTCAGCTGAAACAGAAAATGAACGCTTGGAAAATGCAGATATTCAAAGTGATTTGTCTGTTCTGAGGTGCAATAATAACTACTTCCTCTTCTACCTTCCTCAGTTCTCACTGCATGGGGTACTGGCTTGAAGGCTTATCTTTAACCAGATTATGTGATTTCTGAGATGCATTACCGAATGTGACAAAGGGCGGTGAACTAGCATATGAACATTTTACTGTACATGGTCACTCTTTCCTGACAAGTGCCGTTACAAAACTGGAGGAGCAGTGTCCTCAGAGAGATGCACGATGGGCTAGTTCTGATGGTTGAGGAGGAGGCACTGGAGGGTATTGGAAAGTGAAAGCTGGAGTAGAGCTTTAGCCATAAACCCTGACATTGAGGATTTTGCGAGTTGCAACAAACAAGGATCTGTATTACTGACTACAAACAAAATATGCACCACTTTTATCTGCTGACGTTCCTTTTCGATTTACAAGTACTTACTTAGTGAGCGGAGGTGCAGCTTCACTGAAGAAAACTTAACTTTTTCTGTACAAGCGACTTTAATAACATTATGACTGAGCGAATGCCTGCGCGGTTTGACTCCATTGGTAGCTGTCAGGAGATAGTGGGTTCGACAGACCTGAAGATGGTTTTCTGTGGTTTCTCATTTTCACACCTGTCTTCAGATAAGGCCATGTTCGCTTCCTTCACACTTCTAGCCCCTTCCTATCCCATCATCACCATAAGACCTATCTGTGTCGGTGCAACATAAAGGAAATCGTAAATAAATTAGTTTACCTTCCGTTTGAGATCAAATCAAGAACTGTATGAAAAATGCAAGAACATTTCAACCTCAATAAGAAAAAGGCACCTGATTTTCTATGGACACCTGAGAAGAATAGAACCAGAATGCCTAGCCAATAAAATCCTCATCTTCCAGGAAAGAAGAAAGACCCAAGTACCATGGCTGAAAGAAGTTCATCAGGATCTTCAAAAAAGTGGCATTAAGCAGGAAGATATTACGAACAGAACAGTGTTCAGAAGGAAAATTGCGGAGGTGAGAGATCTGTTGATAGAGAAACTCAGGAGGACAAGAAGGGTGTTCTCGGATGAGGAACGAGCAAAAGCGAGCTAGAGAATGAAGGAGTATTGGTGTAATAAGAAAGAACATTAACAGTCAAGAAAGCTGTGTAATCATAACCCATAGGAGGTTGAAATGATCCTAAATAATAATAAATAAATAAATAATTTAATTGCGCTTTGGCATTGTTTTTAAGAGCCTTTTAAATACCTGTGTGAATATTTGTCTTAATATATAACGTTATGGTTTTGGTACAGTTTTTATTGAATATTTACATTTTAAATTTGCACCTTAAATCCTAACTCTACTAATCAGTGAGGGAGACAACAGCTACAGTAGCTTTAACAAAATGTTTTTCCTTGTCTTTTTTGTTATAACTGAAGCCGTTTTTCCTTAATTTTTTACTTATTTAATTTATAACTGTGAGGTTTTTCCGCCTGTTGAAACTAATTCCGTATAACATAAATTTGGGAAATACCTGAAAAAGATACCATTAATTAAAAAGCAGAATGACATGTTTTGTTCTTGATAGAACATCATCAGATTCTATCAGATCACATTAAAAAAAAATGATTATGAATTGATGAATTGACAAAAATTATTAACCCAATGTGGGTCACACAGGAAATGCCACAGCAGTTACGATGTAGTATATTGCATGTGGAACTTCTTGAGTGTCATATCTTTGCTTCTCTATGTTTTTAAGCAATGATTCATAAACATACGCTATCTGCCATCTATTGCCTACATTACTGAAGCTTGCGCTTGTTCGTATCCTCATGGGAAGTTCCATAAATTTAGTTTTTGTATGCAAATGTCTACGGCTTACGGGAATTGACTGCTAGCTGATGAACATGCCCACTCACAGTCGTGCTGAAGTAGTACCAGATAGTGAGAAAATGTTCGAAATTCTGATGAGTGAGGATTCTGATTTTTCCCATACAGATGAAGAAGTTTATGATGACCTCCTTCCTGAAAATATCATAATCGAGGGTGAAGGAATAAATGATAGTGACTAAGAAGAATTACAACCATGATCTGCAGAGAGGCACAAAACTTGTATCGTGCACATTTCATTGAAAATCATTATCTGTGAAACTCCTCTCCCAACCTGAGTACAAAAATGAACTGATGTAATTGTGAAAGGACTGTGTTGATTTAGGAATTATTCTGAGGGTCATGTACACAAACATACCATAGAAGTATAAGGATACCGGTCTACTGATCCATTCATCCACACTCCTATATTTTCTTGGCTCATGCTTTGTAATCATTATAAATCAATTCTACAATTCTTTCATTTCAATGATGACAGCTCCCTACCTCAAAATGACAAAATCATCCCAAAAGGAGAACCAAAGAACCATATATTAGTGCAAAGATTGTTATAACACCTGTGTCCACTACCACATTTTGTGAAATAGGATGCAAAAGACATTATTGATCACGAAGATTGTGTGATTTTGTGATTTTTCACTTTTTTTAATGTATGGCAGCCAGTTTTAAAAGTATAATGTATTATGTGCCTCAACATTAATTTATAATGGGGTTTATTTATAAGAGTGCAAAAACCTAAATTGTGGAGTATGTCAGTGCTTCAAAAATCTGACCCTCGAAGGGTTAAGAAATGTAAAAAAAAAAGAAGTTTAAATTCTGTTCATATACTTTCAATCCTTTCAATCTGCGAACACATAAATGACAGTGCCCACCATTTCACAGACATTCCTTTTCAATATACAAGTACTTACTTAGTGAATGGAGGTGCAGTCAGGGTGCAAAATTGTTGGGGGAGGGGAAGAGAGGGATTTCCCCCCACCGATGATTTTACCTCCAAGGTTCCCCCCCCCCCCCACTAAAAATGCCTGGGGGGGATTATTTCATTATAAAATAATGAGGGTAATATAGAACACATATAATTTATTGCTGAAATGAGTGATTTTTACTCTGCATTCTTTAAAACATCAGCTATAATTCAAGTGTCTGCCAGACCTTGAGCAATGAAACAACGTAGCAGTGGCAACTCCGCACCTGCAGCCTATTACTCTGGCAAGTCCATCTGAAACCCGGGCATTGTAACTTACTTGAAGCTCTCCTCCCTTGTCGTTGCTCTAAGTAGCTCGAGCTTACACAACTCCTGTACTTCTTGGAGAGGGTATGTTTCCAATAGGACAATGTTCTCTTACGGTGTGTACAAACTAACAAAAAAATTTCATTCAGCACATAGCCCTAGTAGAGGAAGGTTCCGATAATAAAGCAATAAATCTGGACAAATTGCACCTTGTCTGGCTTTTCTTAAGAAAGGGACAGTCTCTCATAAACTTCTCAGCTGATTGGAATAACTTCCTAATGTTTATCATTCTTGTTATAACAACAGAATTCAAACAATAAGATCTAAAATTTACATTTTTCTGAGGGACGGGGTAATTTACAGGGGAATTTTATACAACCTACCCTGCCGGATACTGCCTGAAATAAACACTAGTATTTAATCCCTATTTCCCTTCCCCCCCCCCACCATCATTTCTTTCTGATTTCGCACCCTGGGTGAAGCTACACTGAAAAAAAAAAAGAAAACGTAAGAGTTTCTGTATGAGTGACTTTAATAACAATGTGACCAAGGAAGAGGCTGTGCGGTTTGAGTCCACAGGTAGCTGTCAGCTTGCATTCAGGAGATAGTGATTTCGACAGCCTTGAAGAAGGTTTTCTGTGATATCTCATTTTCACATCTGTCAAACGCTGGGGTTGTTCTTTAAATAAGGCCATGTTTGCTTCCTTCACGCTCCTCGCCCCTTCTTTTCCCATCATCGCCATTAGGACCTATCTGTGCCGGTGTGACATAAAAGCAAATTATAAATAAATAAATAAATAAATAAATAAATAAATAAATAAATAATTTATTGTGCTTTGGGACTGTTTTTTAAAGCCTTTTAAATACTAGTGTGAATTTGTGTCTTAATATATAATGTTAAGGTTTTGGTACAGTTTGTAATGTATATTTACATTTTAAATTTTCACCTTTTTTTGCACCTTTTCGACCCACATTTTGCACCTAAAATCCTAGCTCTACTAATAAGTGAGGGGGGACAATAGTTACAGTAGTTGTAACAAATTTTTTTTTTTTGTTATAATGGGAGCCATTTTTCCTCAGTTTTTGACTTATTTTATTTATAACTGTGAGGTTCTTCAGTCTGTTGAAACTAATTCAGTATAACATAAATTTAGGAAATACCTGTGGTTCCAGACTTTGGAATTCCTTACCAGTCAGTGTGAGAGACAGCTACCAGATTGACATGTGCACTGTACAGCTCAGTGTGTGAATGACAAAGGACTTGTATATGAAGGCAATAGTTGTGTAATATGTGTACTTATATTGTGTGTGTGTATGTGTGCATGTGCATGCATGTGTGCAATATTATTTAGTATTGGTTAACGTGGGCATGAAATGAGGATAGAGCCAACAAGGACAGCATATGTTAACTTGGAAAGACATATGGCAGGGAAACAGATGATGGGAAGACCAAGAACCCACTGGATGGACATCGTAAAGATGGACATTGCAGATTGGGTAAGGACAGTGGAGGACGTCATTAACAACAGAACGTATCTCAATAAGACAGAATGGAAGGGGTTCACCAACAGTACCCGGGAAACTGGAACTGTAAAATGATGATGATGATGATTGGTTAACATACAGTACATTTTTTAATTCTTTTAAACATGTAAGGATTGTGAGTACAATTTAATGCAACTTTTCTCGAGTTCCTTAGGTAGAGGTCCATCCTCACAGACATGCCTACTAGAAAAAGAACTGCACCAGGCCTCTCTGGAGGCCATACTTTTGCTCCTTTTCCAAGACTGTGTCCGTACCCTTCAGCAATTTCTCCAGATCTTCTGCCGTCTCATATAAAATATCATTGGACCGGGCAAGTTGGCCATGAGGTTAGAGGCGCGCAGCTGTGAGCTTGCATCCGGGAGATAGTGGGTTCGAGCCCCACTGTTGGCACCCCTGAAGATGGTTTTCCATGGTTTCCCATTTTCATACCAGGCAAATGCTGCGTCTGTACCTTAATTAAAGCCACGACCGCTACCTTCCCACTCCTAGCCCTTTCCTATCTCATCATCGATCATCGCCACAAGACCTGTCTGTGTCGGTGCGACATAAAGCCAATTAAAAAAATTTAAAAATTGGCAAATCTCAGAGTTTTGATTTCATCTCCTTGGATTGTGATTCCCTTTCCACATTCCTGTTTGATTTCCTTTACTGCCTGTTTTATATGAACACTGAAAAGAAGAGGACACAAACTGCAGCCTTGTCTTATAGGCTCTTATAAAACAAAATTAGAAGTTACCAAACCTCAGCCTTTGTGGGTGAGGTTAACTTCCAAAAGTAACCAGGGGAACATGACCTCTACGGAGCGCATTCCCAGGTGGCGGATAGGGGGCCCTACAGTATGTATGGCTGGTTGAAGTACCCAATACAACCAGCGGACCAGCAGGTAGCCCAATTCCTGGGGGCTTTAAAATACTTTGACACCCTCTCTCCAGGGGTCATAAATATGGAGGGCCCTTGCCCTGGGTTATGGGTGAAGTCCGCAATGGCATCTACAGCGGAGAAGATGAACTTTGACACGGTGGAGAGGGTGGAAGGGGCAAACCCGTAGCATCTGTAGTCCAGAGGAGCGGCTGCGAAAGGCATCTGTCTCTATGTTAGGTGCGGCCTAACTTTGAACCCGGCAGTAGGTATAAAATGCCCTTGGGTGTGGCGAGCCCATCGTAACAATAGCCTATATGGATAAAGCAGATATGGAGCCTCGGAAAAGTTTAGGGCATCCCCTGCTAAAAGCGACGCTCAGCTCTTTGGTTGCTGAGGGAACCGTGAGAAGTGGGCAACCAGCACCAAACTACATCAGCATTGCAACAGTAAATGTCCTGACACTGACGGGAAAGACAGAACTTGTTGACTTCATGAAAGAAAAAGATATGGCCATACTTAGACTGTGTGAATCCAAAAAGAGGAGTACGGGAGAGATTCCTCCGAAAGAAGGATACAGGCTGTATTACAGTGGAGGACCTGAAGCAAAAAACGGAGTGGCCATCATACTTTCATACTTAGAAAAGAAATCCAAGAATATGTGGATTCTATAAAATGCGTCAGTGATAGGATGATGGTGATGAGACTCCAGTTTGGAAATGGCATGAAGGATCTATTTCAGTTGTATGCCCCACAAACGGGTTGTATGTAGATGAACATCTAGAGGACTTTTTAGAGGAACTGGAGAGACAGATAGAAGATAAGGAAGTGCTATTGATGGGAGATCTAAATGCACAAGTTGGAATGGAAAGACAAGAAAAGGAAGATGATGTAGGGCCCTTAGAATATGGAAATGTACATCCAGAAGTCAACTTGTTGGTGGATTTTTGCATGAGGAACCAAATGATTGTTGGAAACACCTGGTTTAGGAAGAACAGTTAGAAGATTACAAGGTCTGGTTGGGGAGACAGGTGAACAAAGACCATGATTGATTATATAATCATAGAGAAAGAACACTGAAAGAACCTTTTAGATGTTACAGCCATGCCTGAAGAAGCCTTTGGTGGAGATCATAGAGTTGTGATAGGAAAACTGAAAGTGGGAAAGATTGATGAACCCCCATTAAGAAGAGAGGAAAGACTTAAAGTATGGAAAAGCATATAAGAAGAATTTCAAAGGGAAATAATACCCTTGGTACCCAGGACGGAGATGGGAAATGTTGAAGATGAATGGAAAAGATTTAAGGAAGCACTGGTTGGATGTGCAGAAAAGGTATGTGGTAAGAACATCAGGAAATGTAAAAGACAAAGAGACACATTGGTGGAATGATAGCCTAAAGATTAAAGTGAAGGAAAAGAAAATGGCATGGAATGCGTGTCATAAGAGGTGACTAAAAGGGACCCTACGGAGCGTAGGGCTCTTAGCTGCAGACTCCCCACTTTCGATTATCCCATCTAACATCCCTTGGTCAACTCTTGTTCTTTTCCAATCCCAAGAGCATTAGGCTGCGAGGCCTACGGAATTTTTCATTTACATGTGTTTCATGGCCCTTGTCTTTCTCTGGGTAATACCTTCATTTTACAAAGTGTCAGATCCCTTCCATTTTGACATAAGTATATCTTATGGCTGGGGGTCGTCCGAAAATTTGTGATAGACGTGACGCAACAAAATGTTTGACGGAAGTGTTACCTAGCAACCGTGCAGGCTATGTCTTATGGCTGGTTGCCATCTGAAATTAGCAGTCGTTGAAGATGGCCATGGCTGGGAGACATATTTATGATCATTTGCTTTTGCAAAGGGAAAAGTGATTTCTTTTTTCCCCCCTCTGTTTCGTATTAATAGAGGTGCAGAGAAAAAAAAAATTAACACCCTTCTTGAGACTCAGAAATTTACATCAAACATGACACATAGAATGGCTATAGCAATTTCAGACTAATTGAGAAAATTACGATTGGAACTTTGAAAAAGTACTGGGCAGGTCACCAGAACCAAACAGTAATCATCAAGGAGGAAGTGAACGTGGAATGACTCAAGTGGTCCAATATGGCCAATGAAGTTGTTAATAATAATAATAATAATAATAATAATAATAATAATAATAATAATAATAATTAATAGAGGATGGTTGCCCAGCTGTACTTCCTCTTAAAACAGTAATTACCACTATCTCACTTGTTCATAACATTACCTGTTCATGATCACTGACAAGTTTACACAACGTAAACAATATTGGTTTAAAGGGATTTGATAAAACTGAGGATGTTCTTATAGAAGGAAACATGTTTATTATTGTGTGTTTCTTTTACAGATGTAATAATGTTATACGTGTTTCATTAAATTAGTCAACACTGGGAAGTATGAAGAGACTTGAGGATTTACACTGATGGATCTCTTATGGAGCAGGAATCCGCAAAGAACTATTCTTTGTTACAAGTTGCTCTTATGGCAATGATCGGATAGGAAAGGCTAGGAGTGGGAAGGAAGCAGCCATAGCCTTAATTAAGGTACAGCCCCAGTATTTGCCTGGTATGAAAATGGGGAAACCATGGAAAATCACCTTCCGGGCTGCCAACAGTGGGGTTCAAACTCACTATTTCCCAAATGCAAGCTCACAGCTGTGCACTCCTAACTGCACAGCCAACTCGCTTGGTAGAACTATTCTTTCAGTGGTACAGGTGTCAGAGGGGGGCTTAAATAGTAGAATTATAACTAACACAAAAAGCTATCAAACTGAATACTTGAGGATTTACATTGTTTGATCACTTATGGAACAGGAAGTATTCTCTCATTACATTTCAGTTGGAAACAACACAACCAGTTTTTATGGTGGTAGTGGGGGTTGGTTATGGCAGTTCAGATCATTGGCCTTCAAGAAGTACATTACAAAGCTGCAATTCAAAAACAATCAACCTGTAACTCAGACAGTAAAATAAGCAGGAAAGATGATATTGTTCCAGTGGTTATCTCTCATGTAGGACTGAGCTGATCCACTGGCAAAGAAAGGAGTCCCACCTACACCACTTGTGGAGAATGACCTGATAAATGTCATCACCGCTAGGTGAGGGAGTTCAAGTAACCACTGAGATATAAAGATGATAGTGTAATGTTGTTAGGAATGTGCTAAACATGTAAATAGTGTCAATAAATCAGTGGTTATACAAGATATCATGTTAGAGTATAACAAACAGTAATATATGGTGCTGAAACTCACATACAGAAGAGCCAGAAATGGAGACGTGGGGAGATATTCAGCTGTACCAGTAAACAACAGCATGAAGCATCAACGTTAACGAAACGGGAAACCTGACAATAACGGAGGTAAGGTCTCGATTAGTACATTCTGAAATGGCTATACAGTTGACAGTTGAGTGTTTATATTGAATAAACATCACAAACATTATTAACTGAAGGCACATCTCCAGGTTCGTCCAGTATCATACCAAGTTAACTGCCATAATAACGTAATACTGAAGATCAAATTAATTCAGTGTATTTCTCGTAGATGTAACAGTCATTATTTACACTTGGTTTAGGGTGCTCAGCTGTGAACCCCACTGTTGGCAGCCCTGGTTTTCCATGGTTTCCCATTTTCACACCAGGCAAGTGCTGGGGCTGTACCTTAATTAAGGCCACAGCCACTTCCTTCCCACTCCTAGGCCTTTCCTATCCTATCGTCGCCATAAGACCTATCTGTGTCGGTGCAAAATTTTGCATGCCACATCAGACAGTATGCAGTCGGGCAAGGACATTTTGACACGCAAGCAGTTTCCTGGGTGTGATTCCAGCCACAGAATGGATATCAGGCATGTAAGCATATCGTACACATATGATGGAAACAGCTTGCATGCCAATACGTCCTTGGCCGACTGCACGCTGTCTTATGCGGCATACAAAAGGCCAAATGCCGTTTTTATTGATATCTCAAAAAGTAACTGTCCAATTTTGAAAATACTTACATGTTTGAACTTGTACGCAGTTGAACGCTTAGGCCAGCTGTATGTATTCATGCTGTTCTATTTAAAATTATGGAGTTAGTATCAATATATTGGTTATTAATCACCCTGTGAGAATAAGTAGCACATTATTTTTACAAGCCCCTGGGTATCATTTATGAATATGAAAACAGAATATCGATATCTTTAATGGTTTAGATGTTATTTCTGCGTAACATCTTGGGTGAATAACCCTGTATAAAATGTGCTGATATTGCAACAAGATTTCACGATCTATTAGGCCTTCTGTCACCAGTTACAATTTCAGGAAAGATTATTTTTCAAGAAACTTGGCTAAGAAATCTGACTGGGATGAACTCTTGTAACAAGATCTTACTCGGAAGTGGAACCAGGGGTGAGAAAATTTAAAAAGCATACACATGATAAGAATCCCATGATCTTGGATCAAGCCAGAACAGATGAGAGTATTACATGTTTTCTGTGATGCAAGTGAACAAATATATGGTGCAGCAGTTTACATTAAGACATTCCTGAATGAAGAAGTCAGGATTGAATAAATCATCGACTTGCCCTGGTTCGGATAATCTCTTTGCAACGACTGGAACTCGTGGGAGCCATCATTGCAGTTCGTCTTCTGGAATATGTGTGACGCAAACTACACTAGTGTCCAAAAGTTAAGCATGATCACTAAATGAGGCCATACCACCTAATAGGAATGTCAGGCGGATTGCTGAACAAACGGAATCTGACTCACACACCATATGTCACACAACTTGTCCAAGAAAACGATGTCAGAAAGGTTCTGATAGCTAAGGCACACCTTAGACAACAACTAACAAAACTTGGCAATGTCTTCCACAACAAAATATGCTGTTAATATGGTGTATGGTTACCCCTGACGGCCACAGATGCTTTGCAGCAATGTGGCATGCTCTCTATCAGATGGTCCAAGAGCTCTTGTGGCAGTCGATCCCATGGTCTTGGAGGGGGCGTGGTGAGGCTCCCCAATGCATCCCAGGCATGTTCTGTAGGATTCAGATCCGCAGACCTCGCTGGCCAGTCCATGTGATTAATGTCTTCCCAAGCCAGAAATTCATCCACCAGAGCAGCTCGGTGCGGTCGGGCATTATCGTCCATTAAGAGGAAGTCTGGACCAACCGCACCTCTGAAGAGTCGAACATGTGGTCTCAGTACCTCATCCCTGTATCTCCGAGCATTAACAGTGTTCCTCGAACCACCCATGAAGATGTGTAGGTCAGTACGGCCATTCAACATGATGAAGTCAAATAAATAATAAAGTTTAATTATTCCACCTATTGTACATTTCAATACGGACCAAAATATGAGAATTATAGCATTCAACATGATGCCGCCCCACACCATGACGCCACCACCACCATACTGGTCCCATTCCACGATGTTCCTGTGGTTGTATTGGCTGCCCAGTTCTCTCCAGATTAATGTGCGACTGGAATCGTTCTGCAAACTGTTCTTCATCTGTGAAGAGCACATGCTTCCATTCATTCATGGTCCAGTTTCGATGTTGACGGCTCCACAGTCTCTGTGCTGGAGTGAGCAGGACACACACCGCTGGACGTCGGGCAAACAGCCCTGCTGTTCTGAGCCTCCGGCACGCTGTTTGCCAGGAAACGGCAACCCCTAAGACGGCTGCAAGCTCCGCCGACAATTGTCTTGCAGCTGGGGCCTATTCCACAAAAGTATGGTCTTGTACATTACAAGTTACTAGTGTGAGTTCTTGTAATGTATGGAGTTGTACATTTCTGTTCCACAAAAGATTGATAGTCTCTTGTACATTACTAGTGAATTGTTACAAGTTTTACAAGTGACAACGTATCAATCAACATACTACGTCATAGCATGAATCAGCTGTTTATCTTCATATTCCATTCGTTGAATTAGGTTAGGCTTGCCTCATTAATCTTAATATCGTATTTTAAGTTAATATTTCTGTGAATTTCTCAATGCTACAATGTTATTTTTCGGTTTATTTCTTTGATGATAGGAAATTACTCCGTTATTATCACCCATTCTGTTCTTCCGCGATCCTCGCATATGTTCCACGATAGTCTGACATACCCACCTTGGTCTGTCATTTGGAATCGGATGCCGCTAATGACGACATTCGGCCGCCAAAATTAATTGTTACAAAATTGCACACTTCGCATGAATTGTTAAAATGGTGTCAAGGAAAGGAAATTATTCATTTTGAAGGAAATAGAAAGAAGGAAAGATATTCATTTCGGTGCATTCAGCGAGAGTCTGAAAAAACAAGACAAAATAAAGGGTTGGATGGAAATATTTGATTTGGAAAAGCTCATGGAGCTTTTGAGGGGAAAAGTTGGATTAATGATTGGAATTACTTGGAATTAATGATTCCGGGAATGTCCTTCTTGGAACATGTTTGTTCAGTATTTTCAGGTCAAGGAACAATTTGAGGAAATTTTATATAATTTATTGCAGCTACCACAGAATGTATTGACCTACAGACCGAAGATTTTACCATCCCATGCATATGTACAATACCATGGTACTGACCATAATTTCCTAGCCAAAGCAGTGTTGTTAGTAGGCCTAACTGTTGTTTAGTAGAGAGAGATTTATTTCTGTTTGTAGGATGTTTCAACCTATGATAAATATCAAAAGTTCTTCCACTTGTATTGTGCTTAACCTAAAACTCTCATTGTATTCAAATAGTGTTAAACTGGAAGTTTATTCTTTCCCTATACAGACGGTAGTTTTCATTTTCATTACCATCACTATCACTTTTGCTAGACCACATATTTATCAAAATGTATCTGAAATAAGTATATTTAAATAGCACTAGTACATTTATATATTATTGTCCTTTCACTGTTCTCAATTCACTAGTAAATTACAAGTACTAGTACTTTTGTGGAACATACCTATAAAAATTCACTGGTAATTTGTAAGTATGGAGTAGTAAAGTACAACTGTAGAAAATTCTTTTGTGGAACAGAAACTCTGGTATTTGTACTAGTTACTAGAGAATTTACTTGTAATGTACAAGACCATACTTTTGTGGAATAGGCCCCTGCACTCCCATTTCGTTGGACGGTTAAGGCCAGATATCAGTCCCGCTGTGGGTTGGTTACCCTTGGTCGACCTGGTACTGGCCTACGACTAATGTCTCCTGTGTCTCAAAATCGTCTCCAAAGCCTGGAAATGACACTTTGTTGCACATTCAAGGATACGGCTACTTCGGTCTGTGTCTGGCCTGCTTCCAGGCGGCCGAGTATTCTACCCTGAAAAACGGGGTCCAAATGGCATCGTTGTCACGTTCACCACGAGGCTACACTCTGCACACTATAACAGGGCAAACACGACTGAGGGAATATGGGGCGCAGGCACCGGCTATGTTTACCTTGCAGTTACACCGCTAGTCGAAGCAGGGAATATTCCTTTCCTATACAGAGTGAACTTGTAAGGTTGGTAGGTGCATATGTCATGCGATTTGCGGTCTATTTCCTGTTGCCCTGCTTACTCGTAACTTACGCTTAACTTTTGGACAGTAGTATATATTTGAAAATACACTGCATCTACTTCTGGACAGATTCAACAATTTTTCTACCCAGTACATTGAATAAAAGGGAAAACTTCGGAATGTAAAGTGTTTGTCTCGAACAGCATAAACCGCAGTGGCGACAATATTCAGGCAAAGAAAACCCTGCTTATCATAACACATGAGGCTTAACAACAGCACAACTTCGTGAATGCAACATATGGTGGCATGGCCCAGTTTGAATCAATAAATCACAAGAGTATTGGCCGAAGCCAGTGAAACATCAAAAACAGAAAAGGAACAGAAAATAATACTTTCCCATGCAGTTGGAAGAAATTCAAGATGCCAAACATCTCTGGATCAAACAGTAATGGAGAGAATAATTTTTGGAGGAAACAGAAGTACTCCAGAAGAATTCAAAACTGCCCAAGCAATCAAAACTCTAACAGTTTTCTCCATTTCTATAAGAAGGTGTTTTACGAGTTGCTGGATTTTACAATTTGCTAATCTGAAAGGAAATGGAAAAACATGCCATTGTTTTAAATGGTGACTGTTATTTTGTAAAGCTATTAATAGAAGAACATAAGAACCAGTTCATGTGGGGACATTCATTTTGAGAATGGACTTTAGGATACTTCAATGATGAGAGATTATAAAGAAAATCATTGGACAATGTTTACCATGCAAAAAGTTGAAAGCTGCAAGTCCAGGATTGAAGCCCCCACTTCATGCAGAACCCCTAACACCCAGCGGACCATTCAAAACCAATGGGGTGGATTTTGCAGGTCCATTATATTCTAAGAATGGAGGAATGTCATGAAAGAGATACAATGCGTTGTTTACGTGTGCTGTCACTCACGCTCTTCAAATGGAGCTTATGACAGATAGAGCATGGAGAAGTTAATTTACACCTTATAACGATGTTAAAATTGAAAACTCAACTAACATAGTCTGTTAGAGTGCTTCGATAACTGCATCTGACGGTTTCATCTTAACTTCACATTTTCACCTGTGCTTCTTCTTTGTGTTTGACTAAACTTTAATGCACAGTGCTCCCTGAAGATTTTAGTGCTTCACTAACAGCAACTAACAGAATTATTTTAACTTTGCACTTTATTTATCTGTGCATTGTTTTACACTTACTTGTGATCGGCTGATGATGACCAAGAATACTGGTCTAAACTGGTTCCTACCAATTTTAATTAAATAGGAATGTAAACTTACATTTCTTATTTTAATAGTATTGAAAGGTTGAATCATTTTATATCCTCTTTTAACTTACAACGATGTATCGCATGAAGAGGACTATGTCGAACAATTTGATCCGACAGTGCTCAAACCTTTGACAAAAATAAAAAGACAGAGAACTTCAAATATTATGGCAACAACTGGATATAGAAAAAGTCATAAATTTTTTAAATGAAAAGCATATTCATTGGCAATACATCGTTGAACACACCACTTGCTTCCTACTCGTAGCCTTGTCACCATAAAGCAACGTAAAGCCAATTGTAAAAGAAAAAAAGATGCTACTGTAATGTGGATTTATGTGGCATTACCTCCACTGGGGATCCACTGGCTCTCATGTCAGACCTCCCATTGGCTCTCTCAGGGAGTTCAGTTATATACGCTGTGCAGTCTTCCCAACGACAAGGGCAAAACAATGGTGATGACGAGGAAGAGGATCGATAAAATGGCATAGTAAGCCATTGAAGTGGTTAAGAATTTCAAATATCAGGATGGAATAATAACTAATGTGGTCGGCAACAGGGTACAACTTGCAAGAAGATTCCATCAGAGCGTGAGAGACCTAGTGAGCAATGACCCGGTACAAAGACCTATTTTCTCCTAGTTCTGAGATATGAAGCAGAAACATAGATTTCAGCTGCCAGAGAGGAAAGCAGAGTACAGAGAATTAAAATGAAGTTTCTTTGAAGCATGCAGCAACAACAAACAAGAAAGGATTGTATATAAAGGAACATGGAGAAATGGTACAGGTAGGAAATGGAGAAACTACAGGATGGAATAGAGACAAATAGGCTGAGATGATATGGCCATGATTAAGTACCCCCTGTGGTAGAATAACACCCACAGTAGCCCCTGCCTGTCAGAAGAGACAGGATTCTGGACTTTGGAGCATAGATTGGTGGCTACGCGCCCTTAGCTGAATCTAGGCATTGCTTCTACTTACTTGTGCCATGCTCCTCACTTTAATCTATCCTATCCAACCTCCCTTGGTCAACTCGTGTTCTTTTCCAACTCTGATGGTATTAGAGCACTCAAGGCCTAGGGAGTGTTTCATTTTGACACCCTTCGTGGCCCTCGTCTTTCTTTGGCCGATAGCTTCATTTTTTGAAGTGTTGGACCCCTTCCATTCTTTCTCTCTGATTAGTGTTATGTAGAGAATATAGTTGTACTTCCTCTTAAAACAGTAATCACCACCACCATGATTAAGTACTGTGCATTACTTTGTGTAGTTTGCTCTTTCATTGTTAGTTGGCACAGCATTTCAATGGGTTTCTATATTTGGTGAGTACATCGAGTTACAAGAGCTACAATGAGGTAAGACATTCCTTTATATGACCCTTGAAAAACAAGCATGTTTTTGAAGAGGACAAATGCTGTTTCGGGAAGGACAGAAATCTCACTGCATAGTTCTGTGTGTGATGTTCATTTTCGTGACAAGTACATTATTAAGGCTGATAAATATGTGATTAACGGCGAAGGACAGAACTTACGTGACTGAGATGGCTGTCATGGACCATAAAGATAAGGAACAGGGTAAAATTTTACTACTAGCTTCTGGTGAGGATGAGTACCAAAACTCAATCCGGAGTAATACAGTCACATCATCTATGCAGTGGGAGTAGAAGTTTGTGCAGTGAAGTAAATACCCTGGAAATTTTCCTCAACACTTTCCCTGGATTTGATCTTAGAGTAATTTAGACTTAAAGCAACCTTTTAAGCCCATTAAATTCCTAGTTCATTGTTTTGGAAGAAAAGGTTTCCCATTGTGTAAAAAACTGCTTGCTCTTGTCCCTGCTCATTATAGAGATGATAGTTTGTACACTGTATTTTTATATTCTCTGTGTTTAGAGATGAATTTAACAACTTGGAATGTGTTTGTGTGTATAAATATTACATTGGTAAGGAGACTATCTCTGGTGCTGCATACGTAGGTGCTTTGAAAAAGTCTCGGAATGTACTTGAATTAAGTATCTTACCTCGGTGGAACTGCTTTTATTTTTCAACATAGTTTCCGTGTAGACTAATGCATTTGGTCCAGTGATGTTCCAATGCCTTGATCACATCTCGAAAATGAGATTCCTCCAAGCATGCAAAATACCTCTCCAATTTGGCTGTCAGTTCTTCCCTTGTAGAAAATCTCCATCCACCGAGGAAAATTTTCAACTTGGGGAATAGGTGAAAATCTGATGGTGCCAAATCAGGTGAATAAGGTAGATGTGGCAACAATTCGTACCCCAGTTCATGAAGTTTTGCCACAGCAATAACATTTGTGTGCGGCGGAGTGTTGTCCTGAAGAAAGATGACCTTTTTCCTTGCCACGTATCTTTTCCTGTAGTTGGTCTAGGAGGTTTGCATAGTATTGCCCCGTAATTGTTTGGCCAGTAGGAAGATAATCTATCAGCAGAATGCCTTTTGCATCCCAGAAAACTGAGGCCATGAGCTTTCCAGCCGAACGCACTGCCTTTGCTTTCTTTGGTGGTGGTGAATCAGCATGTTTCCACTGCTTTGACTGCTGTTTTGTCTCTGGGGTATAGTAGTGGACCCAAGTTTTATCTGTAGTCACAAACCGGCTCAAAAAATCTTGTTGGTTGCACTGAAAACGGGCCAGACTTTGTTCGGACATTTCCAATCTGGTGCGTTTATAGTCCAGTGTCAAGAGCCGCGGCACCCATCTTGCGGATAATTTTTTCATACCCAATTCTTTGGTTAAAATATAATATACCCATTCATAAGACATCCCTACAGCTTCAGCAATCTCCCACACTTTCAGTCGACGATCCTCCATGACCATTTTATGCACTTTTGCATAAATTCTGGGGTCGTAACACTTTTTGGCCGTCCACTACGCGGATCATCATCCAAGCTCTCCCGACCAAATAAACTCGCTGGTCCATTTGGCAACAGTTGAAAATGAAGGAGCAGAGTCCCCCAGTGTGTTCTGAAAGTCGGCATGAATTTCCTTTGCTTTCATACCTTTCTTTACAAAGTATTTAATCACTGCTCGAATCTCAGTTTTTTCCATTGTCACAAATCACTACGTGGGAACAACAACAAAGAGTCGTCACTACCACATTCCTGCAGCTAGAGCACTGACGCACCACGTGTTCACTCACAAAGGATGTGTGATTATTGCGCAGGAACCTCGTTGCTCTAGCACTGACATCTAGCGGTGATTCCGAGAACTTTTCAAACCGTCCTCGTAAGAAAGGCTGCGTGTTTGTATGTTTGTACAAAAATTGCTCGCAAACATAACTTCTTTATTATAGCACCTTACGTTGCAGAGCACAATATTGTAATTGGCTAGCATAGCTAGTGTCACTCTGTGGTAGAACCACTTAAACAGGTGAAGTGAACATATTTTCTCTTCTATACACTATGGGCATACTACAAGTATAATGAATTTTTCTAGTTGGTCAAAGCATGAAATATAACATTTAGAAATCTATAACATAGTTGTGAAAAATTACATTAGTAGCAGAATGACACGTTTCATTCTATGAGAACCACCTCAGATTCTATCAAATCACTTTTTATCCTCTGTATATGTATGTACAATATTATTTACATTGCATAACTTGTCAGTGATTGTGAATGGGTGGTATTATCAGCAACTATGACATTATTGACAATTAAGTAGATTTTTAGAAAGTTTTCTGCACTGAACTTAAAACCAGCTCTGGTTCTATGTCTATTATCTCCAACATCTGAGCCTGAACTGATTTTGGGTCACTGTCCTAGATTTTGGCTTGCTAGCACAAATATATCTGTAGCGGAGATAGGGGAAGGTGGACAGAGACAAGTGCTACGTGACAATAGTCTATTAGTTTGTAAGTGTATTACAAAATGAATGCATGATAAAGATTTTTGGAAGAAATTATTGTGCAGCAATGAATTAAAGAGTACATTGTATAACTTTAGTGATAAAAATAATAGCCTACAAAATGGTCCCAAGTGGCAGGCCGCTGCCTAAATTCATAGAATTTAGTACAGGTAGGTAAAACCTAACCCACATTCCAGATGTACTTTGCATCAGATTAACCTCCAGTGGGATTGATTAAGAGCTAAAGAAGAATAGTGTGAAATGCTGTTTTACCTAAAGTTGAATAAATTTAGCTGCATAAAAGGTGAGATATTTTCAGGCATGTGTAATCATTGAGGTTGGTTTGGTTGGGTTGTTTTGTGGTATGTATTTCTATAGTCTCCTTTATGTTTAATAATATATTTTTTAAATTTTTTTATTTGTAAAATTTTATGATCTGTTTTGATGTGTCTGAAATGGTGGGAGCTGTCATATATATTCTTCAAAGTTTGAAAGCCTATTGTATCTAACAGCATTTTTGTATTCTTTGTATCTGGTGTGGAAATTGTTTTTTTTTTTTTTTTTTTTTTTCCCCTACGGATCGTGTATGTATGGTGTTTTGTTTGGTTCTTGACATTTGAGTTCATAAACTCCCGATTGGGAGAAAAGTTCTTTTCTGTTTAGGTTGTATTTAGTAATACTCTTCGTAGTGTGTTATTTGTTCTGAAGGCTATTTTTAGATTACTTTTTGAAAAAGTTAGCTATCTTGTACTGTACGTGTTTTTGTTCAGGTAATTGAGGACTATGTAATATGCTCTGTCACATGATCACTTAATAATTTCATCAGTATTTTGAATAACGTTCATTCAAGTGAAAATTCTCTGTATGAATTTGGATCACTAGTATCACCTTTCCCTTTATATAACATATTACTGTTGATTTTCTCCAGTTCTTGGGAGATATCATGCTATGTGGTGTAAATGTAGACAGAAATCTCCAACAGAGTTTTGAAGTGAAGTTTAATTACTGTATTATTATTTGAATTTTATTAATGTTTCTTCTTAATAAATAAAACAAAACAGTTTTTCATTTGATGACAAAATTTATTGTCAAAAAGAAGGATCACCATTATCAGGAATAATAGCAAACATATTCCTAAACCATTTTTTAACCATCCAACTATCTAAAGAAATCCTACACTACAACAGAACATAGATGATGTAAAATACGTATATGACGTGACAAACACGCAGCACTTATTACATGTACTGAATTCTTTACACAGGTCAATCAAATTTCCAATGGAACTACCATAAAATAACAAGATGATCTATTTTTATACATCACAATCAGTAGAAATAATGATAACCTGTCATACAAGAAACCCACTCAGACTTCACACACATCAGACAATGAATCCAACCACTCGAATATGCACAAATTAGCAGAACTGAATACAATGATACACACAACAATATCCATACCAATGAGTACAAGAGATTTAAGAAACAAAACACAGACTATAGAATGAATTGTGAAAGAAAGCAACCACCCACTTAACACAGTAGATCGATTACACATGCCTGCGATGAAATTACTGCCTCCAGAGTTCAAATGCTTTTAGGGTACGAAGGAGTACCCAAAAATAACCGGAATAACATTGCCGTGGGTGAAGCTTCTGCAGCTAGGCATGTATAGCACAACTCATTGTCAGTTCAGTGCCGCCTGTGTTGTTGACCTGGCTTGTTCTGTTAATCTGCAGTGACTGTTTTTGCTAGCGCTATTTTGTTCTTGTTTCATTTTCTATGATGGCAAGTTTAAGTGAACAACGTGCAGCTTTGAGATTTTGTTTTTAACTCAGTAAAAATGAACTGTTTTAATGTTGAAAACAGCTTACAAAGATGACGCTATAGGAAAAACTCAAGTATACGAGTGATTTGCTTGGTTTAAAAATGGCGGCATGTCGATTGATGGCAAACCTCGTTCTGGACGTATATCAACTGCCCAAATCGACGAAAATGTTGAAATAAATTGAGAGCTTGTGTTCACAGACCATTGACAGACAATTGATCAACTATTAGAGATTAGTGGGTTATCTTGGAGCTCGGTTCAGTGAATTTTAATGGAAGATTTGGGGGGGAAAAAAAAGGATTGCTGCCAAGTTTGTTTCTTGGGTTTTGACCGACAATCAAACAGAAAGTCAAGGTGAAACATGTTGTGTTTTGAAACAACAGCTTGAAACTCACCCACATTTTCTGTGAAAAGTCATTACTGGTGATGACTCATGGTGCTATGGTTATGACCCAGAAACAAAGCAACAATCAAGCCTATAGAGGATGTCATTGTCACCCCGTCCAAAAAAAAAAATGTCGTCAAGTCAAATCAAACATCAAAACAATGCTGAATTGCTTTTTTGATGCCAAGGGTGTAGTTCATTTCCCCCAGGTCAGACCGGCAATCAAACCTTTTATGTGTTCGTCAAAAAAGACCCGACTTGTGGCAGACAGGAGACTGGTTCTTCCATCACAGCAACACACCTGCAGACACAGCCATCTCTGTTAGACAGTTTTTGGCTAAAAATGGCATGGTTCTGCTGCCTTACGCACCTTATTCGCCTGACCTGGCTCTGTGCAAAGTCTAATACTTTAAGATATGTAGTTTTAGTGTGTTAAAATATTAAAACCAATTGTATTCAAAATACTTTAAAGGCGTTTATAGTAAAACCCAAGGGCACTGGTTATTCTTAACAGATGGGGGGTGCAAGCGCGTAAGGAAGTTGGAGTGAAATAATGTGCAGCCTTGCCATTATCTTTATTGATGGGAGATAGAAATGTCAGTCACTCCTTGGTGAGGGACACATCTTATCTTTGTAAGCACCTATTCATCCTGTCTAGTTCCTCCCACATTTCAGTACAGTGGTCACAAGTAGCTTCATTCTCTGAGACCACTGTATTTCATCTGGAAATGAAACGAAATCAGTTTGAAGCTTTATTGTGGAGGAGAATGTTGGGAGTTTTTAGTTCAGTAAGAAATACACATTGCCTATTTAGTACACGTAAACTCTTGTCCTCATCCTCAGGTGGTGCAGCTCTTTTCAGGCACACCCCCAATGGAGGTGAGCTGCATGTACCATTTCAATCACATACCAGCCCTCCTACCAATATTAAATTTATGGCAGTACTGGGAATCGAACCCAGGCCACCGAGGACGGCAGGTAATAGTGCTAACCGTTATGCTATGGAGGCGGACCTTGCCTCTTCAGTGCTGCTCAAAGAATCGTATGCAAATTTGCAACTGCTCTTATTGCAACTGAACTACAGTGAACACAGCTGGTAAGTTTGAGGTGATTTCAAAATTCTTACTATGCTACTGGGTCAACAATCTGGTTTCACCCAATTTTCATGCTTTCTTTGTCTGTGAGGTAGCTTGGTACACGTTGATCACTGGACTATGAAAGATTGACCACCTCAAGAAAATCTGGAAGTCGGTTCTAAGAATGTTGTCCGCTAAACCCTTGCGAGTCCTTCTGAAGTTGTCCTGCCACCTCTCCATATTAAGCTCTGCTTAATGAAACAGTTTGTAAAGGCTTTAAATAAGGAAGGAGACTTTCAAGTAACTTACACATTTTTCTTTTTCACACGTTGCTTCATGTCGCACTGACACAGGTGTTATGGCGACGATGGGATAGGAGTGGGAAGGAAACCACTGAGGCCTTAATTAAGGTACATCTCCAGCATTTGCCTCCAGCCATCTTCAGGGCTGCCGACAGTGGGGTTTAAACCCACTATCTCCCAAGTGCAAGCTCACAGCTGCAGGCCCCTAACTGCACGGCCAACTCATTTGGTAAGTACATATGTACTGCTTCTTCTTATTCTTCTTCCTGATATGTTTCTGCTTATGCAGGTCTTTTACAGAACCTCTTCCAATCTTCTCTTTTTTTTTTTCCCCCCACAGTCTACCATTCATCACTGTCTTCCATTATAGTCCTCTCCGATTTACGTCATCCTCCACCTGATCCCTCCATCTTGTTCGTGGTCTTCAAATTGGTCTTCTTCCAGATTCTGTCAATTCCAGAGTTCTTCTTGGTAATCTTTCTTGTCCCATTCTTTTGACATGGCCGAACCATTTCAGCCTATTTCTCTCCATAGTTTCTTCTATGGGATTGATCTGTAGCGTGTTTTGTATTGTTTCATTTCTTATCCTGTCCCTCCTCGTTTCATCCAAGAAAGCACATCTCCGTTGCTTGTAATCTACTCAGATCTTTTTTTGTCTAAGTCCGACATACTGTACTACAGTACTGTCTGAAGCAAGCAAAATTAAAAGAAGATACATTTAATGGTCTTGATATAAGAAAACTGACGTCTGATGTAGCATTTAAAAACACTATGGATGAAAAGGAGAAATCAGCATGGATATTTTTCTGTGAAGTTGTTTCAAAATTTCTTGATAACTTCAAGGATCCTAATTACTGAAACACTGTGGCTAACATACTGTACTTGAAGCATACAAGGAACTTGGTTGTAATATGAGTATCAAAATTCATTTTCTGTTTTCTCACCTAGATAATTTCTCCGAAAATTTAGGATTTTTGAGTGAAGAGCAGGGCGAACAATTTCACAAGGATCTGGCAGGAGTTCGAAAGGAGGTACCAGGGACGCTGGAGCATCAGTATGTTTGCTGATTATTGTTGGATGTTAAAAATACCTGAAGACAAACATAAAAGAAAGAAGAGTAGGAGGACGTTAAGAAGCAAGTGGTGTGCTAATTTATACATCCAGTAGTGAAGTAAACACAGCAAGAACACTCTAGTGACATGTGTGAAATGAAAACTTTTGTGATGAAATTCACGTAAATGTATGATACATTTAAAGTGATTTTGCAAAAAAACAAAAACTGTCAAAACAGATTGAAAATTCAGATTCAGGACACTGACATTATATAAAATCACATTATTTACTTTAGGCAACAAATACAAAGTTGAAATTTGCAGGCTAATGTATTAAGGAAACAAAGAAAAGTCACAAGAAAAGCCACATCTGAAAACACATCATAGTTAAAAATTAGCCTTCAAAATGTACAACTTGCTACAAAGACAAGTCAGCAAATGCAGCTTAAACAAATAAGACCTTTTCTTCAAATTAGAAGTTTATGAATTCAAATGTAAAGAACCAAACAAAATGTAATTTCCACACTAGATATTGTACAAAGAACACATAAATGCTGTTAGCAATCAGCCTAAAGAGAACATGTGCAGGGAAGTTCCCACAATTTCAGAGAGGTCAATGGAGATCTTAAAATTCTACACAATGAAAATAAAAGCAAATCATTTCACAGGAGGCAATAGAAATACAGATCTTAAAATGCCAACCAAATCAGCCCTCATGATCACACACATCTTCGCGCTGTTAAATTGATTCAAATTTCCGTAAAACATCAGTTGACACCATTTTTCTTTAGTTCTTAATTAATCCCACTGGAGGTTAATCTGATACAAAGTACGTCTGGAATGTGGGTTAGGTATTGCCTATCTGTACTAAATTCTATTACTTTATGGAGCAGGCCGTTTTGTAAGCTATTATTTTATCACTCAAGTTAAAGTCATAAAAAGGACTCTCTAATTCAGGGCTGTGCATTAATTTCTTCCAAAACAATCATTATCATCCATTCATTTTCTAATACACTTAAAGAAAAATAAACTGTAGCCACATAGCACTTGTCTCTCTCTGCTGAATAGAGTCCCCCTCCCCGTATTCTCGTGCAGATATGTTTGTGTTAGCAAGCCACAACCAAAGCCAGAGACATGAAATCACTCCAGGCCCAGACGCTGGAGATAACCAGAGCTGGTTTTACGTTAAGTACGGAAAACATTCTATAAATTTACTATATTGTCAATAACGGACTTAAACATTCATATTTTTGTCACACTTGCTCATTATATCACCCACTCATAATCATTGACAAGTTAACACATTGTAAATAATATTATAGGTACATACTACCTTCCAAAACTTTGACAGAATTGGTTAATAACACAGAAATTAGTTACCATAATGCAAATTACACATTTCCCTCAAATTAATTCACTTCCGCAGTGGTACACTTCTGCTAGTGCGTTTAAAGTTTTTAGTTGGTTCATGGTATCAGTAAGAGAAAGGAACAAGCAAGTGACAAACAAAGTCATATACAGGGTGACTTAAAAAGTTGCGCAGAAACTGAAATAGCTCATTGAGTGGTCGAAGAACATATAGTCTAGGACAAAACCCTGCAGTGAATGTGGTGACGACAATTCCAGCAGCTTGTGTAAACAACATTCAGTGTCAGTGTGCACTTCACTGCTGACAGTTCTGAGTTGTTTAGGAATGTAAAACATTTTGAGAAAATAAAGTGTCCATTATGTTATTCCTGACATTCCCTTGATGCAAGGTTTCATCCTAGACTATACATTCCTTTTCAAAAGTTGTTGTATTTTGATCCCTCCATATGCTACTTCAGTATCTGTACAACTTTTCGAATCACCCTCCATACACCACCATCTTCAAATCTTCTTCCTTGGTATTCTGTCATTTGCCTTCTCCAAATCTATGAAATAAAAACATAACTGTCTGTTCCTCTCATAGCATTTATCAGTTACCTGGCATATACTGAAAATTTGATCCTGATAGTTCCTTTGTGGTTTGAAACCACACTGATTTTCATCTACCTTTCTCTCAACCACTGATCGCAACCTTCCTTCCAAAATGCCAGTGAACACCTTGCCGGTTATATGATCAATGAAATACCTTTGCTATTTTGCTTTACGTTGCACCGACACAGATAGATCTTGGGATGGGAAAGGCCTAGGAATAGGAGGGAAGCGGCCGTGGCCTTAATTAAGGTACAGCCCCAGCATTTGCCTGGTGTGAAAATGGGAAACCACGGAAAACCATCTTCAGGGCTGCCGACAGTGGGATTCAAACCAACTATCTCCCGGATGCGAGCTCACAGCTGCACGCTCCTAACCGCACGGCCAACTCGCCCGGTTATGAAATACCTTGATAGTTGTTGCAATCCTTCCTGTTCCTAATAGATAGGTGTAAATACTGCTTTCGCTCAATCAGAAGGTACCTTACTAACATTCCATGCTAATTTTATTACTCTATGAAGCCATTTCATCCTTGCCTTCCCAATATATTTCACCATTTCAGGTCTGATTTCATATATTCCTGCTGCTTTAACACAAAGGTGTTTATTTACCAAACTTTCCACTTCCTCAAGTATAATTTTGCCAACATCATTGTCCTCCTCCCCATGAGTTTGCTTGTTTTGCAATGTCACCAAAAGGATTTCCTTTTACATTTTATTTTCTTCAAAATATTCCTTCTACCTGTGCAGTGATACCCTGGATTTATCATGACTTCACCAAAACACTATCTACCTGTGTGGATACATGTTTCACACTAGAATTGGCTTGTTCAGTCATCAGAAGTACAAGAAAAACATCATTGAGTGCTAGTGGATTGCAAGCAGGAGAATTTGTATACTCGGAAATGAGTAGCAGCTGACGACATGATACTATATTGTACTCTGCTTATGAAAATGAAATGTTTATATCAATATGACAATCTCATGCTGCCAAAGCATCATATCTGGTGTTGTCAACGTGAGCTGGATGTCACCAAATCTAGCCTTTTTTAAGAGGATCGTAAAGGTAACATTTATTTGTCACCATTATTATTGAAAAATCTGGAGGCTTTTGAGTGATTAGCTAGTGCTTTTAGCATAAACAATACAACAATAAGCTACCTAATCCAGACTGTGACTGCGGAGCTCCACACCAGACTATTCACCATATCGTCAGGAAATGTAAGATTCGAGCCTATCACGGTGATGAAGATGACTTCCTGCTGGTATCTCCAGATGCTGTACGTTGGATTGAAAAACTTGATATTCGATTGTGAAGCACAAATTACTTTGTTTCTCAGCTGTAAATATGTATATATATTACTGATATTGTCTGTATAAGCCATACGCTAAATAATAATAATAATAATAATAAAACAATGACCTCCAGCTTGCCTTCATTTTATTCTGTGTGGAGGTCTGAAGCATTATTTTCAATCAAGGGAATGTTACATGAAATTCACAGATCTACGAACGTTAAAAATAACTGAATTTCCATGCACAGTATGAGGTACTACATTAGGAACTAAATCAGCTAGTGACCGCCATGCCACAGTTTCGGCCAGACACCTTGCTGCCCACCATAGACAATGGCAAGTGTACGGAGAATCTATCGCACTTTCTCTTCTACATGCTATGTTAAGCCTTTCTCTTTTATGCGCTGTTTTGCCTATGAGGGAATGCAAATATAAGGACATACACTCATCCCTGTAAGTTAAGGGATTTTTGAGATCCACAGAAAAACATGGGGTACAATGATAATGTGTGCACTATAAAGTGCCTGGTAACAATTTGACTTATGCCACAGTATTACTGATACCATGTACGGTATAGAGGAAAACCAGACATGGACAGTGGGTGGCACTGAGCGTGTGTGGTCTCTCTTCACCGGTGGCATGCAGAACTTCAATACAGGGTGTAATGACCTTGCATGGCAATACAGGATGCACAACGGCTCCCCATACTCTGGATCAGGCTGTCCAGCATGGCTTGCGGTAATGCATCCCATTGTTGGAAAAGTGCCCTTAGAGTTCAAGAATGGTCCACGATGATAGTGTTAGGTCTGCAAACCTTCATCCTGGAACATCCCATTCATGTTCAATAAGATTTAAGTCTGGGGAGCGAGCTGGCTACTCTATATGTGTGATGTGCTCATGTTGCAAATACTCATCCACCTGTGTAAGACGGCATTGTCTCTGTAGACAGCACCCATCACAGTACCCCTAGGAAACACATACAGTGGAGCATGTCGTCCTAGCATGATGCCATCCAAGATGATAACTCCAGCCCCTCCATATTGGTTGTTTTCCACAATACTGACAGTGTTGTACCGTGTCCCAGGGGCGTAACCAGATGAACAGACAGTGAGGCACTCTCTAGGCTAAACTGTGACTCATCCGTGAACTGGGCACTACCCCACTGTTCCTGGGTCCAATCACGATGAGCAAGACACCACTCAGTGCCTTTGTATGAAGGTAATGAATGTGGCAGGTCACCGAGCATACAGAGCAACCCCCTGAAGCCTACGATACACAGTCTGATAGGAAATATGTGACCCAGAGGCTTCTGTGTGGTCTCTAGCCAGTGCAGATGCTGTGCTGGTTGTACATCTTCGGATCCTTAAGGCGAGATAACAATCCTGACACTGGGTTGTAGCGGTTGCTCGACCTTGCTTGTAAGGCCGCTGAATGTTTCTTTCATACTGAGCTGCCAGGTTTGTCATGTGTTTTCGTGTTGTCCAGCCACAGTACATCATAGCCAGGATGCAACGATTTCTTGTATCCAAGGTAAAATCAAAGGCAATCTGTCCTTGTAGATAAGGAAAATCAAGATTCTGAAGAAATGGTTCGGGAAATCTACCTTCAAACAGTTTTGACCAAAAATGATTAACTGATTTTCAGTGTTAAGCAGATATGGCACAGGAAGAAGAATAAGGCTCTGGTTCGTGTGAGCACTTTGTGAGGGCTTATAGGAGGCTCAACAAAGCCAATGCTGTAAGAATGAAAATGGATCTCAGAGAATTAGGGCGAAGCTTTATCTGACCCTGTAATAATTAACACAAATTTGCTTATTATTAAACAATGAAACAGGTTACATGGTGAGATAATGAGAAAGATTGAATTCAAACTGTGATGTTTAAACATCAACATCAACAAAAACATTTCTGTTCCAGATAATTTTCTTTCTTTGTCATAATGGTCCTCTGGAGTATTGTTAACATTACAAACATTAATTAAAGTTAGCATCATTCAGAGTATGTAAAGTATGGTTCCTCAGAATTTTGTTGCGTGTAAGGTACCCAGCATGATAGCACGTTCATCTCAGGAAGCTGCAGGACTGTAGAGCTTCGAGACGGCAGTCTTGGAACTCTCATGCACGACTAGTTCCATACCTAGTGAGAGCTTATGGAAGGCTCAACAAAGCCGATGCTGTAAGAATGAAAATGGATCTCAGAGAATTAGAGTAGGCGAAGCTTTATCGGACCCTGTAATAACTAAGAGAGCAGTTCCTCAAGGCAGTATTATTGGACCTTTATGCTTTCTTTTATATATAAATGATATGAGTAAAGAAGTGGGATCAGAGATAAGGCTTTTTACAGATGATGTTATTCTGTATAGAGTAATAAATAAGTGACAAGATTATGAGCAACTGCAAAATGACCTTGATAATGTTGTAAGGTGGATGGCAGGCAATGGTATGATGATAAACAGAGTTAAAATCAGGTTGTGAGTTTCAAAAATAGGAAAAGTACTCTCAGTTTTAATCACTGCATTGATGGGATGAAAGTTCCTTATGTTAATATAAGGTAAGTTCTTCATTGAGGTAATCACATAATGGGATTGTAAATAAAGGGTACAGATCTCTGCACATGATTACGAGGGTATTTATGGGTTGTAGTAAGGATGTAAAGGAGAGGGCTTATAAATCTCTGGTAAGACCCCAACCAGGGTATGGTTCCAGTCTATGAGACCCTCACCAGGATTACTTGCTTCAAGAACTGGAAAAATTCCAAAGAAAAGCAATTCGATCTGTTCTGGGTGATTTCCGACAAAAGAGTAGCATTATAAAAATGTTGCAAAGTTTGGGCTGGGAAGACTTGGGAGAAAGGAGACGAGCTGCTCAACTAAGTGGTATGTATATCAAGAATATTACAGGAATATTTATTGAACCACCTATTCAAAACATTCCACAATTTATGTGGTTAGATTTTTACATAAGGTAGTACTACAGAGTTCTAAGCTACATTTTTCGCCCTTTGTTTAATGGGCATCATCAGCCTAACTCAATCTTAAAACAGTTAATTGTGGAGCCTGTCTATTCTTACAATGCGGTATTAAACTATTAGTGTTGTAACAATGTGGTGTCTTAAAACTAGCAATACATAATATCTTAAAACATAGAGAGACACTGAACTTGTTGAAAAGTATTGGTAAATAACAATATAAAATTATCACTTAGTCAGTCTTAAAAACATATGTGTCTGAAACTAAAATGGATGTTCTTCATTTTATAGACAATAAAAAACTTATGTGGTCTTCAGTACTGGAAGTTCAAAATGTCTAAGGGAACATTGGTCCCGCAAGCAAACTAACACTCTTATAAAGTGAAAGACCAAAGTCTGTTGTATTTACACATCTTTATAAAATAAGAGTGGTTGTGCTGTGAGGTATTACCGCTATTTCGTAAACTAAGTGGAGCTTTAGTTGACATAAGTGAAAGTTATATGGTCGGATATTAGTTGGAACTGCTGCTAAATTTTAAAGGTGATCAGCTGGACCATAAAGACGAACTTGAAAATACAATGTCCCTTGCAGAGTTATGCAATCATGTGAGAGATTGTGAGTTTTCTGTAACGAAATGTGAACAGGACTTAGTAGCTTATGTGATAAATAAGAATCTCTTGTAATACCTATGTTTAAACTGGGTACTTACTCATTACGGTGCAAGTCAGGTGTCTTATTGTTTCAGCAGTGCTAGCTTGTCTGACACTTCTCTTTCTGGTGTTATATCAATGTGGAAGAGGTGGTAGGGAACGTGGAGAGGGGGAAGGGGTACGCGGGTCTTTGTGCGTCAGTGCTTTTGTTAGAGGGGAGTTACTCGAAGTAGCAAGGGTGGGCCTAGTACTTGGTGAGGTGGAGGGAGCTTTCGAACTTATAGATTTAAATATCTGAGGGATGTTATTATCACCTGAACTGACAGCTTCCAATAAATTTGGCATCATTTCATGTAACAGACTTCTGACCTCAACGTCGTCATTGAGATTTGGATTTTTGTTATAGGTCTGGTCCAAAATAAAAAAATTGATAAGATCCACACAGTTGAAATTTCCAATTTCTTTGCAATCATTTAAGAAGAGGCTAGGAGAACAACAGATAGGGAATCTGTCACCTGGGCAACTGCCCTAAATGCAGATCAGCTGTGATTGAGTGATTGATGTAAAGTGTGATTCCTCAGCTTTTTGTTGTATGTAATGAACCCAACATGATAGCACGTTCATCTTGGGAAGGTGCAGGAGTGTAGAGCTTCGAGATGGCAAGACTATTTCCATACCTAGTAAGGGCTTATAGCAGTGGCGTATGCTGGGATCAAGACGTGGGCTATCACTAGACTTAGGTGTCTGGCTCCATGGCTAAATGGTTAGCGTGCTGGCCTTTGGTCACAGGGGTCCTGGGTTCGATTCCCAGCAGGGTCAGGAATTTTAACCATAATTGGCTAATTCACCTGGCACGGGGACTGGGTGTATGTGTCATCTTCATCATCATTTCATCCTCATCACGGCATGCAGGTCACCTACTAGTGTCAAATCAGTCCTCGGACACATCCCGGCACTAAAAGCCATATGCCATTTAATTTTTTTTTTTAACTAGACTTAGGTTACACATTTTTGACGGTTGGTTTAGTGAAATCAAGCCTTCAGCATTTTGAGCTGCAGCCAATGGAGAAGCCTGCTGTGTTGTCAATGCTGCTTCACAAGCTACTGCCCTGGCCTCTGCAACTGCCAATGCTCAACCTCTGATCAGTGGAGAAGGTAGCCTAAGGTTTAGCAAATTAAAGTCCGGCTTTGTGGCTAAATGGATGTAATACTTGCCTTTGGTCCGATGGCCCCGGTTCAATTTTCAGAATCAACCCCCTCATACTGTTAATTCCCCTGGCTTGGGGACTGGGGTTTATGACGTCTTCGACATTAATTTTATCCTCGTTAGGTCACCACCAATCCTATACAGATGCTATGCACCATTATTATTATTATTATTATTATTATTATTATTATTATTGGTACTATTAAATAAAAATGTTGAATTTTGCAGCGGTCGTACCCATCGTTCACTGGTTAATTAGCTTCCTTGGGAGATCAGTGGTGGTGTCCGACCCATGATTACGGTTTTGATTCCAATCAACAAAAGAGAACACTAAACCTGAAAGACTGCATTTCATTTTAGGAGATCTACCAATAAAAAGAAAACTATATTGCAGCCCTTGCAGTGTCTTCCTACAAGGATGTAGAAGTAAACAAGAATGAAATACCAGCACTCTGTTATCTATGTACAGGAAATGGATTTATATGTAAATACATATCTCTTTAGGAAGCTAAAATTAATTATACTGTATTTTGCATTATCCTTACGAATCATGACGTGTAAAGTTGAAAAATGGAGTATTCATTTTCCATATTTTTCCATATTTTGGAGTTTAGCACATATGTTCCATATTCTTCATCATTAAAATCAATATAGTCCATATTTTGGCTAAAAAGTATTAAATTATATTACATTAGCAGTCCTCTCAATAATGGAGAAATAAATTTAAAATCTATATTCGAAAAATTAATATTTTAACTGGGGTGCAGGTCATTATCATGCCTGTCCCTGTCTAGGCTAATACAATAAGCTGATAAGCGGTGCGAAGAAAGAGAGAGGTTGAGCCCGGAAGTGGTGGAGATCAGCCAGTTCGTACCGTGACTATCTGAACCACACTTACAGCACTGATAAGCTGCATTACATAACATCGACTGTGTCTGTGCCATAATTTCGTAACTAGGGAAATCTCATTCATCGACGATGTGCTAGTGGTTTCTGGATTAGTTCGTAATTCGGGCATTCTCTTTGATTGCTTCATTACTCCATCTAGTTCTCTACCAGTCATTCACAGTTTGAATTAGCAGTGAGACAGATCATAGTGTTCTTGTATGTTCAGTGTGTGCAGTTACCTATTGATATTCATTGAAGACTTTTTTTTTTTGCCTATTGGTTTTACGTCGCACCGACACAGATATGTCTTATGGCGACGATGGGACAGGAAAGGGCTAGGACTGGGAAGAGGAAGCGGCCGTGGCCTTAATTAAGGTACAGCCCCATTATTTGCCTGGTGTGAAAATGGGAAACCACAGAAAACCATCTCCAGGGCTGCCGACAGTGGGATTCGAACCTACTATCTCCCGAATAGTGGACACTGGCCGCACTTAAGTGACTGCAGCTATCGATTTAAATCTAAGAATTTCATTTTTTGTCCGTATTGAACTGAGAACGTAAGATAGGAAACTTAAAAGGGTCCACCTTTTCAATACAAATAAATGCTATAAGTTTATTTACAACATATATTTACACTTGGAACTAGTTTCAACGCTGTTTGGCGTCATCTTCAGCCAAAATGTGGGAAATAGGCATAGGCATCAGCATGCAGACATGCAGCTATCGTTTTCGGTCATTGAAGACATTAACGTTGTTACAATAATTTACATGCCTATTTCCCACATTTTGGCTGAAGATGACGCCAAACAGCGTTGAAACTAGTTCCAAGTGTAAATATATGTTGTAAATAAACTTATAGCATTTATTTGCATTGAAAACGTGGACCCTTTTAAGTTTCCTACCTTATATGCAGCTATCGAACTCGGTCATTGAAGACATTAACGTTGTTACAATATGCCTAAAGTAGCTCAGTCAACCAGTTTAAAATTGAAAATTTACATATCAGAATTTAAAGAAGATGGTTTATCAACTGACAGTAAGATATTATTTTGTAATTTGTATCATTGTGCAGTAACATCTACTCAAAGGTTCCTTGTGCAACAGCACGTTCCAACCAGTAAACACCAGGCTAACAAACAACGAGATTCCAAGCAGAGACAGTTGTTTCTGACACAACCAGCAACTTCCAGTGTAACGTCCGAGTTCAACACCGATTTCTGCTGTGCTCTCATCTCTGCTGGCATACCTCTCTTCAAACTGAATAATCAGTGCTTCAGGGAATTCCTCGAGAAATAAACTAAACGATCCATCCCGGATGAGTCAACGTTCAGAAAAACTTACTGTTCAGCCATATACAGTGAAACTGTTCGGAAGATAAGACAAGACGGTCCAATTTGGGTTTCCATTCATGAGACAACAGACAAAGGAGGCAGGCTAATTGGCAACGTAATCGTTGGTTTGTTAAGCTAAGATTATTGTAAACGGATTGTCTTACACTGCGATGTTCTAGAAAAGTATGATAACAAAACTATAGCAAAAATGTTCAATGAGGCTACAGGTATCCTCTAGCCACAGGGCGTTAAGTATAATAAAGTGTTACTTTTTATTAGCGATGCCGCACCTTATATGATAAAAGCCGGAGAAGCATTATGTGTTGTATATCGTAAGATGACTCATTTAACATGTGTAGCACATGCCTTTCATCGTGTGGCAGAAGTGGTAAGAGGCAGTTACCCCAAAGTAGATTTATTGATTTCCTCAGTGAAAAACGTTTTTCTCAGAGCCCACAGAAGAGTTCATCTTTTGAAAGAAATGTACCCAGAGATTCGGTTGCGGCTTAAGCCGATTCTAAGTAGGTGGGGTACGTGGCTGCAAGCGGTTGAATATTATGTTGAATATATAGACTGTATTAAGAATGTTCTGCATGCCGTGGACTCTGAAGATGCAGCCTCAATTGAAGCCGCGAAAACAGTTGTCTGCAATACAAGTGTGAGAAATGACTTATGTTACATTCAGCATAATTTTTCATGGATCACAAAAACACTGAAAAGGCTCCAAAACTTGCATCTCTCACTTTCTGACAGTTGTGAAATTGTGAATAAAACAACTAAATCGTGGTACAGGTAAAGTTGCAGATGTAGTAGACATGAAGATGGCCACTGTATTTTCAAACAACACTGGATATGAAGAAATGACAAAGGTTGCTGCAATGCTGTGCGGGGTTTTGTAAAATTAACATTGGATTTAACACCAGCAGATAATGTGAAGTTGAGTTATGCCCCCATTACCTCTTCCGATGTTGAACGCAGTTTCAGTCAATATAAATCTGTCCTCAGAGATAATAGGAGAAGATTCACTTTCCAGCACTTCTCCCCGGTCACTGCTCCTATTTTTGTAATCCATTGTTTTGGTAACAGAGAATAAAAGATTGTGTGTTCTTCAAATATATTAAAATAAGAAGTGCAACATTATGTTGCATGTAGATCTACTTTGTTTAGCTTCTTTGAACTTTGATATTAAACAGAAATTAATGTTATATGCGTAATTTTAAGTCCATATATAATTCCATATTTCAATAAAAATAACTAAATATATATGTACATATTTCAATAATTATTGGTACATATAAATCTGTTCCCTGAAGAATTAAGTCAAAAGTATGAGGTGAGGAAGTATATGCGATGAGTAACACATGGTTGATAGTTAGCAGTGACGAACCAAAGCCTAGCACACCTCTTCTCCCCGGTCACTGCTCCTATGTGATATACAGCAGCAAGCCACGACGGGTGAGTCAAGGGGAGAGGGAGGAGAGTCTGGGCTGCTATATCAGTTTCCGATGCCTTGTTCTCAGAAATACGTGTAACGTTTTTTCTCACTGCTTTGAGGTTTTTAAAATGGAACAATGTGTCAGATGCTTACATTATAATGTGCTTTAGACTCCCATCATTCTCAACTGAGGTTTGGGCTTCACTGATAGCCTTGGTAGCCCTCAGTATATGCCACTGGCTTATAGGAGGCTCAACAGAGCCAATGCTGTAAAGAATGAAAATGGAGCGCAATACTGAAGCTTAACTCAGCAATGCAATCTACAGCAATCTATTGTTGTAGGGAAACATGGATATATCCTATACCATATCCACAGGTTTTTCCTCATTGCAATGTGTCATTAATAATAATAATAATAATAATAATAATAATAATAATAATAATGATAATAATAAAAATAATAAAGCCTTTTCTTCACGCATGAATAAAATGGAAATGGCTTACCATCTGACTAAAAATGTCTATAACAAAAGATCTATATCTCTGAATGCAAAAATCAAACACTATTGCACTGTTATCCGGCCAGAGGCTCTATATGCAGCGGAATGTCTCGCCATGCACAAAAAAGGCATGATGGAGAAATTGGAGGCCAAGGAAAGAAAGATTTTGAAAAAAATCTTAGGTCCAGTCAAAGACAACGGCGAGTTTAGGAGACGGCACAACCAGGAGTTGTACTCGAATGTGGAGAAAATAACTGATGTGATGCAAAAAAGGAGGATTACTTTTTATGGACACATGGCCCGAATGAATTCAACACGGTTAACCAACCGCATTTTCACTTTCCTCCAAGAGAAAAAGGCAAAGGGGGCATGGTTCAGTGAGGTACAGAAAGATCTGCAGAAGATTGGGATCTCATTTGAAGATATCCAGGAACGTGTCCCACTTAAGAAAAAACTCCAAGAACATCAGAGTTTCCTACCAAAGCCGAAGATGAAAACGGGAAAGTCATGGACGGAAGAACGAAAGGAGCAACACCGTATGCGAATGAAGGAGTACTGGACCAACATTAAAGCTCGAGGGAAACAGTTGAAATGACGTGGTTCTTAGTTGGCCGAAATGAAACAATAGAAATAATAATAATAATAATAATAATAATAATAATAATAATATCTGTGTTCAACTCCTTGCCTGAATAGTCAGCATTGATACCTTCGGTTCAGAGGGTCTAGGGTTCGATTCCCGGCCTGGTCAAGGATTTGAATCGCGTCCGATTAATTCTTTAGGCTTGGGGACTGGGTGTTTGTGTTTGAACCAATACCTTCCTCTCAATATTCATACAACGGACTATACTACCAACCACCACAAAAACATTCAATAGTGATCACATCCCTCCACATAGGGTTGACGTCAGGAAGGGCATCCGACTGTAAAACCAAATCCACATGTGTGACACTGTCGCAACCGCAATCCCACAGGTGTGGAAAAAGTGGCAGAAAAAGAAGAATATGTATGTATGTCAGTTTCCTAATACGGGGTTGGGGATGAGGTGAGATGAAATTGTATGGCATGTTTTTACGGCCGGATTCCCTCCCTGATGCCAGCCTCAGTTGAGGAGCTAATGAAGATGAAATGAATGATTATGAATGAAATTGGGTAGGGGCGTGGAAGGAATAGGCTGTGGCCTATGACTAGGACCTGAAAATGGGAAACCAAAGAAAACTATTCTCAGGACAACTGATGGTGGGTTTTGAACCCACTCATCTCCTGAATGCAGAGCTTGACTCCTTATCTGTAGTTTGTTATTATTATCCTTCTTCTTATTGTTATTATCATCATTCTGGCTTAAATAGTTAAGACAGTTATTAATTTCACTCTGTTTCCTTTCATTACTTCAGCATGGAGATTACAAAAACTACATAACAAGCCATTTAATGTGGTTAGAATGACATTTTTTTTACAAGAGCCCCATTTTGCCCATGGAGATTAGTCATTCAGTTTAGTACGAAAAGAAACAGAAATTTGTTATTTTCAGCAAAACACAAAAAATTGGATAAACATTTTTTACCTTTCACTTCTACACTTGTAAATAAAGTTGCTGTGTCCAGCCTCAAAAACTAGCACATACCAGACAAACACTTTAAACATTAGGCAGGGCAGAAGAAGAAAGCATGTATGTACTGGTGTGGCCTAACTTCAGAAAAAAGGGGAGAGAGTAGCAAGTTCCTAAAATCCTCATCCTCATCCGGACTTTCCACATTTTCCATTTCACTCGCGTAGAGAAACTCAGACATTCCGTCAGAGTCCTCATAATCCGAACCCTCCTGGTCATGTAGAAGACACTGCCCATTGTTTGTCTTTGGTTTGAAGTCGTGTTTAACAAACCATTCTTCAACATCATCCAGCAATTGATCCGTGCCAGACCACACAGTGTTTCGAGACTGCATGGGGTAAGTCGTGCTGTGCAGGCGGCTGATGTAGCTTGCTATAGGATTCTGTTGCTGGGACAGATAAGAATGTTTCATTTTATTGTCACTGTCTTTGCAGCTCGTGATACAGTCTTCACTACTGCTCTGAGTTTGGTTTGATCGAGAAGGCATTATGTCTCCTATGTAATGGAAGGGCCAGGAAGGTACCGTAGCCCATGGCGTGGCAACATTACGACTGCTTCTTTGAGCCTGTTTCCTCACATCAATCTTGGGAATTCCTGGAATCTGTGCCGGCCAGATTGGTGTATTTTTAGCCAACTTAACTGTCTTATCCATGGGCAAGTTTATTGCCTCGTCAGATCCTTCAGGACTGGTGAAGGGTGGGTCACATTTTCCTTCATCGTCAGAATCACTCTTACCTTCTTTTTCACTGGCTGTGCTATAATTGCAGGAACTTTCATCCGAAGATGATTTGTTTGAACCATTCTGTTTTTTCTTTGACTTTTGATCCTCTGTGCCTGCAGTGTCAGGAACTGATGGTTTGGGCTCTGTAACAAAAGTAATGGTCGTTCTTGAGTTACTGTCGCTGTCCCAAACCTCAGGCTCACTGTCACTGAATTCATCTCCATTGTGTAGTTTGTGCAGACTCTTCTTCTTGCGGTAGGTGTTGGCATTTGTGAATTTCATTTGAAGTCTCTTGTTCTCCAGAGGTTTGATATTATCTGATGGCTCAAGCATTTCTCTGTTGTTTGCACTGCTCTGTATTGCCTTATACTCCTCGTAGTTACCACTGTCTACATCTCCTGCCTCGGGTGGATATGGATCATAATACATGCTACGTTGTGGAGTATCGGTCACCACATCGGTTTGCATGAACTCTTGCTTTAGTGTCAGGCATGTATTGACGAGTTTTGGTGAACCTTCCAGTAAGTGTGTAGGAGGATGTTCTGGTGTGAGGTTCACTGTTGTTATAATATGCTCTTTACGGATTGGAGATCGTTCGTTCTTAAGATCATTATTCTCATTGTTCGGTGGTGAAATTCTTCTACCGTTTCTCCTATTCCTTGATTTATGTTCATATTCTCTCATTGTGTTCTCATCCTCGTCCTCAGTGTCGCATTCTGACAAGACTTCCGTGATGGTGGTGCAACTATTAGATATGTCGAGTTCTGAATCTCGATGAGCTTTGCGTCTAGCCACTTCTGCACCCTTGTAATGATTGTGTCTTTTTGTACGAGCGCTCACTTTCCTGCCTCGACCATCTGTACCGAAATTGATTATTATTGGAGAATACTGTTTGTGACGCCTCTGTCGAGATTGACTCTTGCGGATGGGCCGCATACAGCCCCTGCACACTTTGTCCTCCTCGCTGCTACTTCCATATCTCCTTTTAGGAGTGATATCATGTTTTTTATGTCTCGACTTGTCACCTCTCCTTCTCAGGCATCTTGAGCAGTACTCTCTCCTTGGAGAATAGAGATGGCTCTGATCGCTCGATTGGCTGGACAGGTCGAAGTCTTGTTCTGTTCCACAAGTTGATAGTGTGTCATAGCTACTTTCGTCGTGATAACGTCTCTTTCTGTGCTTACGACGTGAATGTCTCTGTTCTTTCTCTTCCTTTTTATATGGAACAAAGTCCTGTTTGTTATCTCCCATGTTAACAGATCGATCAGTAATATCAGACAAGGTTTGGCCCGTAGATTTTTTGAACGATTGTCCAGATTCCTGCAAATTAGATTGCTTATCATTATGGAATGCTAATGTTCTTCCCTGATAACTGAGTCCCTGCTTTCGAGCTTCTGTACTGTAGAGAGGTCCCTCACTATTCTGACTGTGTATGCTACTCCTTGGTGTTGTAACATGTCCTGCATTGAATTTATTGTCCCCCATAACAGGCTGTGAGTCATGGAAACTATGTCTAGCTAGTTCTCTTTCTGGAAAATGATGAAAGCTAAAAGGTGTCGACTTCATCCGTTCGTGGGTCATGCTATTGGGTGGTTCACTTTGGGAACGATAACTGTCAATGTTTTTGAAGTCGCAGCTGTCTATCGATTGTGTCCCAGCCTGAAAATAAAGATTCTTATTGGCCTCGGACTTAATTCCAAGCTTACCTAATGGCATGTAAATACTACTTGACAGAGGCATTTCCTTTGAAGGGAATTTCTGTGTAGATGTCTGTAAGTATGGCATTTTAATAGAATCTTTAGATGTGTAGTTAGTATTGTGTTGGGCAAATATCTGTGAGGTGGTGCTACACCATTGGGTGTCCGTGGATATCTCAGATATCTCGTCGAGGTAGAAGCCGCTGATGGCAGAGGTTTCGTAATCAGGTATCTCGTACCGTGTGGAAGAGTCGCGGTTCTGCAGTGCCATCTCGAGCTGGGCGATGCGAGCCTCGTGCCTAGTGCGCTGCGCCTGGCTACGCTCCTGCTGCTCCTCCAGCTGTTTGACAAGCCGCTCCAGGCGGAACACTTGCTGCTGTTTGTTCTCCAGTGTTTGATACAGGTTCTGCAGTTCCTCAGCCTTTGCTGCCACCTCCTTGTTCACCTGGAAAACAGACCTCAGATTGTAGAAATGACTTAAGGAAGACTAGGCTAACTTTTGGTGTGGAAAATGCAGCAGAAGGTAATGAGATGATTGCTTTAAGAAATTGCATGTGAAATTGTAAGGAGAGACCAATTGCAAAATACAGGTGGAAGGAGGAGCTAGGAAAAGAGTTCATGAATTATTATGAAGGAGAAACATGTAAAATAGTGAAAATAGGAATAGATATAATGATTGAGAATAATCAGATGGGTATGGCAGTAAAATTACTAGAACACACCATTAAGGTGGCGAAACAGAAGATGCGGGTAGAGGAGGTGAAGAGGAAAATGGAAAAGGGGTGGTACAATCATGACTGTAGACATCAAAATTTTGAAGTAATGAAAGCACTAAAGGCGTACAAGAAACGGGGGGGGGAGAGACAATCAGATAATGGAATTCTGCATTAAGAGGAAAGAATATAGAGAATGGAAATATTAGAGAATTGTTGTATATAGCGAAATTTGAATGGCAGTGGCAAAGGGTTACTGAGCTGAATAGAAATTCTAAACATAATCAAAGTAGGAAAGTGTGGAGTACGATTAGGTGGTTATGTGGCAAGCAGTAAGCTGCTCGGCAAACTGAAATAAGTCGTGCTGACTGGGTGGAGTACTGTAAGAAATCATCAGGAGGTGAAGACAGATGCAGACCAAAAATAGGAGTGGACTGTCAGGATTGGGATGTACTGTGCCTTTGTTAGATAAGGAAATACTAATTCAGGACGAATATTTCAGGTTCCCTATATCATATCAGTAGAAGAAGTGAGGTCTTAGAGAAGGCTAAGAAAGGGAAAGCAGGAGCTATTTCAGGGGGTATCTTATGAATTTTGGAAACAAATGACGAAGAACAGACACATGCTAGAAAGCATTGTTAAATTATTTAATAAAATATTTGAAGGGGGAGAATTTCCAAAATCTTGGCAAGAGGGTGTGATTTGCCCAATTTATAACAGGAAAGGAGAGAAATCAAACCCAAATAGTTATAGAGCCGCAGCATCCCAACCAGATCTGTACTGCTCTTTCGTGACAACACCAGACTCCACACCGCAAGACTTCCCCTCGTAATAAGGTTTGGAAGTTCATGTCGATTATACTATTGATTCAATTCAGATTTTGGTTACGTTCAGTTGGCAGTACTATCAGCACCAGTGAAGCTCCCTCTTGCCCCTCACCCCAGTAAAATGAAGTGTCACTAAAGGTTTTGTGGATAGTATATAATCACTGTGTCTGAAAAAACTGTCATGTGAAATATTTCAGCTTAGAACTTTGGCTGGTAAGGTTCTGGTATCAATCACTCTGGTCTAAAGGTTTTTGAAGTCTGTTCTTCAAACATGTTTTTCTCTGCAACCATTCTAGTTATTTGTGATCGTGTTCTTGGGATGACTTTAGAGATATTTAAGAACATAGTCAAGTCAATAACAGGAAAGACTGCTCTGAAGAGATTAAAGTAACTGTAGGGCAAACCAGAAGCATTTTACATTCAATAAAATGAGAAATGCTTCATGAAGGACAGTGTTATGATCTCATTACTGTTCTACAGTATGGAAGCTTAGACATCCAAAAAAGGGATGGTCAACCAATGGGAGGTGTTGGAGATGTGGACTTTCTGAAGGATTCTGCAAGTAAGCTGGGAGGTCAGAATCACAAACCTTGAGATATTGCATTTATTTTTTAATTTTTGACACGATCAGGCCCAACAAACCATACACCGCTACAAGACTCCTACTACATTGTGTTCTATCCATTGCTGCCAATCGCCATCTGACTGTTGCAGGTCCTTGTGGAAATTATCCCTCCACCTCTTCCTTGGCCTACCCAGGGTTCTCCTTCCTGTGGGGATGAAATCCTGGAGCTTCCTTGGCCATCTGTGGTCTTCCATCCAAGTCACTACACAGCAGTCACTTGTTTCTGATGGTTCCTGGTACAGTTCCTGTAGCTCACAATTGTCTGTGATCCTCCATTCACTTTTGTAATACAAGGAGTTAATGAAAGTCCTGTTTTTGGATAGTCCATGTTTCACAGCCTTTTAGTACAAAGGGTTGGATCAGTTTTGTACAGCCGAGTTTTGAACTGTCTGGAGAGACTTTTGTACCAGAGCAGTTGTGTTAAGCTGTAGAAAGATCGGACTCTCCTGTAGGACCTATCTCCCAGCCACAGTGACTGTAGTTGTGGAGCAACTTGACCCTGCCCTCAAGTCACAATGAGGTAATCAGTCTCAGCTTCATTTATGAGGAGGCTAAATCTTCTGGTGGCCATCTCCAGCACTCTGGTCATTTGTATCAACTCCTCCTCAGAGCTGGTGAGTAAACAGATATCGTCTGCATAGGCTAAGTGCATCAGGTTCTTCCACTTAACGCGGTTCCCACCGAAGTTCTCTCGTAAAATCTCAAGTGCAAAATTGAACAGGATAGTAGATGATTCGTATCTCTGTCTGAGACCCATCACAATTTCAAAGCTCTCTGTTTCCTGTCTTCACCTTTCCCATTGAGATAATGCATAGAGATAGTTAACACTGTTAAAATATGTAAGCCACAATATTAGGGTCATGTAACGAGAGTAGAGTGGTATCGTCTTCTGCAAGAAATAATTTAAGGGAAGTATGATGGTAAAAAGAGCTGCGGTAGAAGACAAACTCCTTGGTTGGACAACCTTAAAATGTGGTTTAGTTGTACTTCCAGTGAAAAATTCAGTGGCGCTAGTTCTAAGGACCAGATTGCTGTGATGATTGTCAACCTTCTTAGAGAATATGACACATGAAGGAGGGTTGATTTTATACATTAATTTGGTATAGAAATGTTAAACACAGTTTGCACCAGTTATTTTCCCAAGATTAAAAGGAATGACCATGTTTTCATTAAAATAAACTGATGATTGTTGAGAATTATTTTTGTGCAAAAACCAAACAAATTTCAACACCACTTCATTCCACTGAGAGCTTCGCTGCAATCGAAGTAAGTTGGAACCATTGATAATGCCGAACACAGTTTTCGGTGAAACGTCAGGACCATCATATGCTCCTGGAGCACGGCCTACAAGCCCGGAAAACACCGACGTGATTTGTAACGTATGTAAAAGTTTCAAACCAATTTATTAAAAAAACCACCATCCCAATACTTTACAATCTTTAAGTTTAAGATACAAATATGTTAAAATGGGACATGTTTCGCTTAGGCTTTGTAAGCATCTTCAGCCATACTTAATCTAAAGCTAAGTCAGGGCCCTGAACTGGGTTCCTCATTAAAGTATAATACATGCTTTAATACAAGATAAAACAGTCATAAAAATCTAGTCTGTGGAGAAAGCGATGCTTAAATGCAATTAAAATTCAATAATGAACTTGTCATAGTATTATATGTACATTGAATGAATACTAGTGTTTGTCTAAAAAAGTACAAGTTGGTTATTTGTAGAATAAGACATAGTCATAATGATCTGACATACATTTGGATTGTACAAATTATTTGATATTAATGAAGCGTGGATTAATTAATATCAAAAAATAAATCTTCGAACGTTGTTGATTGAGAATCAAGTACGTAGAATTACAGTAGATTTGTTAACTCCAAGTGGCTGCGTGATAAGGTCAAAAGGCGCTCGAAGCATCAGTATAGAAGTGTTGTGTCTCCTTCTAGAATAATCTTTGTAATAGATTGTAGTCGTGAGCTGTCTAGCGTAGTTTCAATGAATATGGTGTTCAATAAAGCCTTAGATGTGGGAGAATTCGCAATGTAGCGCGTGTTGAAAACTGAAATGTGTAAGAAAATGAATGTAAATTTTGAAACAAAGAGAACATTCTATTAATGAGTGGAAGTTTAACAACGCTTACCCCTAGTGTTGACAGAGAGATGACTAGCCTTGTTGGTTGTTTCAGACGATCTGGCAGTTGTTATTCTGCTGCTACGTGTATTGTAGGGGTGTGTCTGTGAAGGCGCAGGAGGTCAGGAGAGGGGAGGTAGGCGGAGCATTGAGGACATTAGGAGTAGGCGGAGGGGGTGTGGCGTGAATCGGTGACTTGGGAGTGGCTACTATTGCGTTAGGGAAATTGCTCACGTGTTAATAATTAAATATTTTCATGAAATTATTTGTATTTATGTTGAAGGCTGCGAGTAATTTAGGGATTTGTTCAATTAAAGGGATATTTGTGACAAGAACATTGTTTAGATTACTGTAAATATTATAATGCTGGTCTAGAAAAATGTAAGCATTTTCAAACTCGGTCATCAGTTTACTCTTGTTGACGTGTTTTATAATATGAAGGTCTTGTTCAGTCTTGGTAAAGTTATGGCCGGTATCCTTCATATGATTGCTCATAGCGGAATATTTTCTATGTTTTGAAGCATTGTAATGTTCCAAATATCTAGTTTTGAAACTGCGTCTGGTTTGTCCTATGTATGTAAAGTATAAAACTCGTAACACGAATCGTAATAAATTTTTAAACTCCAATACCGTAAATTCAATACACAATCAATTTTGGAATTCTGGAATTTATAGACACAAATGCGCCCAATGTAACTTTACCAAGACTGAACAAGACCTTCATATTATAAAACACGTCAACAAGAGTAAACTGATGACCGAGTTTGAAAATGCTTACATTTTTCTAGACCAGCATTATAATATTTACAGTAATCTAAACAATGTTCTTGTCACAAATATCCCTTTAATTGAACAAATCCCTAAATTACTCGCAGCCTTCAACATAAATACAAATAATTTCATGAAAATATTTAATTATAAACACGTGAGCAATTTCCCTAACGCAATAGTAGCCACTCCCAAGTCACCGATTCACGCCACACCCCCTCCACCTACTCCTAATATCCTCAATGCTCCGCCTACCTCCCCTCTCCTGACCTCCTGCGCCTTCACAGACACACCCCTACAATACACGTAGCAGCAGAATAACAACTGCCAGATCGTCTGAAACAACCAACAAGGCTAGTCATCTCTCTGTCAACACTAGGGGTAAGCGTTGTTAAACTTCCACTCATTAATAGAATGTTCTCTTTGTTTCAAAATTTACATTTATTTTCTTACACATTTCAGTTTTCAACACGTGCTACATTGCAAATTCTCCCACATCTAAGGCTTTATTGAACACCATATTCGTTGAAACTACGCTAGACAGCTCACGACTACAATCTATTACAAAGATTATTCTAGAAGGAGACACAACACTTCTATACTGATGCTTCGAGCGCCTTTTGACCTTATCACGCAGCCACTTGGAGTTAACAAATCTACTGTAATTCTACGTACTTGATTCTCAATCAACAACGTTTGAAGATTTATTTTTTGATATTAATTAATCCACGCTTCATTAATATCAAATAATTTGTACAATCCAAATGTATGTCAGATCATTATGACTATGTCTTATTCTACAAACAACCAACTTGTACTTTTTTAGACAAACACTAGTATTCATTCAATGTACATATAATACTATGACAAGTTCATTATTGAATTTTAGTTGCATTTAAGCATCGCTTTCTCCACAGACTAGATTTTTATGACTGTTTTATCTTGTATTAAAGCATGTATTATACTTTAATGAGGAACCCAGTTCAGGGCCCTGACTTAGCTTTAGATTAAGTATGGCTGAAGATGCTTACAAAGCCTAAGCGAAACATGTCCCATTTTAACATATTTGTATCTTAAACTTAAAGATTGTAAAGTATTGGAATGGTGGTTTTTTAATAAATTGGTTTGAAACTTTTACATTCTGTACTCCAATACGGCTATCATAATGAGACTCATAACACGTAATAGTGATTTGTAACGCTGGCTGTGAAAGCCTCAATTGCACTATGAAACAAATTTCATGTTAATTTTCCATGTTGCAAAGCTGTGTTAGAGATAATCTTCTAAATGGAAACACTTGGGCAATTATACTGCCATCTAAAATCATATGACCTTAAGTAAGGCTTCATGGAATCTTCACTCTAATGGCGTTCACATTTCATCCCTGATTTTTTATCTTGTTCAAATTTACTAAGGCTAAGCTTTCAATTAGACCGGAATGTAATTTCTGCCTCTTCTGGTATGCTGGCACTTAGACCAGAATGCTTCGGGTCAGTATTTGTCTAACATTATCATCACATACCGGTTTGTACAGGCACAGACGATGGTACTACAAGACATACACCATTACATGACAAAGAACGTGGAAGGGGATAGCTACTGGATGAGTATAAGCCAGGATGGAGGGATACGTCAAAGTATATCAAGTGGTTAAGGCAATGTATCAATGAAATTTGGTAAAAATGATGCAAAAACTCCATTTTTGTTCTTTTTACGTTTTTACTATTTTCATACCTTGTACTGTCTTTTTGTGCTTTGTTTTATTTAAATATCAGCCATTTAAGGCCCTTAATGGCCATTTAAATGACCCTGTGCAAGTGGGCGTTGCCTCACATTGACACTATTTTCATAAATATTTTTAGTTTAGTTTTTCGTAGATTCACCAAAACATGACAGTAGCAACATGAAGACTATACTATCTCCACAGGTAGTACGTGTGTCAAAGACTTGCTTCGAATGAGGTTTTAGAGCGCTGCACAGCAGGTGACACAGAATGCCAATGAATCATTGCATATTGTGATTTGGGCTAAGAGCCTGAAGGAAGGGTTTGTGTCAAAGAAAAAACTGGAGATTGCTCTAACATGAGCAATTGCTGAATTCAACAAGTGAGGAACCAAAAGCCAGTGTTAGGGGTGTTTAGTTAGCAGCTCAGGACAGAAAATTAGTGTCATGAGGGAAAAGCGTAGACTTGAACACTGGACGACAAGGGTTCAAAAGAGCCTGAAGGAAACTAAAACTCTCAAAAACTGCTAGTGAAACCAGGAAGAAGGCAGGAGAAGGGCCAACATATGGTGCTGGGGAGTTTTAAGTCAATTATATTCAGGCACCAAAGTACTGTTCATCTCTAAAATTTCAATCTCATTTTTTCAGAATTTCTTTTCCAGCATTTTTCAAGATTCAAAATGTTCCTCACATCAAAATTTTCAACTAATCTACTTGACACTCTTAGGATAGTTTAAGATACAACACAATAATAAACTGATGTGCAAATTTTACAATATATGCAGTATTTCAGGAGCAATTGTTTTTGATCTCAACATGATCGTAAAATATAAAAATTGAGTTATGCCTACGTAAAAATGTTTTTCTTTTGGTGTAATAAAAATCTGTCAAAACCCACACATACTTCTTTTATATTAGTATTTTAAAACTGAGATTAAATTTTTAGCCAGATCTTTGAGCCGTTTGGCCTGAGGAGCATTTTATAAATACATCGAAAAGTTTTTAAAAATGTGTTAAGTTTTTTAATATCTCAAAAACTGTTGTTGATAGAAACTTGAAACTTAGTGTGTTTTATCATATTGATACTGACATAAAATAATCAAAATTCTAAGGTAAAAGGATGAAAATGGTAGATTTTAGGATTTTCACAGATGCACTGCCTTAAGTGGCCAAACCATGATAACAACAACTTTAAAGTAGACACAGTGCTGCATGCAGATGATAAAGTATTATTAGCTAGCTTGAAAGATGATCTAAATAGAATCTAGAAAGTATAATAGCTATAAAAAGGAGCCAGAATTTGCTTAAATAGGAAGTATGAAGGAATAAAGCTACCTACTTGAACTACTTTGGCTATTCCCTCTCAGATGATAATGGCATAGATATCTTTAATAAGGTTTCAAAGTGTGCATGTTGGGGATGGATGTCCAGAATGGTTTAATACCACATAGGGTGTCTTACAAGGGAGCACACTCTCACCATCGCTATTCATTAGTCATGGGCAGTATTCTTAAAAACATGAATGGAGAACTACACACATTGGAGTTTGCTGATGATGCAGCCATCTGGGGAAAGACAGAGGTAGATGTACAAACTAGGCTGGATGAATGGGTAGCAAAGTTCAAACAGTATCAGATGAAAATTAGCACAACAAAAACTAATGCACTGAAAATAAGTAGGAAAGATATTGGCTGCCACATAAAGCTTGAAGGTGAAAACATTCAATGTGTACAAGTATTCAAATACAAATTCAATTTCCAGCAGGGGTACTGTGGATAAAGAAATAGTAAACAGGGTGGCTAGCAGTTCCAACTTCTACAACCTCTTTGGGATAACAAAATTCCCATGAGAACCAAGATGACTCTGTATGTCATACTCTGTGCCCATCCTCACATACAGTCTACAAACAAGTTCACTGAAAGAGAGAAAAGTTAGTAAACTGTGAGCATGTAAAATGAAGTTTCTATGAACTAGCCTTGAAAAAGCATGAAGGAACAATGACATCAGAATGGAACTTGAAGTTGACTTGAAAGAAGAGAAGCTAAGGACTTTGAGTTTAACATGGTATGGACGTGTAAAGCAAATGCCTGGCACAAGAACACAATGTGTATGCCTAGAAAGGGTAAAAGGAAGAAGGGAAATGAGAAGACCTAGGAGGAGATGGCTTCACCAACTGAGAGAGGATGTGGACAGAAATGGAGGAAATTGGGAGTCAGTGGTGAGAGAGAAGTTTTTTCTGGACAGACAACAATGGTAAAGACTCGTTCAACACCACCTAACCGGCATGCTGGAGGGGTTCTACGATGATGATGATGATGATGATGATGATGATGATGATGATGAGAACCATACACAGTATAAACTCCAAAATGAAACCATCCTTGGTAAAGAGACACACAAGGCTTGATTTTTACTAAATATTATCAGGATCAGTCCTTTCATATCGATGTGAAGTATGGTCCATCAGAAAGTTGGATTAAGCTAGGATCACTGCTGTAGAGATAAGTGTATGAGTTGTACAGCAGGGTCAAGTAAATCATCAATGATCTGCATTTAGGGCTGTTGCTGAGGTGAGAGGTACCCTATCCGTTGTTCTATTTGAATGAAACACTAATGAGGGTACACAGGATGGGATCATAACTGGAATGAAGGTGTAATGAAAGAACTAAAAATGCAACCTGTATTGAGATATATAAGAAAATACAGAAACATCACATCAGCAGATTGCCTGGAGAATGTTCCAAGCAGAGCCTATGCTACCAGCCCAGATGCCCAGCTAAGAGATGTGTAACAAGACTGCAACAGACTACTTTGCCTAATACCTGTCTAGAAGATGATGATGCTGGTGGTGACAGGAAGCGTTGATCTGTTCTCCATCCTCTCAGTGTCTGGTTCTGTATCATTCCCTCTTGGAATTTATCATACCACAGAATGTAGCAAAGAAGTAAGTGACCAGTCCCTCTGCTTACTTTTAGCCTACTTAAAAAAAGAGAACTAAAAAGACAGAAACATGAAAATGTAACACGTAATAGAATGAACACAATGGCAGATCAGCATCAGAAGAAGCAGCACAGGAAGAAGAGACAAGGCCAAACATGAAACCATAAAAAGACAAGGACAGTTCACACATTTACGAATGTGATTATTTTCCAAATTTGAAAATGTATTCAAGGATGCTTCATTCAGCAGGCTCTGAATGAACCACTAACAAGGTGGCCAAGGCATGTGGTATGTATCAATCCTAAGGGGTTGACAAAGAGCGACGCTTCACCTTCTTCCGACAGCTTGGTATTTGCTGTACTGTGCCCATGAATACACTACGGTAACACTGCAATAATGTTGTTGGTAACAAGAAAAAGGGATATGCAATGGCTTCTAAAGGATAACATTATTACCCTTTTGACATTTTCAGCCGGAGAAAACTGGGTGAACTACGAGTATTAGTGTTTGTCCCTCTTCTATCTGCTATAAGAAGTGACGAAGATAGCTTACATTCTTTTTCCAGGAGCATATAAAATTTATTTTTAAAAACTTTACGGTGGGCTTTGGAAGGGGCCCCAAGAAGGAGTAGAGATTGACTAACCGCCGTGGCGAGCAACTCGATTTGTCGCACCTTGTCGTTGTTCTTCTCTCTGTCTTGGATAGAGGCCTGCATGGTCTGTATCTGCTCTTCCTGCCGCTTGTCCTTACTCTTGAGCAGTGCCACCAGCTCGTCCCTCACCTTCAGCACCTTGCTCTGTTCCCTCATGACCCGCTCGCGCTGCTCAACCTCCAGCTGCTTCTGTAACACTGCCTGCTCTAGCTGCTCGTTGTTGTGCACCAGCTCTGTCAGCGACGCCTGCAGATCTGCCACCTGTAACATCACGTCAACCAACTTAGATACTTCCTACCTAATTTAACTGCTTTCTCTGGTTATTTGCTTACTGTTGTACAAAATTATTTACAGTACATTTCTCAATGACAAGGTATCAGTCCTGGCAATTTAAAATATGGAGGTCTACAGAGGATATCCACTACATCGCAACCAATGAAAATAATCCTGAAATTAACATCCTACCATACATCTTAATGAGAAACCAGTTGGGCATAACAGAATAAATAAATTAAACAAAGCAAATTATATCACCAAGACTACATACAACAACAAAAAGTTATCAATAGCAGCAAAATTAAGACATTATAAAACCATCACACAGCCAGAAATAACTTATGGTAGTGAAACCATTTTTAAAACTACTAATACAGCTGAAATAGACAAAATACTTAAGACAGAAAGAAGAATAATTAGAACATTGCATAAATAACCAATGCCAATTTAATGGACAGTGTAGAATAACATCAAATAAAACAGTTTATAAAGAAATCAAAATGGTATTGAGCACAATTAGGAAAGAAACATATTTCATTGTTTGGACGTCTTATTAGACACCAGAATTAGCAGAAGAATTACTGAAAAATTATGAAATAGCGAGACCAAGTTTAAATGGATTACAGACATTAAGTATGATATTAAAGAACTCCAAATAACAATAGATGATCTTAAAAACAAAACAAAAATGAAAAGAACACATGCACGCATTGCCAGATTACAGACCAAGATCAATATCAATAAAATATCTAATGGGAGGTTGTTTTTAATTGAAGAAAGGAAGGCAGCATCTCTCAGAATGCAGAAATAATCCTTTGTATAATTGACTACAGTAGTCCAATGTAGGCTATAAAATCTAAAATAAATTAGGCTTATACTTGTTGCTTAGTTACAGCAATGTACAGTATTAGAAATTATTTAAATATGAAAAAATCATATAAGAGTAGAGTATGTACATAAGCGTTGCTCCAATACAGATAGGTCTCATGGCGACGATGGGATAGGAAAGGCCTAGGAGTGGGAAAGAAGCAGCTGTGGCCTTAATTAAGGTACATCCTTAGCCTGGTGTGAAAATGGGAAACCACGGAAAACCATCTTCAGGGTGCCGACAGTAGGGTTCGAATCCAGTACCTCCCAAATGCAAGCTCACAGCTGTGCACCCCTAACTGCATGGCCAACTCGCCTAATGATGGTTAAAGTAATATGCATATCAAAACAAAGGCAGAAATTAAGTGAGGGTGAGAGAGAGTGTGTGTACTTCCTTAATTCCTAATTGAGCTTGGAAACTGACTTAATTATTAAGGAAAAAAAAATCTTGAACTTACTTCAAGTAACTCTGAATTAATTATTTATGAATAATTAGAACTATTACCAGTAACAACATTTTATGAAACGTTTTACTCCACAACACATTTCAGAGTGTAGGCTCCATCATCAGATGGCAAAATGATGATATTTAATTGTCATTTTTTGGAATAAATTATGAATGGTAACAGTTTTAATTATTCATAATCATGTAATGTCTTCTCATTTTTGCTTTTTAATGCCCAGGTATTTTTTGAAAATGAAGTCATGTCATTTCCTCATAAACACAGCATCTTTAGACTATTTTTTCCAGTTGTCAGACTGGAGGAAAGCAGAAGTGACATTGCACACTGAGGCAGCCAGTTAACTCAAGGCCAGTTAAGAAGGTGTCCACTGTAATTACATTCAATTGCAAACAACAAACCCTATGGTACTATAGCCCTAATGGGCCTTGTTCTTCCAAGCAACCATTGCTCAGTCCAAATGTAGTGGTGGTGGTGTTTGTTTGAAGAGGACGTACAACCAGGTAACCATCCTCTCTGAACAAATTAAGTGGGTACAAAAATACCAATAATTTATTAAATGAGGGAATTTGAAAATAAATTAAAAAATAAATTTTAAAAAATATTTTGTTAACGTAAGTTCCCTGAGTAACAGAACACTTGAAATATATAAACACTTGATTAATCCACTCTCACACATGAAGCAAATGACGAGATCAGTAGTAGTTGCGTTTTCGGATAGTATGAGTTTGACTGTCTCCTGCAGGCCAAGGTTCCGTCTTAGATCAGAGAGATCGGCACACACTGTGAGGATATGGGCCATGGTGAAGTCGGCACCACAAGGACACACTGCGGGGTCTTCCCTCTTTAGTAGATAAGAGTGTGTAGAGAGTCTATGACCTATCCTCAGCCTACACAATACTATGGCCTCTCTCCGTGAAGGCCGGAAAGAGGACCACCACACGGTAGTTGTCTTCTTATTTGCTCTCAGTTTCTTGGGAGTTTGGATAGCTAACCGTTCCGATTCCCAGGAGGCCAAAATGCTTAGACGTAGCTGAGAACAAATATCTTTGGCAGGTAAAAGTACCACTTCCTTTGCAGCTTCATCCAAAAGTTCATTTCCCGCAATCCCAACGTGGCTTGGAAGCCATGCGAAAGTGATTCTGGTGCCGACATCACATAGCCTGGCTAGAAGGTCATTAACCTGCTGCGCTACTGGGAGTTGCGAGAAACAGGTGTCAGTAGACTGCAGGGAACTTAATGATGAGTTGGCACACATGAGAAAATATTTTCTTTTGTCACTCAATGCATGTTAGTCTCTCATTAAAATGGAGACCCAGGAATCTGCAGGTGTCTGCCACTGGTAAGACACTATTTTGCAAGCGGAGCTCTTGTTCAGGATTCACTAGCCGACGTCGATAAAAGTGTACAACTGAGGTTTTCGCCGCTGAAGATGGCGTAAAGTTCTGCAGTATACACACTACATACACTAGGAAGCAAGATCTTCCTGCTTACATTATCGATGATGATAGAGCAACCCACATTTTCTCCGATCTTAGTACCATCCGTGAAAACAGGTCTTGCGGCTAGATACTGGTGAACGAAGTCCTGGAAATACTTCCGATCAACAGAGGAATCCGTGTTCACCTTGGGTCGATGGAGTAGATCTAGCCGTATATCCAGTCGCGGAACTAACCATGGAGGTACCTTGCTAGAAGTCTGATCAATACAACCACTGATAGCCACAGGCTGAGAATGGGGCTAGTACGGTAAGCTCCCGTTGCCAGCCTAACTCCACTATGGGGAACACTGTCTAAAAGTCTCAGCGTAGATCTTGATGCACTACCATAGTCCATTCGGGAGAGGACCGTTGCCATATAAAAACGCAGAAGCACTACAGATCAGCCCCACACGATGTGCCGTTGAGAAACTTAAGCATATTACTGGTCTCTTCATGTAGGAAACCTTCAGTTGACGGATGTGGGACTGCCACGTTAGTCTCTCATTAAAATGGAGACCCAGGAATCTGCAGGTGTCTGCCACTGGTAAGACACTATTTTGCAAGCGGAGCTCTTGTACAGGATTCATTAGCCGACATCGACAAAAGTGTACAACTAAGGTTTTCGCCGCTGAAAATCGCAAACCCTGTTGCAGGGCCCATCTGTTGACTTGGTTAATAGCTTGCTGTAGTTGAAGTGTTTGTGGGATCAAATAATCATGTTTATTTAATCTGAAAATTTATTGTTGTGACACAAGGAGTTTTAGACTGTTGGTTATTTTCAGATTCCAGTGAAATGGCTGCCGACTTCAGTTAAGTAGGATATAAAATTTATAAATGAAGTTGTTTCATTAGATTATGTTCACAATAGTGTTGTGCACAGTTAATTACATATGCTGTAAGCATTTGAAATAGTATGATTGCATAATGTCGTAGTAGTGCTTCTTAAAGCTTTAGCGTTGTGATATAGCAACACTCAGTAAAATCGCTGCAGCTGTCAGATCATGTTACTTTATCCTAATGCATATATTTTTTTTGCAGGAAGGGATTTTCCCTTTCTGAAGCACTGGATATGCTACTCACTGAAGATCTCGGTGGTGATATTTTTGCAGAACCGCCCGATGTAAGTGTACTTACAGACGAGGACTCTGGTGATGAAGATGATGGGGCTTATTGATAATCTCAGCTCTGAACAGTTGTGCACCAGTGCTGAAATAGAGCTTGTAAATAATTACAGAATTAGGATTAGTTACAACGGTAAAGGCTTGTTACCGGAGGACGAAGTGCTTTCCATGTCTACTGATGCAAGATTTGTTTCAGTGCCCAAAACTACCAAAGAATGGATAACTGATAGAGAAAATTATAAATCAAATTATAAACAAGATGGACCGAAGGGGCTAATTTCAATATAGGGCAAGCATTGACATTTCCGGAGCTTTGTTTTAGAAAGTACAAATCCATGACTGTTGTTGACATTTCTGAATTGTTTGTGGATAACCAGCTGATCAAACATTTAGTTCAAAGGACCAAAAAATATGCAATGTTTTTAAATTGTATGGACCCACAAATAACTTCTGATGAAATTCATTGCTTCATCTCCATACTTTTCATTTTTGGATACAATTAGTTGCCCTCCGAGCATTCTTATTGGGGCATGCAGGATGATATGATAATATGAAGACAGTAAAAGACTGTCATTCTCTATCCCTCTGCCTAATGTGCAAGTATGCCTGAGAAAATATGCATTGCATGTAAGTTTGGTAAAGCATTCTTTATGATTATATTAGACATGATTAGAAACAAATAACTGGTTTGATAGAAGGCAGTTTGGGTTTTTGAAAGGTTATACCACTGAAACTCAACTTGTAGGATTCCAGCAAGATATAGCGGATATCTTGGATTCAGGAGGGCAAATGGACTGTATTGCAGTTGATCTGTATAAGCATTTGATAGGGTGGATCATGGGAGACTATTGGCAAAAATGAGTGCAATTGGACTAGACAAAAGAGTGACTGAATGGGTTGCTATATTTCTAGAAAACAGAACTCAGAGAATTAGAGTAGATGAAGCATTATCTGATCCTGTAATAATTAAGATGGGAATTCCTCAAGGCAGTATTATTGGACCTTTATGTTTTCTTATATACACTGACTGACAGAGCAAATGCAACACCAAGAAGGAGTAGTTCAAAAGGGATGAAAGTTAGGGAAAAAACAGAGACGGCACGGACAAATAATTGATGTTTATTTCAAACCGATATGCAGGTTACACAATGCGCACGGCATCGACTCAGTAGGATGTAGGACCACCGCGAGCGACGATGCACGCAGAAACACGTCGAGGTACAGAGTCAATAAGAGTGCGGATGGTGTCCTGAGGGATGGTTCTCCATTCTCTGTCAACCATTTGCCACAGTTGGTCGTCCGTACGAGGCTGGGGCAGAGTTTGCATACGGCGTCCAATGAGATCCCACACGTGTTCGATTGGTGAGAGATCCGGAGAGTACGCTGGCCACGGAAGCATCTGTACACCTCGTAGAGCCTGTTGGGAGATGCGAGCAGTGTGTGGGCGGGCATTATCCTGCTGAAACAGAGCATTGGGCAGCCCCTGAAGGTACGGGAGTGCCACCGGCCGCAGCACATGCTGCACGTAGCGGTGGGCATTTAACGTGCCTTGAATACGCACTAGAGGTGACGTGGAATCATACGCAATAGCGCCCCAACCATGATGCCGCGTTGTCTAGTGGTAGGGCGCTCCACAGTTACTGCCGGATTTGACCTTTCTCCACGCCGACGCCACACTCGTCTGCGGTGACTATCACTGACAGAACAGAAGCGTGACTCATCGGAGAACACGACGTTCCGCCATTCCCACATCCAAGTCGCTCTAGCCCGGCACCATGCCAGGCGTGCACGTCTATGCTGTGGAGTCAATGGTAGTCTTCTGAGCGGACGCCGGGAGTGCAGGCCTCCTTCAACCAATCGACGGGAAATTGTTCTGGTCGATATTGGAACAGCCAGGGTGTCTTGCACATGCTGAAGAATGGCGGTTGACGTGGCGTGCGGGGCTGCCACCACTTGGCGGCGGATGTGCCGATCCTCGCGTGCTGACGTCACTCGGGCTGCGCCTGGACCCCTCGCACGTGCCACATGTCCCTGCGCCAACCATCTTCGCCACAGGCGCTGCACCGTGGACACATCCCTATGGGTATCAGCTGCGATTTGACGAAGCGACCAACCTGCCCTTCTCAGCCCGATCACCATACCCCTCGTAAAGTCGTCTGTCTGCTCGAAATGCCTCCGTTGGCGGCGGCCTGGCATTCTTAGCTATACACGTGTCCTGTGGCACACGACAACACGTTCTACAATGACTGTCGGCTGAGAAATCACGGTACAAAGTGGGCCATTCGCCAACGCCGTGTCCCATTTATCGTTCACTACGTGCGCAGCACAGCGGCGCATTTCACATCATGAGCATACCTCAGTGACGTCAGTCTACCCTGCAATTGGCGTAAAGTTCTGACCACTCCTTCTTGGTGTTGCATTTGCTCTGTCAGTCAGTGTACATATAAATGATATGAGTAAAGAAGTGGAATCAGAGATAAGGCTTTTTGCGGATGATGTTATTCTGTATAGAGTAATAAATAAGTTACAAGATTGTGAGAAACTGCAAAATGACCTCGATAATGTTGTGAGATGGACAGTCCGCAATGGTATGATGATAAACAGGGTTAAAAGTCAGGTTGTTTCACAAATAGGAAAAGTCCTCTCAGTTAATTACTGTGTTGATGGAGTGAAAGTTCCTTATGGGAATCATTGTAAGTATCTAGGTGTTAATATAAAGGAAAGATCTTCACTGGGGTAATCACATAAATGGGGTTGTAAATAAAGGGTGTAGATCTGTGCACATGGTTATGAGGGTGTTTAGGGATTGTAGTAAGGATGTATGATGATTATGATGATGCTTGTTGTTTAAAGGGGCCTAACATCTAGGTCATCGGCCCCTAATAGTGCAAAATGAGATGAAATGTAATGACAAATTAAAAGTCCAAAATCCTCCACTGACCAGAATTTAAAACATGTGGGCGAAGAATAAATGGATGGATATGAATTTGAAACAATCAGTGGATCCAACCCGCAGTGCCTCACATTCACAGAAACTGACGTTCGACTCGTTGGCTGAATGGTCAGCATTCTGGCCTTCGATTCAGAGGGTCCCGGGTTCGATTCTTGGCAGGGTCGGGGATTTTAACCTTCATTGGTTAATTCCAATGGCTCGCGGGGCTGGGTGTTTGTGCTGTCCCCAACATCCCTGCAACTCACACACCACACATAACACTAATCACAGGACTTGTAGTATCCCGTGGTGTTCCTCATATAGTGGGTACTAATCATAGGCAAGCCAGAACCATGGTGTCGCTCATATAGTGGTACGAATCACAGATACTGTAAAAGCCGACAGTGCACTCGAAGTGGGGGGCTGACCGCACGGTGCTCCTGCGTGCTACTAATCACAAACCTATTTGGTACCTAACATAGTGGTACTATGCGCAAGTAAAAGCGACCCATGGTGTTTCCCGCGTGGTGGTACTAATCGTGAGCTTCATATCCGTATTGATGATTCACACAAATGAAAAGAGGACATTATGACTCACCTTTTAATGTACACAACTGAATTTTATATATAGCAAGCCGCAATTTCTACACTTTCGTCCAAACCTCAACTGAATTCACACTACGTCAATATTTTGCCTTTTAGAGATGCAAAGTCATTCTTATCCTTCGTGTACATGTGGTGACAAAAATCTTTTAAATCAGATATTGGTATTTTAAAGTGTAACTTATATTACAATTTAAGCCATTGAGTTTTTAATATAGTAGACAACTAGACTTAATGATAGCAGTCAAACTGACGAATTAAGAAACAGTGCAGGCCATAAACTCAAACATTCAAAGCATGAAAGTCTTTAACGCATACATTGTTTTTATTTTATGAATACTTATAAGTTGGTTTTAAGTTTAGGAATATTCACTTCTCATAGATGCGCATTCACGCGTGATAACATGGTCTTAACTTCCAATTTGACGACTGCCCTATTCGTGAGTACAACCTGATATGTTACCATCACATGATATTCCTTTTTAGATATGGTAATGTTTGCAATTGCACGATGTGTTGTATGTATATGCATGTCCAGCTGAGGATGACCCGCTAGAGTCGAAATTGGTCCTGTATTTTTAATAACAATAATAAACAAGTATTGATTAGGTGGAATTCTTCCCCTCTTTGCATTTGGTGGTACTAATCACAAGTAGTTTCATGGTTCTAATACAATCATCCCTTGGTCGGCCCTTTTAGTTGCCTCTTACGACAGGCAGGGGATACCATGGGTGTATTCTTCGTCTGCATCCCCCACCCACAGGGGGTTGTGTGTTTGTTCCATGAGAGGTATTTTATTACCACAGGAGGTTATGTGTTTGGTCCACGAGAGGTATTTTATTTCCCTCAAGTCTGCAGGCAAGCCGGTTAGGACCGCCCTATCCGCCACCTGGGACACACCATGTGAGAATATCACCTGTCCCCCTGCTACGCCAGCGTAGTAGGTTCGTGGATGTAAGGATGTAAAGGAGAGGGCATATATGTCTCTGGTAAGACCCCAACTAGAGTATGGTTCCAGTCTATGGGACCCTCACCACGATTACTTGATACAAGAACTAGAAAAGCAGCTCGATTTGTTCTGGGTGATTTTTCCGACAAAAGAGTAGCGTTACAAAAATGTTGCAAAGTTTGGGCTAGGAAGACTTAGGAGAAAGGTGACGAGCTGCTTGACTAAGTGGTATGTATATCAAGAATATTACAGGTATATTATTAAACCACCTATTCAATACATTCCACAATTTATGGAATTTGTTTACCTTCACAAAATGAGACGAAATGTAGCCTAATGACAACATTCTAAAATCCTCCACTGACCAGAATTCAAATTGTGAGGATGATGGATGGATGGATGGATGGATGGATGGATGGATGGATGGATGGATGGATGGATGGATGGATGGATGGATGGATGGATGGATGGATGGATGGATATGAATTTAAAACAATCAGTGGATCCGACCCGCAGTGCCTCACATTCACAGAAACTGACGTACCTTAGAACTCTGTAGTACTATGTAAAAATCTAACCACATAAATTGTGGAATGTATTGAATAGGTGATTTAATAAATATACCTGTAATATTCTTGATATAAAGTCACTTTCAATACGGATCAATTATGAGAATAATAACTTGTAAGTAGTATGTTCCGAGCTGTCAGTGGAGAGATGGCATGGAACAACATTAGTAGACGAATAAGTTTGAGTGGTGTCTTTAAAAGTAGAAAAGATCACAATATGAAGATAAAGTTGGAATTCAAGACAATAAATTAGGCCAAATATTTGTTCATAGGAAGGGGAGTTAGGGACTGGAATAACTTACCAAGGGATATGTTCAATAAATTTCTAATTTCTTTGAAATCATTTAAGAAAAGGCTAGGAACCACAGCAGATAGGAAATCTGCCACCTGAACGACTGCCCTAAATGCAGATCAGTAGTGATTGATTGATTGGATTGATTGATTGATTGATTTGTTTTGACTCTCTGTACTGCAAACAAATAAATTTTCTTTGTTCAATAATCATTTATTTTTAACCTGTGATGTGAAGAAAATATTATATTCCATATTCTTACAATAAATAATGCTAAGATTTTTCAATATTGTTATAGTACAATAAACAAAATACTACTTTCTAACCTAAATTCTTTTTCCAAACTCATCATTAAAAAATAGGTAGTGCAAGTGCCTAGCTTTGCCATTTGGCAACATTAAATATCTTGTGACCTAAGTTCCAAAATTCTGAAACTTGCTTCATTAGTTTATTTTGATCTCAAACATGCAGTAAAACATAACAAATATAATAATCTCAGAAGGAAAATATTCTGGCACTAATGGGTTAAGAAGGAGTTCTCTGATAGGAAACTCTCTTCATACACTTCTTTGCTGGACACGTCAAGTATACGACTAAAACATTTAAATTTCTTAAAAATGCTGTTTGGAGGATGGCACCCTCAGACAAAAAAGTTAAAATTCCCAGATTCTGTTTATGGTCCCATGAGTAGCTAGGCAAATATTATTATTACAGACTATAAATCTCATGATAGATCCGTATTGATGGTTGAACTTCTTACAAATCGTACAAAATGGTATTGATTATCCTCCAAGTAAATACTACAATGTTTACATCCAGTTAAGATGAAATTTTACGTAGACATGTTTTGATCCGGCATAGGGTCATCCTCAGTAAAATATATATAAATATATATAACTAGCTGTAGTATCTGGTGATGCCTGGATAATTTTTGAATGTTTACATTTAAGATTTGTATTACCAGTCAGTTACATGTAAAGTGAATTTTTATAGAATTCCTTTTTGACTTCTTGATTGATATTTTACGTTTTATTATGTAGTTTTAGAATTATTTAGATATGTTTGATTTCAAGTTTTAGACTATTTAATTTTCGAGTAAATCTTTGTCCTTATGGAAGTTTGAATTGACTGGGAAGTATCTGAACCTGTCAAAAATTAATAAGTGATAACTATATGTATTTAGCCATCGCACTATAGATACGATGTACAGGATTTCAACTATCAATGAGACGGTTCCCTTCTCGTCCCCCACCCCTAAGAGATTAAAAAATCTGGATTGTCACCATTCATTTCAGTGACCCCGAAAACTGTAGGTTCAACACTATTTTCGATTATTTTTATATCTGACTCCCCCCTCAGCCCCTACCCTAAAGGGGGCTGAACAGGAAATTTAAAAAATTTCGGAGCTTCACTATTCATTTTAGCGACTACAAAAACTATGGATTCCATACCATTCTAGATTATTTTTATACCTTACTCCCCTCGCCCCCTGCCCATAAGGCTGCTAGGGGTGTCTTACCACCACGCAGTTCGTATAATGATACTAAGTCATAAGTGTACCAAATTTGGTCAAAATCGCTCCAGTGGTTTAGGTGGAGATGTAAAACATACATACATACATACATACATACATACATACATACCTACATACAATGGTATTTATATACACTGAAGAAAATGGAAATTGCAACACCCACAAGGAGTGGTGCTACGTTGTTGCAATTGAACATGCAGGACGAGTGTTCGGTTGTGTTTCGATGATTGCACTTTCAGGTCCCTCTGACCGCAAGTTTGGACAACAATCAATACAGGATGTGCCCAACACGAGCTGCAATACATTGATGAATTCGTCGAGGCATGGAGTCAATAAGGCCCTGGATCGCTTCCTGAGGAATTGTGGCTCATGCTTGCTGCACTGCACAGGTCAGTTGTTCCAGAGTTGTGGGTGGCTGAGGACAGTTGGCCAGTTGTCGACCCATCATGTTCCACACATGCTCAATAGGACTGATGTCCGGAGATCTGGCGGGCCATTCTAAGGTTGTGATGTCGTGGAGAGCTTCTCTGGAGATGCGTGCAGTGTGGACCCGCGCATTGTCCTGCTGGAACACCCATTAGCAATGTTCGCCATCATAGGGACAACCACTGGATTGAGTACCCTATCAACGTACTGTCGAGCAGTCATAATGCCCCCAACAAGCACTAATTGTGATTTCACATTAAAGCCAATAGCTCCCCAGACCATAATGCTTGGTGTTGGCCCTGTGTGCCTCTCGACAATAAGATCTGGGCGGCCCCTCTCCCCGGTACGTCAGCGCACACGATTCCGGCGATCACTGTGGGCAAGACAGAAGCGCGATTCATCACTAACGACGACCCTATGCCATTCGTCGACCCACATCGATCTTTCTTGACACCAGGCCAGCCTTACACGTCGCTGTTGTGAGGTCAATGGAACACCTTCTGCAGGGACACGGGCTCGTAAACCAGCTGCATGCACGCGATTACCAACTGTTTGTTGTGGAACGTGGGGTGCCACAGCTGCTCAAATTTGCGCTGCTGTTGCATGGGGTTCCATCCGGGCCATCCGAATGATGCGGCGATCCTCTCTCATAGTTGTCTGCTGTGCTGGGCCTGTGCCAGGTCTACGAGTGTGGGTACTTTCATTTGACCACTGCTGCCATACACGTTGTACCGTAGATGCCTGTCGGCCAACACGTGCAGCGACAGTCCTTAGCGATAATCCAGCCTCACATAGCCCAATTATCCGAGCCTTCTCAAATGGCATGGCATGTTTGACGGGGAACACTTCACTGCACAGACTGCAAGTCAACTACGCTACACCAGAGTCCGTATACTGGAGTTGATTCGTCCGCGACCAATCACGTGGGGAGACCTGTAGCAACAATCCCATGGGTCTGAAACTTTGATCATTTACATACCTATATAGCATCGTTCCATATCTTGAAAATCAAAGCAAACGACCAATGCCTTCATGGTGTTGCAATTTCCATTTTCTTAAGGGTATTATTTTTTTTATACTTCACCCCCCATTCCATCCCTGCTCAAAGAAGTCCTATGAGTGTCTTACACAACATTTAATTTTTTTTTTTTTTTTTTTTTTTTTTTCCATATAGTAAGTCATATGTGTATGAAATTTGGTTGACCGGGCGAGTTGGCCTTGTGTGTAGAGGCGCGCGGCTGTGAGCTTGCACCCGGGAGATAGTAGGTTCGAATCCCACTATCGGCAGCCCTGAAGATGGTTTTCCATGGTTTCCCATTTTCACACCAGGCAAATGCTGGGGCTGTGCCTTAATTAAGGCCACGGCCGCTTCCTTCCAACTCCTAGACCTATCCTATCCCATCGTCGCCATAAGACCTATCTGTGTCGGTGCGACGTAAGCCCCTAGCAAAAAAAAAATTTTTTTGGTTGGCAGCTATGCCCAAACGTACATGCAAAATCTCGCTGCTGTAGAATCCTGGAGCTGACGTTGCCTTGGTTATGGCAGTTAATTTCGTTTATCCGATTCCTAGAGTAAGGGGAGTGTGGTGCCAATAACTCCATAACGGTTCATTTTAGGGCCTTGAAACATGGTTTTTGGGCCCATAGGGCTTACCAAGTTTTGTTCTTTGCATCAAGGGCCTGAAAATGAGCCTTGTCTTGTCCTTGTACGACAATTTTTGTATTTCGCTTATATTAGCCCGTTTATTTTTATATCTTTCCACATCGCACCCCGCCTCGAATTGTTTTGAAAATAAAATACAGCCCATGTCCCTCAGGGATAATGTATATTTACATTAGTCGACGAATTTTTAGAATCAGTCCAGTGGTTCCTGAGATTAGCTATTACATACAAACTAACTTTACCTCTATATATATTAGTATAGATAAATTAAAAACATTAGATACACAACATGAAGTGCTTGTTCAAAAGTTTTTCCTTAAAAAACATGGTGGACATTAAAAATATGAGGTGGTGATCGTTAAGACAGTTTTTGAGCTGGAGGTCTTTTCGTTTCAATATGTTTGATGTCCCCTGATGTAGTTCAACTGATATCTGTGCACTGTCGGCTTAATTATTATGTTCAGTCATAGGCTAATATACATAAGTTGTTACTGAAGTTGAACCATCTGTTTTCTACTGTTACGTGGCCCACTTGTATTACATGAAATAAATTTTATCTTGAAAATCTTGTGTTACCCGTATTCTCTGACTATGGAGTCCAGCTCTCGACTCGCAGTCGTGTACCAAGGTTAGGTTTAATATTTCAGAGGACGCCCAGTATCTGGAGATGGGCTGCTAGTGACTACTCACCTAGCAACCATTCGTCATGTCGCCACAACCCAAACTTGTCTTTGGAGGAAGATGAAACTTCAATGCACATGCACTCGCACAGGAAACAAACATACTACCCAAGGCAGAGAGGCTGGCTAGACAGTAAGAGAAGTGAAAATTAAGGAGGTTAGTGTAGAGAAGGAAGAAAATATATATATATATATATTTTACAATTTGCTTTATGTCGCACCGACACAGAAAGGTCGTATGGTAACGATGGGATGGGAAAGGGTTAGGAGTGGAAAGGAAGTGGCTGTGGCCTTAATTAAGATACCCCTTTCAGACCTGAAAGAAAACTGGTGGTGTGAATTTTTGTTTGTACGTCAAAAACTGACTAAAATGCTCTTAAATACTGTACATATATTTTTAGTTTATTCTACAAAATAAAAATTAACATCTGAGAAAAAGCACCCACACAATTGTGCGTGTCAGGACTTAATTCACTACTTACAAAAAAGAAAAATTACCTCAATGCATGTGAATATACATATGTACATGATCGAATGTTCTATTTTACAGTGGGGAATAATTTAAAACAATTAAATCTTCATTCAAACACAAGTAAATATTACATTTTCTACACTGAGGACGAGTTTTGCTTTTACTGCCCTTTCGGCAAGCAGCACCTTGTCGTCGGATCTGAAAGAAAACTGGAGGTGTGAATTTTTGTTTGTACATCAAAAACTGACTAAAATGCTTTCAAATACATGCTTTTACAGTTTATTTTACAAAATGAGAACTTTCAGCTAAAAAACAGAATCCACACAATTGTGCGTGTAAGGACTTAATTCACTACTTACAAAAAATAGAAAATAATGAAATTCAGCTCAGTACATGTGAATATACACATGTACATGATCAAATGTTCTATTTTACAGTGTGGAACAATGTATTTTAAACAATTTAAATCTTATACATTACGTTTCTCACGTAGAGTATGAGTTCTAATTTCACAGTCCTTTTGGTGGCAGCACCCAGCACTCTTGCATGCATTGCCTGTAGGAAAACCTAGACCGCACACTTGTGCGTATCAACATTCAAAACCTCATGGTATTACGTACGATGTTGTAAGCTCACAATTTACGTTCGCTAAACATTTACACATTTCATTGATTATATTCTCATATTCAGTAGAGTTTCTAAATATGAATGCAATAAATAAACACTTATCTTAGGCATTACTGCTTCCCGCCATCTTGCCGATGAACTGTATTTTTAAACTCTTCTTCCTGCCCCCTGGTGGTCAAGCGCTAAATAAAAACACCTGAAGTACATGCTACGTGTCCCGCACAAGCACTGCAGTCCGTTCTAGCTCCAAGAAAATATCAAATAAGCTCAGACATAAATAAAATACGAACCCACACAATTGTGTGTACATGATCTGGATTTGCCTGGTATGAAAATGGGAAACTATGGAAAACCATCTTCAGAGCTGCCGACAGTGGAGTTCGAACCCACTATCTCCTGAATGCAAGCTCACAGCTGCGCGCCCCTAACCGCATGGGCAACTGGCTCGGTCAGGAAGAAAATAGAAAATAAGAAAAAGAAGAGCACAGAGACCTCTCAGGCAACTTGGGGGAAACCTCTACTCCAAGGTCAATCCAGCATGGATAACCCTGCATCGGTACAGTCCTCAGGATCTACGAGCACACAAGTCCCCACACGGACGTCAAGGTCAGGTGACCCTAGACGGGGGATTTGTGGTAAGCAGAATGTAGTTGTGGTTTCAGCAGCAGTGCGCTGTGCCATGGCCTTATGCTTTAACAGATGTTAATAAGCCTTATAAAAGTCGTCAAACTTTTTCTTCAAACAAGAATATAAAATTCAAATATCCCACCAAACATATCTATCTGCTAAAGTAATATCTATGGTTTCAGTCTTACTTCTACAGAAACTCTCCAATTCTTGGAGTTCTATGAGCTGTGCTAAGTCTAGGTTGGCAGGATGGGAGCCTGCCTTGAGCTGATAGAATATCAGAAGAAGAAAAACCTATGTGATATGCGGTCTTAAAACAGGCATTCATGCCATTCTTTGACTAGTACAGGTTGCCGAGGTTGCCGCATGTGTCATAGGGTTTTTAACCCTTGCAGAGCAATTCCTTAAAACAAACAAACCCCATGGCACTACAGCCCTTGAAGGGCCTTGGCCTACCAAGCGACCGCTGCTCAGCCCGAAGGCCTGCAGATTACGAGGTGTCGTGTGGTCAGCACGACGAATCCTCTCGGCCGTTATTCTTGGCTTTCTAGACCGGGGCCGCTATCTCACCGTCAGATAGCTCCTCAATTCTAATCACGTAGGCTGAGTGGACCTCGAACCAGCCCTCAGGTCCAGGTAAAAATCCCTGACCTGGCCGGGAATCGAACCCGGGGCCTCCGGGTAAGAGGCAGGCACGCTACCCCTACACCGTGGGGCCGGCGCAATTCCTTAAAGTTGCAGCAATTGCCTGCGGATGGCAGATAGTTATGGTTACTAATACAAAGTTAACTGTAAATAACTTCAGGGGATGAATGCACAAATACTTTTTTCACAGCACTCTTCATTTCATTATTTCAGGAATGTACGCATGTACTGAGTTCTTTATTTACATTCCCATTTATGTGATTACCCCAAACGAAGATCTTTCCTTATATTAACACCTAGGTACTTACAGTGATCCCCATGAGGAACTTTCACCCCATCAACACAGTCATTAAAACTGAGAGACCATTTCCCCTTTGTGAAACTCACAACCTGACATTCCACCCCGTTCATCATCATACTTTGTCAAGGTCTTCTTGCATTCGCTCACAGTCTTATAACTTATTTACAGGGACCTAAAAAAATCGCATTTGCGATAAATGCAAATTTTTGAATCATGTACTGAATCCAAGCCTACAATAATTCTAATGTGGAATAAAATCATTTTTACGCATAAATAGAAGTGCAACAAAATGCAAATTGTGACCCAAAATGTGAAATTAGTATGAATATGCAATTTTGGTGCAAATTCTGCAAAAATGTGCTATTTTACTGGCGAAAACAACATATTTCGTCAAAATCGTCAGAAATACTCAAAATATGATGCATAAATCTTTTGACCGTTCCGATCGATGAAGAAAAGTAGCCGATCAATTGCTGCTTGCTGACTTTAATTGATATTTACAATGGGAATAGCAAGGGGAATAAGATCTTTATTGGTTATCATCAAAATGTAAATCGAGTGTCACGGAAATAACAAGATAGGCGCAGCGCTGTTTTCCTGTTGTTAAAAATTGAAACTAGTGAAGAGTAGAAAGTCGAGCGATCATTTAGGTTATGGAGCACACAACAAAAACTGCACACGAAAGGGCTCAGCAATATGCAAAGGATGGTTTATATGCCACAGATTCAGCGACAGTGTTTTGCAAGTATTGTAATTGCAGAGTTGGCTGGGGAATAAAAAGATAGCATTGTGAAACATGTTCTACCTGAAAAACACGTGGGTAAGTGGCGCGATACCGAAAGTTCAACCCCTGCTGCTAGTACGTCTCAAAGAAAGCAATCTTCTGTGCTTACACAGTTAGATAATTGTAAACGACGAAAAATTTCCAGAGATAACTTCTCGAAATGCACAGTTGAAGTATTTGCCATTGCAAATATACCTCTGGAAAAGCTGGAAAGCAAGGATCTAAGAGCCTGGATTACTGAGTTTTCAAATGAAGAGCTGCCATGTGTGAGAACTCTACGTGAAGTATATTTACCGGGTAAGTTTTGATTTCATTGATCGGGTTCGGTTTAGGTATTACGAGATCGAAACCACATGCAAAATTGAAGGATACCGAATTTGAGTGCGATTTCCGTATCGAACTATCTTACCCGTACCCAACTGATCCACTAATTTTAAAGTATTTTGTTATAATTTGAGGTCTTTCTTACTTTCTAGAAGTTGCATCTGACCACCAAAAAAGAACAGCAGAGGCTCTAGTGGGGAAGAACATCAACATACTCTGTGATTAAACTACAGATAGAATGGGCCGTTGTGTTTTTATCATCATATTCCAAGTCCCAGGCGGATCAAAAAGAGAGCTGCACGTTGTTTCTGTGAACTATCTTGATGCAGGAAATGCTACAAACTGCTCTCATGCTATTTTAGAAGCTCGTGTGTATCATATGATGCAGTTAAAGTGTTTGTTAGCGACAGTGCCCCGTATGAGGGCAGATCAAAAAATAAGTTGCACTTCCCAGTTATGGCCATTAATTACACCACCTATACAGCAACAACAAGACTATAACAGTGTTATGTGGCTGAAGATGTTGATAATATACGAAACATGTACCACTTTTGACCATTAAAAATTGCCTTAAGCAATCATTGTATCGACTAGGTGGAAAATAAATTAAATACTTAATTGTGAATCTATTGAAGTGCGATACGGACCATGAAGCTGATTTTATGTAATACACTGTAACGTCACTTTTCCACATAGTTTCCAAGAGACTCCAAACATTTCTGCGAACACATAACCAACTTGTCGATGCCGGATGCATAGAAATTTCCTCCAGCGTTCTGCAACCACTCGGAGACAGCAGCCTTCACCTCCTCATTGTTCTGGAAACGTTGACCACCGAGCTCCATTTTGAGCTTACCAAACAGATAAAAGTCGCATGGCGCTAGGTCGGGACTGTAGGGTGGATGTTGCCAGACCTCCCACTTGAAATGCTGCAGCAGTTCTCTTGTTTGGCGGGCCTTGTGAGGTGTTGCGTTATCGTGCAACAAAATCACACCGGCGCTTCTCTTTAATTGCTTTATGCAACCGGTGCAACCTTTGACAATACGACGCTGCGTTGATCGTCGTTCCTTTCAGCATGAATTCCATGTGCAGCAAACCCTCCATGTCAAAGAACACTGTCGCCATAACCTGACCGGCTGAAGGTTGAACCTTGGCCTTCTTTCGTTGTGGTGATAAGGGGTGCACCCATTCCATTGATGTTCTCTTCTTTTCGGGGGTGAAGTGGTGGACCCACGTTTCATCGCCTGTGACTATTCGCCGCAGAAACCCGTTGCCGTCTGCGGCATAACATTGCAAAAATGCCAGGGAGGATTGGAAACGTTGTCCCTTGTGCTCATCGGTGAACCCATCTTTGACACAGCTTACGATATCCAAGGTCCTCGTGAACAATGGTGAACACACTGCCATACGACATGTTCAGCTGCGTCACGATTTCTCTCGGTTTAATGTGCCAGTTCTGTCTAATGATCGCATTCACACTGTTGACCTTTGCACGGGTCCTGGACGTTGCGGGCCTACCTTCGAGATGGTTGTCCATGATATCCGTGAGTCCGGCTTCGAATTGTTGACATCACTTTACAATACCTTGCCGGAAAATGGCCCGCTTTCCATACACAGCACTAATTTCATGATGAATGTCTGTGCAATTCTTCCTTTTGGCCCATAGGAATCGGATTGTCGCATGCACCTCATACTTGGAGTGAACGTCCAGTTGACATGCCACTGCATTTGGCCGCTATTCACACAATACTAGACGAGACACTACAGCGACCTGCCTAACAGACGTGTGGGCAGCATCTGTCCCTTTCTCTGCTGTGCTCACGTTTGCGATACACAGCGCACTGCTGCGGCGTGTTAGTGCAACTAACCTTTTGACCCCGTGTTATGAAACATTAAGTGTGTTCATAGGGGATCATTTAATGCATATACAGTGCTGGGCACATAAGATCAGCTTGGTTGGCAATAGTTGGGTCACAGTGATAACAGATTTAAATCATGTGGTTGCGGTAGTAAAGTCTGCATTTTTGAACACAAGAAAGTGAAAATATTATTTACAATTCTTAACATCAAAGTATGGTGCTTCAAAATAAGCAAAGCTTTTTCCTGCACCTGTCATAACCCGATGGAATAGCTGGTTGGAGGCTGTCTTCTATGTGAGTGTTTATTTTACTGATGTTACATTTTTCAAGAGGTCTGACATGAAAGACATCAACAACTGTGGTATTAAGTACTTGAGTGATCTGAGTGACCAAGAAGTGAATAGGCTTCACTCCAACATGGTTTTTGTCACAGATCATGCAGCTGTATTGGTTGACCTCCTTACTGAACTTGAAGGGTCTCTGTATCCTACCTCTCATCTCCTTTACCCCAAACTGCATAATCTTGACGCCAGTTTTACCTTCATTTGTGAGGGGAATTTTTCTGCGGCAAGTAATGATGCTTTGATTAAGCTCATTCCTCTACAGCAGACTGCATGTAGAGACACATTTGTCAAAGCTGCTAATTCTTCACAGTGCAAGCTAGCCACATTGAAAGCTAAAGACCCCAACCATAAGAATTTTTTTTCAATTTCTCAAGCTTTGTATCCAAAAAATATAATTTTGAATAACACTGATAAATTAGATGAGCTTGAGAAATTGTTTGGAGTAACAGATCTGTCACAAAATGATATCTGGTCTGGTTACTGTTCTCTGAAACATGCAATTCAAACCCAGATGAAAGAAAGTGCAAAATGTGATGTGATGCTTGGATTAACTGCAGTTCAGACAGAGTTCAGGATATTTGCTAAATACTGTCTTGAGTTGTTGTGGACCCCAACAAGCACTGTAGATAGTGAGCGCGTGTTGTCTCATTACAATACAGTGGTTACAGACAGAGGGTGCAATTTGAAAAAAGCAGTGCCGAAGTATCGACAATGCTTTCGTTTGCACAATGAGTTTGTATTGTGTGTGAACCAAGGACAATAATTGCACTTCATAAACTTCGAATCGTTAAAATTAATAATACCATGCGATTATTTTAACTTTGTAAATAGATGCTAATTTTGGAAAAATAGATGCTAATTTTGAAACAAATAGATGCTACTTTTTTAGGTCCCTACTTATTTACTACTCTGTACAGTATAACATAATCTGCAAAGAGCCTTATCTCTGATTCCAGTTCTTTACTCATATCACTTATATAAGAAAACATAACAGTCCAATAATACTCCCATAAGAAATTCCCCTTTTAATGATTACAGGATCATTTGCCTCCTCTAATTCTCTGAGTTGTATTTTGCTAGAAGTATAGCTGCCCTTCCAGTCGCTCATTTGTCTAGTCCAATTGGACTCATGATCTACCCTACAAAATACCCTAGATAGGAGTCAAAACTGAAAAGAGATGGCTCAAGATATCACAAATTAGATAGATCAATCACAGTACAGTACATTTGACCTCCTCGGTGTATATACATCAGATGTAAGTTTGTACTATGTTTTTATTGTATTGAATAGGTGGTAATTAAGAAGTAAGTGTAAATAACCACCTAATCGATACTTTATTAAAGTATTTATACTTACTTCTTGATTAAACATCGATACGGTCATGAAATGGACAACTTGTAATAGGTGGTAATTGACAAAATTATTTTTTAAAAAATTTGTATCACAAGTAGATCTTCAATACGGACAAAGAAGATGAAATTTATAACCTGCAGTATAAGGGCCATTCGAAAAGAAACAAGCCGGAGGCTATAAAATGAAAACCTGTACCGTTATTTGAAAAGTATTGCCCAGCACTGTTGAGGCACTTGTCACACTGTGACACATGGCCGTCTCGTAAAATTCGTGGGGCTGTGTTGTGAACTAGTTCCCAACGTACCGCTTGATGTCATGAGCTATGAATTTCATTATGGTCCGTATTGACAATTGATCACTAAAAAAGGGTAGTGAAGAGTCCACCTATTCAATACCATTAGCTTAATATAGTGTCCGTCTGACTCATTGGCTGAATGGTCAGCGTACTGGCCTTCGGTTCAGAGGGTCCCGGTTTCGATTCCCGGCTGGGTCGGGGATTTTAACCTTCATTGGTTAATTCCAGTGGCTTGGGGGCTGGGTGTTTGTGCTGTCCCCAACATCCCTGCAACTCACTCACCACACATAACACTATCCTCCACGACAATAACACGCAGTTGCCTACACATGGCAGATGCTGCCCACCCTCATCGGAGGGTCTGCCTGACAAGGACCGCACCTGGCTAGAAATAGCCACACAAAATTAAGAATATAGTGTCCCGTACAATTGGTACCTACTAGTATCGACCCCACATATTTTGGGTCACCTTCAGCCATGATCCAATTGGAAAACATATGCTCACATACACCCAATAATAAACAATCTGGTATGTCTCAATTTAAAATCCAAGTCTAAAACATTCATGAAGTCCCACAAAACATCCAAAATTGAAAGCAAATGACATATCAAAATTGCTACGGCTCTTACAGTCACATGATGTTGACATATGTGCCAATTTTTGTATCTTAATACACTTTTTTGTTTTAGCTGAAGTTGTTCCAAACCAGAGGAACGAAACATATACTTTTTAGTCATTTAACTAAACTTTAAGCTAGAATATGTTTGTGAAATTACATAGACTAGCCACAATTAGCAAATAAGTATTGGGATACTTCCTTCAACCTTAACCTTAGTTAAGTTGATGCCAATATGGGATAACAATATTTATAAGTTGTCTCTTAGCAATAGCACAAAAGAAACCCTGAAAAACTGGAATTCAGGATCCAAACTGGATGACAACGGTGAACATGAATGATCTACCTTACGTCAGTAATTCAGGTAACGATATATTCCCAGCTAGGATAACAACACCAATACACCTCCTCTCTGTTTACCCAAATGTTTTGAACTTTATCACATGAAGTCAAAAGTCTCTTAATTGGGACTGTAGGAAAAGGATTACCTTTACCAATCCCACTTTTTCTTTTAGATTGCATATTAGACTAATGTAACAATGTTAGATGTGAATATGAAAAAAAAAATTACATGCATGATTTGAAATAAAAGAAAAAATTAAACGCTCAAAGACGTAATAAACATATTGGCCCCCTTTGATGTTTCACTGTTGGTAATAAAAGAACCAAATGAGTTCAGTGCTGAGACAGATAATTATAGTTTAGGATGTATAAAGAATAACTCATTCAGCTCCAAAAGCGTCAAAGTTATATAGCTTCAAAATATGGCAAAACTGTTGAGGATACAGCTGTTTACATATTACAACTATGCCAGTGTTCAGTGTGTTAAAATCTACTGAGGCACTTGCAGGAACATCAAAGCAAGCAAGGGTTCAGGAGTGGCAAGCCAGATAAATGAATGGCTGCTGCCAGATGAACAGCTCCCTCCTGGTCATGTGGCAGAGTGGGTGATTTGGAAGTCATGCAATGAACATCACCTCCCACAAGTCCAACCCGTCGAGCATGCCATGGGAGATGGGTAACGTCATCAAGTAGAGAATAGTCTATGGGGGTGAAGTACAGTGGGGACTACATGTGCCCTGAGACCACTATGGTAGCTGTGAAGGCCCTGCAGGAATCCTGACAAAGATGGCACCTAACAGGGCTCTAGTGAAGTCATGAAGGTCCTAGCAAGTCGGTGATGGACATCAACTCGCTTTCAAAGATATAAGGAACATAAGCCGGATGGATGTAACTGACGACAATCCTGGCAAGGAACAGGATTACGAATTGGAACACTGAATATACAAACACTGACTGGAAAGTAGAAGAGGTTATAGACATGACGGAAAGGAGAAAACTGGATGTATTAGGGCTCGTAGAGACTAAATAGAGGAGGGAAGGTAAGAGAGAGTTTCAGAATTGTTTTTGATTATACTGTGCAGGAAATGAGGAAGGAAAGCGAAATAGAGTAGGAGTGGTAGCAAGAAATTGATTGAAAGAGGAAATAAAAGGGATAAGTGACAGGTTGATGAAAGTCAAAGTTACAAAGGAAAATCCTGGGAAATTGCACAAGTATATGCTCCAAAAGTAGGATGCATGCAACAGGATAAAACTATGAGGAAGAATTGGAGAAACAGTTGAATGGCCAAAACAAGGTAATAATGGGGAATTTGAATGCTTATGTAGGCATCGAAGGAAAGGAATATGAGAACATGCTTGGAGCAGAAGGATGGGGAAATAGAAATAAGGAAGGGGAAAGGCTACTGGATTTGTTCAAAAGAAATGGGATGATGGTCAGGAACTCGTGGTTCAAGAAGAGAGAAAGCCATAAGATAACCTGGTACAGCAGTGACTGGTGTAGGAAATCCATTGTGGATTACATGCTCTAGGACTGTGAAATGAAGAGGAATGTTACAGATGTTAGAGTAAGACCATCAGAGGCTCTAGAAAATGACCACAAACTACTGGTAATGAAACGGCAAACAATGAAAGAAAGAAAGAGGACATAGAAGCAAGAAAGACGTATCAAAATATGGAAGCAGAAGGAGGAGAACACCAGGAAAAAATCAGATTGAACTTATCAACAGATGATACAAAAACAGGAGATGAGGAATGGGAAAGGTTGAAGAGGACGATAGTAAAAACTGCACAGGAAGTTTGTGAGAGAACTAGTACCAGGAAAAGATGCAAGGAGACGCCATGGTGTAATGACAAGAGTCAAAAAGGCAGCTTGGGAGAAGAATAAGGCTTTTTGGGTATGGTTTCAACAGAGGACAACAGAGACAAGACTTTAGACCAAAAAGCTAAAAAGTTTGTAACAGAGGAGAAGAAAAACTGGACTGAAAAGTGGACAAACATGATGGAAGAAGATAGCAAAGGAAATAAGAAGAACTGAATGGAATGGTCAAGAGTAAGAGGAAAGGCATGAAGGAAGATGTTATAATGATAGATAAAAATGGAAATGAAATGCAAGAGGAAGATAACCTCGAAGGAATGTGGAAGGAGTATTTTGAATATTTACTAAACTCAGAAGGATGCATTGAGGAGGAAAGTAGAAGCAGGGAGGAAGGAAGGAAGAAACACAGAAAAAGAAAAAGACTTGACATGGGAAAAAGTGTAGGTAGCACTGGACAAGATAAAAGGAGGGAAAGCCCTAGCCAGGTTTACATGAAGTGAGTATTAAGCTGGTGAAGGCAGCATGAGAGGGAGGAAAACAGTGGCTTTATCATGTGTTGAAAGTAGTATGGAAGGAGAGGAAGACCTCTGAAGACTGGAAGAAGGGGATAATCATTCCCATCTTCAAGAAGTGGAATAGGAAAGATTTTAAGAATATTATAGGGAATTCACATTGATATGTTGCTGTACAAAGGTGTTTGAGAAGATTCTGGAGAATAGAACCAGAAAGAGGGTGGAAGAAAAGTTAACAGAAGAGCAGTATGATTTGAAATCAGGAAGGTCCACAGTAACCTTATATTCACAGTAAGAAAATTGGGGAAGGAAAAATGAAAGTGATGAGCATAATTATGAGTAGGGTAAAGATATACTGATGGCCTTCTTGGACTCTGAGAAAGCATAATGATTGTGTGTGCAGAAACAAGGTATGAGAAGCCTTACAGAAAAAAGGTGTCGAGAAGCAGACAGTAGAAAGAGTGAGGAAGATGCACCATGGGAGTGTCGGTTGTGTGAAAGTAGGGGATGAGAGAAGACTGGTTTGAGCAAAAAAGTGGATTAACACAAGGAAGTGCTCTGTCACCTTTGCTCTTCATTGTAGTAATGGACAAGGTAATGACAAAAGTGGCAAGGATAATTGGGGAAGGAAAAATGAAAGTGATGATGTTTGCAGATGACTTTGAGTCTGGGGAAAGAAGGAAGAGGATATCCAGAATCACTTACATTCATGGGAAGATGAGGTGGAACAATATAGAATGAAATTTAATGCCAAAAAAGAGTGAAATAGTGATCACAACTAGAAAGATGGAGAGACCTATTAGGGGGATAATGCTTGGAGGGGAACAGCTTAGGAAGGTAGAGAGTTTTTTTGCCAGTGGTTTTACTATAATCTATCAGCTTCATGTCTGTATTGATGATTTGAGCACACGAGTATGAAGGAGAAGTTGTCCATTTAATCAATACTTTATTTTACAAAGTGTGCAGAATATTTACATTAACACGTTCAATGCGCGTGACGCTACTTTATAAGCAGGTGCGGAGCATGCCTAGCGGATGCTAGGAAATGTAAATCACAGGTCTCCCGCATGGTAAGAAAGGCTCTGATTGTCATCCCGCACATCGTGTAAGTCCAGTCTACTAGCATATTCATCCGTAGCCATATTTGCGCATGCGTATTCCGTTTCCCGCGTATTTTCTCTCCAGAGTTGTCGTCGTACGTCATCATTCATTTATGGGATCTTTGAGTAGCAAGACCACTTCAATGCGAGCTAAGACATTGCATTTTCTGTTTATTAATTCTTCAGGAGAATTACGAGTGGTTCCGCTTTTGAAATAAATAAATTCCACTACTGCAATATGTTCAGTAAAAGAACAGAACTTGTAATTGTCGTTTATTCTTGCATCATATAATATGTGTATAACATGAAAGAACTTCTAATTGTTATTTATTCCTCATCACATTTATAAGTAACTTGAAAGAACATGCAGTAATCATTTTTGACTGCGTCGTGATGTTTATCATTTTATTTATATTTTTTTTTCTGATGGCTGACAATGTGGTTCTTTCAACATCACGAGACCTACCAATTAGCCAAAGTATTTCGTTTTTGTTTGTCAAATTCTGTAATAGAGAAGTGTAAATATGAATATATTTATGTCTGTAACACACTTTATGCATTTGTTTGCTATCCGCGGTAAATAATGCACAGTAATCTACCAACGCACGTGGCGTGTGATCCGTCTGGTGACCAGTATTACTTCTCGATTTCAACCATCGTGCGGGTCACGCACCAGGCGCGTGAGTGGGATAAGTCCACAAGTTCGATAGAACTCATCCTACCAACGTACAAAACTTTGATAATTACAACTTGTAAAGAGTCCCACACAAATATTTTGCACAGGTTGGCGGGTATGTCTCGCTCTGCTAATACACAGTGAACGTGTTAAAAGACAGTACCGGTTTCGACCTGTAAATAGGTCATCATCAGCTGTTGATGAACCTGCTTAATAGCGATTGTGCAGAATAAAACACTACTAAAATTAAACAAGAATGCCACTATTCTAATAAAATACACAATATTATAATATTTACATATGGTACAATAAAGGACTTTGACTTGATAGAGTCCTATGAATGCCACATGCAAACTCATTCAGAGCCATCACAACGAATTTCAACAGTATATTGTAATCATTGGTACATTATTTAAGTAATTAATTATACACCTTATCTGGTATTACGTCGCACCGACACAGATAGGTCTTATGGCGGGTAGAGAGTTTCAAGTTCCTGGGAAATATTATAGAGGAAAGTGGAAGAAATGATTAGGAAATAGTCGAGTGTGGAAGACAAGTAGGAGCATTCTTGAAAAGAAGGAGCAAGGATGTCCCTTAGAGAAGCAAGAGAGTGATATACAGGACGTACTATGTACCTATTCTGACGTATGGAGCTGAAACTTGGGTAATGAGGCAGAGAGCCACGACTAAGATACAGGAAAGTGAAATGAAATTTCTGAGAAGCAGGATAGGAGTGACAAGAATGGATTAGATGAGAAATAAGAAGGTTAGAGATATAGTAAAAGAAGAGCCACTACAGAACAGGAGAGAGACATCTAGACTTAGATGGTATGGACACCTGAAGAGAATGACAGAGGAAAGGATAACCAGGAGGATGCATGAAGTGTAGATAACCAGAAAACGACCAAGAGGAAGATCAAGAGACAGGTGGATAAAAGGAACGGAAGAATATGTACAGAGAAGCGGAGAGGACTGGGCAAGAGTGATGAGGGAGAAGTGGTGGGAGGACAAAAGATGATGGAGAGACTTATGTTCCAAGCAGACCTGGCCAAGAGCTGGAAACTGCATATGATGATGATGATGATGATGATGTCAATAAACATCGTTCAGGTGTCATCAGATTCAGGTTAAACTTTATGAAGTAGAGATTCAGAATGGATTCCACATTATGCAAATACGGAGAAGAGTGGATTACATGTAGTACATGCCGAACCAAACGCACGGAGGAAGGTCTGCTCAAGGCAATAACTAATGTACTTCAAGCGGCCAGCTTTTGGTCCAAGAAGTTTAATCCTGTGACAACAGTGTTGTATTTTCTTTAAAAAATAAAAGAAAAATTACGAATTTGCTCAAGGCAATAACTAATGTACTTCAAGAAGCCAGCTTTTGGCCCAAAAGTTTAATCCTGTGACAACAGTGTTGTATTTTCTTTAAAAAATAAAATAAAAATTATGAATCTCTACTGTGATTTGAATGTACCGTATTTTGTTTCTGACTAAATAAATAAATAAATAAATAAATAAATAAATAAATAAATAAATAAATAAATAAATAAATAAATAAATAAATAAATAAATAAATAATGTTATTTTGCTTACCATGCGATCAATTTCCTCCGACATTTCGGTCGCACTAGGCACTATCATCTTAGAGGTACTGGCCGTAAGATTAGGTGACATCTGTTTTGAGCAAGAAATGTGAAGATAGTTCCACATGTAATGGAAACTTGATAGAATGAAATGAAAAAAAATTATTAATTGTCAAAGTGGAGATTATCCTTTACTTACAGGGTCTCTCTTATAAACCCAGACCGAGTGCACATGCGCATGCGCATGCGGCCGCCTTGCTTTAAGCTTGTATGCAATCTTACCTTATAAAAGATGCTGGAAGTGTCGTCCTTCATAATGAGGGATCCCATAAACACCATTAGAATTTTCCGCACACCAACAGCAAGAGTTATGACTGTTCAACGACCATTAAGATGAAACCAGGCCTCATCCGAAAAGAAGACAAGCTATGGTTCGAATAAACGATCATTCAGTGATGCAAGATACCACTCACAATATCTCGCTCTTGTGGCTGGATCAGCAGGTTTTAAACAATGGGCCCGTGTAAATCTGTATGGTTTGATGTGTAACTCTGTGTGCAGAGGAAACAGAAAGCCCTACTTGTTGTGTTAATTTTGTGAGTGATTTATTTGGTGACCATTCAGGATTTGCACCAATGTCATCTAGCTTTTCCTCTGTTAAAACTGTTTTTTTAATATTGAGCATCGAGCCAGTAGTTTCAAATTTATTTACAATTACATGAATCTGTGCTCGAGAAGGTGGCACTTCACCAGGAAATTGCTGAACAAATGCATCGTGTGCCCATCAAGCTGACTTGTACTTAAAATAACTGTTACGTATCAAAATACGGTGTTGCAATGATAACTGTCTCACCATGTTAACAGTTTTGATTTAGACTGGTTATTGATGCTAGGTCAAACATGTGCATGCTTCCTGCAAGACCAAGAACCATGCACGCTGCTTAGGTCTCGGAGAGTAGAAACGCCGCTGGACAGTCTGGATTTATAAGAGAGACCCTGTATACTGTATCTTCACATAATCTCAAAACAGGATCTAGAACACATTCATAGTGGTGATGGTTATCTCTTAAAGGGAAAAGCAGAAAGATTGTTAGCCCTTTCTAATCCAATGCTGTATTATAAGAAAAAGTATGTGCCTCTCTGTATTTGCATGAGCTAATCTCAAGAACGATCAGATTTTGATACACTTTTCACTGTTGTATAGAAATATAGGACCAGAGATCCCTCTGGCTGTGACTAACTGCCAAGGTAACTTAAATGTAACAATTAATGTACAAAATATAATAAAAAGAATACATAAAAGAGCGTAAGATACATTTTACTACTGAGGTTAAAAAAAATTAAAAATTAAATATCAAGGAGATTACAATTTTATTTTTACCATTACAGAAACAAAGACTATACTAAAAAGGAAGAAAAGACATAAGATAAACCTAAGATACATTTTCATGCCAAGGATGAATTAAGAATAAAACTAAACATCTAAAATGTGTCTAATAGATTATGATATTTTATAATAATTAATTTGCTGAAAATTCACTTTCATGACTTAATAAGTCATTGGGACATGTTTTCTGAGTTTTGACACTACTCTACTATATTTCATGTACAATAGTTTAAGGCCATTGTATTATTGAGAGGCAGTGGTATAGCAGAAGATTGAAGTATATGAAACCTTAATTTATGGTGATATTAGTGAAGGAAGTCAATAAATACAAAGATCTTACAAAAGCAACATAGTTTAAACAGAAAACAGGATCAACTATGCAAACTCATACAGAGCCATCACAACGAATTTCAACAGTATATTGTAATCATTAGTACATTATTTAATTTAAGTAATTAATTATACACCTTATCTGTCTTTAAACCTCTGGGACTGCACATATATACTGTATAACTTATAGAGGTAATAGTCCATAATTGTAAATCTAAAGCAAAATCTTATCCTGATCTATGTATGCCAATTTCTTTAAATCTATTCGTTATGCTTGTGTTGTTTTTCTAAATTGTGTTATTGTAATATCAACAATGTAATGCTTGTTGTAATTGGAGACCGACCGACCAAATTCATACATTCAATCGTGTTGAACACTGCCAAATTAATCCAGGATTGTTCATTAATGGTTTGGGATAGGACTTCAGTGTCACAGAAGATCTCATCCGAAGCTCTAGACAGAATCATGCATGATTTTTGAAATACAAACCCACCCATTGGTGGTTTCAAAGTTTTGTTCTTTGGAGATTTTCATGACGAAAAGAACAAGAGCTGACAAGGTGAATGTTTCTCTAAATAATTTGGCCAGATGTATCAAAGCTGGCTCTTAGTATGAGCATGAGAGTATGGTACCATTTGGAGAATTATGGATGAAAAGAAAAAAACAATCTCAATAAAGATTTATATGTTTCCAGTTCTACCCATATGTTGGTAAGTTGTTCGTTTTTATTTCTTCTGCAGGTATGTTCTATGTCACTTTTAACCTTTTTAGTTGGCGAGTCTGATTGTCTAGATCTGCATTTGCATGCTGAATTCTAAGTCTCTTCTCAAGGAGGTCTGGGTTTCCATCAGACGTCCAGTCCTCCTCCATAGCATAACGGTTAGTATTATTAGTTGCCATCCTCGGAAGCCCGGGTTCAATTCCCGGTACTGCCGGAAATTTAAGAATGGCAGGAGGGCTGATATGTGGTTGGAATGGTACATCCAGCTCACCTCCATTGAGGGTGTGAAGCGCTGCATCACCTCAGGATGAGGACACGAGTTTACCTTTTATCAGCACTTTACTGCAGCACTTCTACAATTCAGTTTCCATTCATAAGTGGACTAGCGGTACCTGTGTGCTTTGCAGTGAGTTTTCAGAAGTTCAATGACAAATGTAGTGGCAAAGTAACAAGGGTAGACATCCAAACATTTTCAAATTCCGTAAATAACCTCTTAATATACACTATGTGATCAAAAGTATCCGGACACCTTGCCGAACACGACGTACAAGTTTGTGGCGCCCTCCATCGGTAATGCTTAGCCTTGATGACAGCTGCCACTCTCGCAGGCAGGTGCTGGAAGGTTGCTTGGGGAATGGCAGCCCATTCTTCATGGAGAGCTGCACTGAGGAGAGATAGCGATGTCGGTCGGTGAGGCCTGGCACGAAGTCAGCGTTCCAAAACATCCCAAAGGTGTTCTATAGGATTCAGGTCAGGACTCTGTGCAGGCCAGTCCATTACAGATATGTTATTGTTGTGTAACCACTCCTCCACAGGCCGTGCCTTATGAACAGGTGCTCGATCGTGTTGAAAGATGCAATTGCCATCCCCGAAGTGCTCTTCAACGGTGGGAAGCAAGAAGGTGCTTAAAACATCAATGTAGGCCTGTGCCGTGATAGAGCCACGCAAAACAACAACGGGTGCAAGCCCCCCTCCTCCATGAAAAGCACGACCACACCATAACACCACCACCTTCGAATTTTACTGTTGGCACTACACACGCTGGCAGATGACGTTCACCGGGCATTCGCCATACTCACACCCTGCCATTGGATCGCCACATTGTGTATCGTGATTCGTCACTTCACACAACGTTTTCCCACTGTTCGATTGTCCAATGTTTACGCTCCTTTTGGAGTGGATCCTGATGCAGTTTGGAATTCCTGTATGATGGTCTGGATAGATGCCTGCCTATTACACTTGACAACCCTCTTCAACTGTTGGCGGTCTCTGTCAGTCAACAGACGAGGTCGGCCTGTACGCTTTCGTGGTGTACGTGTCCCTTCACGTTTCCACTTCACTATCACATCAGAAACAGTGGGCTTAGGTATGTTTAGGAGTGTGGAAATCTCACGTACAGACTTCTGACACAAGTGACACCCAATCACCTGACCACGTTCGAAGTCCGTGAGTGCCGCGGAGTGCCCCATTCTACTCTCTCACGATGTCTAATGACTACTGAGGTCGCTGATATGGAGTACCTGGCAGTAGGTGGCAGCACAATGCACCTAAGATGAAAAACATATGTTTTTGGGGGGTGTCCGGATACTTTTGATCACATAGTGTAATTACATTGCGTGCAACATCTTATTATATGCATATTGTGCTGCAACTCTAAGTATATGTTGTAAAAAAAAAAACAATTTTTTAAACATAGCACTCCTTTAAATATGTTTCAGTTTTAATACAACAGGATTTCTTCTCTGCAAACATCAATAACTGTATTTTTGAACTGAAGATCCTTTGACATCTCAGAAAGTAGTGTCTTCTTAATGCCCTAATGCCCAAGAAAGACAAACATGACAGTCATTCACTGGTCATAGAATTTAAAAACAAAGTTTTGATCTGTTTAAGAGCACTCATATTACGTTCACTTGAAGCAGCTGGTGCAGGCGAACTAAATACAGAAGCTTTGTCACTTGTTCGAAAATATATTTTAAGTCATTGTGGTGAATCAATTTCAAAGGTTAAGAAGTGACAAATATTCTCAGAATCACAACAGATAAGACTTAACTCATATTTCAGTTGCTCTTCTTTGAAAAATGGATACCGAGCGAGTTGGTCATGCGGTTAGGGGCGTGCAGCTTTGAGCTTCTGTTCGGGAGATAGTAGGTTCCAATTCCTCTTTCGGCAGTCCTGAAGATAGTTTTCTGTGGTTTCCCATATTCACACCCGGTAAATGGCAGGACTCTTACCTTAATTAAGGCCATGGCTGCCTACTTTTCCCTCCTATCCCTTTCCTACTCCATTGTTGCCAAAAGACCTATCTGAGTCGGTGTGGCTTTAAGCCAATTGTAAAAAAAAATAAATTAAAATGGATATGCTGGCAATAATTGTGGAAGTTTTCTTTGAAGAAAATTTGTAGTCATTGTATTTTTTTTTTCATTCAACAGTTCCACAAAACTTACTCCTTCAAAATCTTCAAATCTTATTTTTTTCTTTTTCATTTGAACAATGAATTAATCTAAAATTTTGTAAGTGGGAATAAGCAGTTTGGTAACATCTTCAGTCTTATACTCAGTGCTGTCATTTTGTAATAGTCTTCCTTGGTTTCCCCATTTTCACACCAGGCAAATGCTGCGACTGTACATTAAGTAAGGCCACAGTTGCTTCCCTCCCACTCCTAGCCCTTTCCTATCCCATCGTCGCCATGAGGCCTATCTGTGTCAGTGCGATATAAGGCAAACTGTAAAATAGTAGTCTTCCTTGCTTACAAGAGTGATCTATTTCTAATCTCTTTAAAATAGCATAATATATTTTTAACCTGATTGTTGCACATCTTTATGTCAGATGTTCCCTGAAGCACACTGAACAGATTGTCAGTGAACAAAAATACTTTGCCAAAAAGGCACAGCAAAAACAATGAAGGTTTAGTCATTTAATTTACTAACAGGACTACAAGTGCAACTAACCGACACTGTATCGTAATCATCGTCATTTATTACATGACACGCCTGCTTCAATTCTGAGAAACAAGATTTTATTGTTGCAGTGGCTCAAGAATGATAATTCCACTTTGTGACACTGTGGGCAGGAAGTATGAAACCTTGTTCCTGATAAAGTTCACTCCATTTTACAGTACTACAGAAGAATGTGTGAAACATAGTGAGATCACAGATGTATGTCGAACTCTTGTCTCATTTCTCTACTGGGTTGGGAATGAAGCGAGATGAATCTTCGTTTTTATGACCAGATACCATTCCTGACGTCAACCTCATCAGAGTGGGGTGGTGATGGTGGTGATTATTGTTTTAATAGGAAGTACAACTAGGCAACCATCCTCTATTAACACTTATCAGAGAGAAAAAATGGAAGGAATCCGACACTTCAAAAAATGAAGATATCGGCCAAAGGAAGACAAGGGCCTTGAAGGGTATGAAAATGAAAGACTCCCTAGCCCTCGCAAACCTTATAGCATCAGGGTTGAAAAAAACAAGATTTGACCAAGGGAGGTCGAATAGAATAGATGAAAGTGTGGAGCCTGGCTGAAGTAAGTGGAAGAAATACCAGGACTCAGTTGAGGATCCTGTGGTAACCAACCCACGCTCCAAAGTTCAAAGCATTTGGAGTCCCTATTAGTCACCTCTTACGACAGGCCGGGGATACTGAGGGTGTTATTCTACCGCCCCCACCCACGGGGGAGAACCGCATCAGAGGAGTTAATAACATGAAATGAATGACGGGATAATAGGAAGGGATTGGTTGTAACCCGGTGCCAGCGCATAGCTTACTTCTGTCGAATAGCACCAAGGAGTCTCCTCAAGATCACCAATAAACAGTTTAATTTGTTTCAAACACCAGACTCATATGATGGGCATAACAATGGATGTGTGGATCAGACTGTTGCACAAGAGACTGAACAACTGTATGACTTCCTGCTAAGGCTGCTGCCCCATCGTAGGTCTGGAATATTAGTCTATTCCTGACTTTTGAGAGTACTGTATTAAGTTATGCATAATAATGGAGAGCAATCCTTTTGCACTATTTTTTGATACATCGAAGAATCCTATGAATATTTCCTCAACTCTGTCTTGTATTGCATATCTGAATATAATGCTAAATTGAGCTCTGCATGAGACATCAGCTGTGTCATCTGTTTGAACACAAATAAATTGTGCTTCATCTGCTTCATTCCTTACTCTTTCTTGTAACATATCAGTTATATATTCTATCAAGTCATTCTGCATGTCACTAAAAGTACCTATGAAGCTTGAGTTGGCATGTAAATGATTGTTTAGATTTTGTTTTGAAGAGTTCTCCCTGTTTGCTGACTTCACTATAATGTGAAGTGTAAGTTCTTGTTTACCTAGTAAATAATTGCTTGGATAAGGTGACCTAGAATTTTTCTATTGTCAGCAACTTTTCATAGTGATAAATAGTAGCAAAAACTTTCTGACAGAGTGTGTTCAATTTGATTACGGTCTAACATATGAAAACTTCCACTGTTCTTTAAATGTTTTTCTGATTTTTCATACTTACACACTTTATGATCAAATTTCTCCTTATTGTTGAGGTGGTGGTGGTGATTATTGTTTTAAGAGGAAGTACAACTAGGCAACCATCCTCTATTAAACACTAATCAGACGGAAAAATGGAAGGGATCCGACACTTTGAAAAATGAAGATATCGGCCAAAGGAAGACAAGGGCCACGAAGGGCATGAAAATGAAAGACTCCCTAGCCCTCGCAAACCTAATAGCGTTGGGGTCGGAAAATAACAAGAGTTGACCAAGAGAGGTCGGATAGGATAGATGAAAGTGAGGAGCCTGGCACAAGTAAGTGGAAGCAATGCCAGGACTCAGCTGAGGGCCCCGTGGTCGCCAACCTACACCCCATACTTCAGAGCCCCTGAGGCCCCTTTTAGTCGCCTCTTACGACAGTTAGGGGATACCGTGGGTGTTATTCTACCGCCCCCACCCACAGGGGGCCTTATTGTTGAGATGCCATATTTTCTCCAATCAGATCCACCTCCAAAACATGTCCATTGCGCAGCACATCATCATCAAATTTCTAGCGAAAGAAGGCACCAAAGCTTTGGAAATTTTGAGAAGGCTCTATGCACAGCTTGGGGAAGCAACTCTTTCAAAGACCCAGGTGTATGAATGGCACAAACAATTTTTAGCAGGACAAGAAGAAGTGGAAAACGAGCCTCACCAAAGATGACCGTGGACAAGCATCATTGCAGACAACATTCGTGCTGTACGTGACCTTATTGAAGAAGTTCAGGGCATTTCTGAAATTGCTTCACTCGTAGAAATAAGCTTTGGAAGTGTTCAAGCCATCTTCAATGATGAACATGATCTTCGGAAATTGTCTGCCGTGTGGGTTCCTCGTCTTCTCACCCAGGAACAAAAAATTCCACCAGGATGTTTGTCGGAGGAATCTGGATCACTACGAGGAGTAAGGATATGATTTTTTGTATAGCAATGTGACTTGTGATGAAACTTGGGTTCATCATTACACCCCAGAGTCAAAACAAGCAAGCATGGAGTGGCGAGAACAAGGTGCAGCTGGCCCAGTCAAGGCCAAAACACTCATTTCTGCTGGAAACGTGCTTGCAACTGTTTTTTGGGACAATGCAGGCATTTTGCTTGTGGATTTCTTGCATGAACAAAGGACAGTGAATACAGCCTATTACTGCCATCTTTTGGTCAAGACAAAAGCTGCATATTGCAACAAATGTCGCTGGCAACCGATTTGAGATGTTCTTCTTCTGCACGGCAATGCAAGGCCACACACTGCTGTTGTAGCATGGAAAAACTGGAGGATTTGCATTGAACACCTCTAGAACATCCTCCTTACAGTCCGGACTTGTCACCTTGTGACTACTACTTGTTTGGACCACTGAAAGAAAGAACTGAGAGGAAAGTGATTTCATGATGATGCAGTGATAAGAGGAGTATGCATGTTCTTCTTTTTTCGAGGATGGCATAAAAAAGTTGCCAATTCAGTGGCAAAAATGTATCTCAAATTCGGGAGACTATGTAGAAAAATGAGGTGCTTGTTGTGTATTTATTGGTGGATTCAGTAAAATTTTAAAAATAATTTCTGTTTATACATAATTCACCTAGTACTAACAGGTGGGAACCATGGCAGGAGGGTTCTCAGAATGAGGAGATAAAGGCTAAGTTAGGAATGAACTCTGTTGACGAAACTGTATGCATAAACTGGTTTCAGTCATGGGGTCATGTGAGGCGAATGGAGGAGGACAGGTTACTAAGGAGAATAGTGGATTCGGTCATGGAGGGTAAGAGAAGTAGAGGGAGGGCAAGACAATGATTGGCTAGACTCAGTTTCTAAGAATTTATAGATAAGAGGTATAGAACTAAACAAGGCTATACAACTAATTAGAAATAGAGGACTGTGGCAGCATTTGGTAAATTCACAGAGACTTGCAGATTGGAATCTGAAAGGCATGACAGTCTATAATGAAGATGTACAGGACATATGTATTGAATGTTATCCAGGTGGTAACAGATATGCTCTGCAACAAATAAATCTAAAGAAGCAAGAAGGCCCTTTGAAACCTAAATCAATGTATGCACAGTAAAAATCAGTGACAGTGAACGAACCAATTTTTGCAGTAGGGATTCATATGTGTTTGATTCACGAACCTTTCCTCCGCGACAACTGGAGCGCAACACCAATTCTAAAAGTTGACTCTGCAAAGTCCATTGGGATATCAAGGGACCGATTTTTGCTATTCTGATAATGATAAGCAGAAACAAAGAGACCACCCAGACTACAATGCTCTGTTCAAAATCTGACCAATACTAGACCGCCTACAACTTGTTCAAAGGAACTTCCGCATTCAAAATTTTGTGATCGTTTAGCAGATGATTTGGTGAGTAGTGTTTGGGCTGAAATCACTGAAGTATCAATCACAAGCAAAAAATGTGGGAAGGCTTGTATGTAGGTAGAGATCATTTTCCACACAGAATACCTGCAGTGGACGTAAAGAAGGAAGAGCATGTGCAGTGTACGTGTAAGGTATGCTATGACAACACCGGCTGCACTATGTGATGTAGGTGATGTTTAGAGTGTTACCATACCAAAGCTAGGTATAGGGAATAACATTGAACAATGTGTAATTTTGTCGTTCAGTGACTGGAAATTATTCAACTTTATGAGTGAATTAGAAATTTAAGTGTATGAATGAGGATATCAGAATGTACCAACATATTATAGCCTGAGTTTCTTTCCATTGCTGAAGAGAAGCTTTTTTTTGCATTGATTTCATGCAGTAGCTACTTTTTCAAGAATATTGTATATAAAACTGTGTAATTATATTGCAAAAACTGCCAGAACTGTGATTGTCTTCCTGAAAGTCTAAATCATACCAGCAGAGGATAGAGATGCCATCTTGAATATCTGGGCTGGTATTGTTAAGGAAGAGGTTGGTGAAATCCTATGTTTGGAGTGCGGTGCTGTATGGAGTTGACGCCTGGATGCTAAGAAAGGAAGAAGAAATGAGAATAGAAGCATTTGAGATGTGTTCAAAGAGAAGGATGGAACAGAATACCCTGGGCAGAAAAGGTAAGGAATGAGCAGGTACTGGGGAGAAAAAAAAAAAAGAACCTATTGAATATCATACATACAGTATAAGGAAAGAGAAGAGAAAGTTTGCTGATGGATACTTTAGAAGGATTAGTAAATGGAAGGAGTTGGTGGACAGTGTCAAGAGAGCAAGAAGCTACCAACAAACTAAGAGAACAACTAAAGACAGGAATGCAAGGAGAGATGATGTGTGAAGATCTGCCTAAGGAGACATGTTCCAGTGAAACTTCATTAGTGTGTTCCTCATTAATATGTTTTCCCACTTAGAACATGGTAAATTTGAAATTCTCATTATATTAAATATATAAAAAATAACTCACTTATCGCGTCACAAATTTTTGCTGTTTCCACTTAGTACAATCATATTTTTCTTAGCCCCGAAATGTTATTTGTCATCCCTTGTGAGAGAAACGTGATTTTCAACTCAGGTAATAGCCATTGCTGCACTTGCACAATAATGAGGAAAGGCCTTGAATTCCTGAACTTCACAGGAAAAGTTGCACCTTTGTCGAGCAAGTTGTTGGCCTCAGGAATGTTCAGTCTTGCTTGCCAGTTAGCAGCGAGATTGCTGAAAAACAGTGAGCCTGTTTATGCTTGTATTTCACATTCCATTCAGAAGTTAGAAATTTATTTTATGTTGAGTGCTACAGTGAAATGTAGTGAATATTTGTCATGTGATACGGTGGGCTATATATATTTTTTTTTGCAAGTACCTTTACGTCGCATCGACACAGATAGGTCATATGGCAACAATGGGACAGGAAAGGGCTAGGAATGGGAAGGAAGCGGCTGTGGCCTTAATTAAGGTAAAGCCCCAGCATTTGCCTGGTGTGAAAATGGGAAACCATGGAAAACCATCTTCAGGGCTGCCGACAGTGGGGTTCGAACCCACTATCTCCCGAATACCGGATACTGACCCCACTTAAGCGACTGCAGCTATCGAGCTCGGTGAGGGCTATATCTGGATAAGAATCATGTGAAATTGACTAGTGTGGTACATACTTGCCTTGTGATAGTCTAGTTATGGAATGGACAAAGTCGTGAAATTCCTTACTAATGAACACAAAATTAAACTCCGTCAGAGAGTGGACTGGCGTCCGCATATTTAAGCGCGCAGAGATTGCAAATGTTAATCTTGCACCTTTGAGTTTCGTTTCAATCACTCAACTTAGTCGAAGTTTTGTCGATTTCAAAATGGCGGACAAAATCATTCCTCCCGGTCGCACATGGTCAAGTGTAAACTCCAATATTCATTGTGTAAGAGTGTGACCAGAAATAAATGCTTAATAACCCATTGCTCCGAAATGATAGGCTTCTACTAACATTTGTTTTGGAAAGAGTGTGATCTGCAATAATATTTCTGATACTTTTATAGGCCCAAGTGCACACGTTTTCATATGTGCTGTCTGGTGTTTATTACACCTTTCAGTACACTTGTTATTTTATAAGCCCCAGCGGAAAAGGTTTTCATATTTGTTCTCTCTTGTTTTTTCACACCTTTTAATAATTTCCTCTCATCTTCAGAAATTGTAGATATAATTTCACTGTACCCACCGATACGTGACGTAAAATGCCACGTCGGGAAAAATCGTATCTGGTGTTTCATTATCCGTGTTGGATAGTTTTTATTCATATATTCAGTAGTACTTTTCTCACTTAACACGTTCTTTTTCCTTGTCCCCTGCAGAAACGTCTTAACGAGGTTTAACTGTATATATATATTATAGATACCGGGCTGAGTGGCTCAGGCAGTTGAGGCACTGGCCTTCTGACCAAAACTTGGCAGGTTCGATCCTGGCTCAGTCTGGTGGTATTTGAAGGTGCTCAAATATGTCAGCCTCATGTCAGTAGATTTACTAGCATGTAAAAGAACTCCTGCAGGATTAAATTCTGGCCTCAGCATCTCTGAAAACCGTAAAAGTAGTTAGTGGGACATAAAGCTAATAACATTATTATTATTATTATTATTATTATTATTATTATTATTATTATTATTATTATTATTATTATTATTATTAGTGGTTCATAATGTTGAGATGGCTCAAATCAAACTTAACCAGGTGATGCGGCACATAAAAGAATGGCTGATGAGTCACAGGCTAACACTAGCAGAACACAAAACGGAGTACTTCTGACGAGGAAAATGATCGAGACTCCTGTGCCAATGACTGTTGGAGTGTTAGTGATTGAAATGTCTACGAGCACAAAATATCTAGAAGTGACACTTGACTCCAAGTTCACATTCTGGAATCATATTCAGAGAGTGATAGATAAGGTAGTAAAATACATGACTGCACTTAGTAGACTGATGGGAAATATTAAAGGTCCAAAATCCAGTAAACGACACCTTCTCATGTCGATGGTTCAGTCAGTGCTCCTGTATGGCTCTGAAATCGGAGAAGGATAGCTGCCGTACAAGAGAGAGCAGCTTTACGTATTGCATATGCGTACCACACAATTTACGAACCTGCAATCCTTACGATGGCAGCAATAGACCCAATATATCTATTTGCATTGGAGCGACAAGAAATCTGGCATACCCAAGGAGAGCTGGGATAGAAATGTGCAAAGAAGCGTGCCTTCAGTCAACGGATGAGGCGATGGCAACTCAGATGGGAAAGTGACCCTCGGGGTAAATGGACCAAGCGACTGATACCACGCTTGGATATCTGGGTTGAAAGGTTCACGGTGAAGTCAACTATTACCTCACGCAGCTTCTAACAAGACATGGATAGAGTTGGCAGAGCGAGTGATGCAGCATGCACATCGATGATGTACTTCACACCTTCTTTGTGTGCGGCCATCGGATGATAAGAGAAGATGTGTGGAAACTGAATTGGGAGAACTGACACCAGATAATATTATTTCTGTGATGTTATGAAACCAGGAATCCTGGGATCGTGTGGCAGTGTATGTGGAGGATGTCCTTCGTCAGAAGAAGAGGGATTTGGAAGCGTATGAACGCCCATAAGAGAGACAGGAAGAAAGAAGTAGTCTGAAAAACTAAGTAAGCATGACATCACCCTGAAGTAATGCGAGAGTGGTTCCGGGATGATGATACCCATCGTGGGGAAAGGGTGTGTGGTTTCTAGTGGGTAAGAATCACAAACACTTGTGGAGTGTGGACCCTTCACAAATGTCTTCTGAAGATTTTCCACAGTCCCTCGTAAATAATAATAATAATAATAATAATAATAATAATAATAATAATAATAATAATAATAATAATAATAATAATAATAATTAATATAAATGTACTTTAAAGAAGCCACAAGTGTTTCCTGAAGGCCGGTGATGCTTTGTGGCCATAGTTTGTACACGAACATTGTAAAGGAACTTCAATTACCGGACCAATATTGCTGGATAGGCTCTTTGCTTTATTAAGGTTGATTTAACTGGCCATTTCATTATCCTGCCAATGATCCAGTCTGGAGCAGGGCAGAGGACATCCACTGAATTCAATAGAAAATATACAGATCAGATTAAATTAATGTATTTTTTAAATAACTTTCTGGTCCAAGAGGAAAGGCTTCAAGACCTGCAGGTCACCATTTGGAAACCACGTAAAGCATGTAAAGCATGTTCTAATTACTGTAGTTCTCTAACCATTCATCCAACAGGGCTGACATAGGTTTATTCTCATCTTAAGTTGATACCTTCAAGACTGATATTAATAAATATATTGGAGGAGAAAGTGTTAATCTTTCTTAACATCATCCTGAAATCTGGTAACCTTAACTCTTTTGATGCCGGGCTGTAATGTAGTGGTTGCGCTAAGAATGCCAAGACAATTTCAATGAAAATGCACACACTAAGGAAAAATATTCTCCTACTTACATTTTTGGAGGTAAATCCCTGTTCTTTTTTTTCCAAAGCACAAAGGTGAATAGAGAACATGTGAGTGTGACTATAATTGTATTACAGTTCCATTTTCTTCATGTAAAAGTGTATGAATATGTTTGTATTTTTTGAAAAAAATTAAATTTCACAATTTGATCTAATTTTTACAAATATAGTGTATTTTTATCATGGGTATGATACCTTTGTGAGAATAATCAACTAATTTTGAATAAAAAACTAATGTTTTACACAATTCTTAGTACGTTTTGAGAATTATGTATTTTTACAAAATTATGCACGCGCAGGTTAAATACACAATAACCTCTTCTTTACTTCGAACACCTGTCAGTCGATAAATTATTCTCTAATGAATCACTTAGTGTTAAAACTTCATGTATTTTAATCATCTTTCATATACTTATCCATCCTTACACTACTGGAAGTAAATAAACAAACGAATAAACAAACAAGATAACAAGCAAGTCACACAAAGTGGCAGAATGCAGAGCGCGAAACATACAATGCGTTGATAGAAAGCTTTTTATAGAACTTCACTTATATTGATATTTTCAGATAGTAAAAGTTTCAATCTTCCTCGTGGTATTACTCATGCTGCCATCGTGCAACACGAATTGAAGATACAGGCGAAAGAAAAACATGGGCGACAGATCGGCCCCTGGCAATTTTAGCAGCCGCTCACATGGCTGATAGATCAGCTGCGTGGCACTATAACAGTTAAATTACCAACAATCATGTTTGAAGGGTTGTTAACATACAGTGGTGGTTTTGGTGGTTTTTTTTTTAAGAGGAAATACAACTAGGTAATCATCCTCTCTGAACAAATTAAGTGGAAAAGAAATTTAACATAAAACAAAATTATTTATTGGATGAAGGAATTTGGAAACGAAAAATTATTGAATTAAGCCAAAAAACCACTAACAAATCAAAACGGAACGTGAGTTCCCTGAGTAACAGAACACTTGCAATTTACATACCCTTGATTAAACCACTTTCGCAAAGAAAGTGGATGACGAGATCAGCAGTAGTCACGTCATTGGCTAGTATGCATTCAAGTGTTTCCTGCAGGCCAAGACTCTGTCTTAGACCAGAGAGATCAGCACACACTGTGAGGATGTGGGCCACGGTGAAGTTGGAACCACAAGAACACACTGGTGGAAGGGTCTTTCCTCTTTAGGAGGTAAGAGTGCGAAGATAGTAAATGACCTATCCTCAGCCTACACAAACTATGGCCTCTCTTCGTGAAGGCCAGAAAGAGGACCACTACACGGTAGTGGTCTTCTTAAATGCTGTCAGCTTGTTGGGAGTTTGGATAGCTAGCCACTCCGATTATCACGATGCCAAGATGGTTCGATGTAGCTGAGAACAAATATGTTTACAGTAGTATAAACAAAAGATAGTATAGTCTACCAACCTGTTGGGACAGTTCCTGCACCTGGTTACTAGCCACACTGCTTTCTGCACTCTTCGCGTTGGCGCTTGCCAGTTGAGTCTTGAGATCGGCAATCTGCTTCTCGTACTTGTCCATCTTATCATGTCTACAACAAAAACAAAGAGCCTATTGGGAATTGCATCAAGAAGTGCAAAAGAAATATAACCTTCATTTGTAGATATACACAGCCAAAGTCCTTAACCCTTTGAGGGTCAGGTTTTCGAAGCACTGACATGCTCCACATTTTAGGTTTTTGCACGCTCATAAATAAACCCAGTTATAAATTAATGTAGAGGCACATAATACATTATAATGTAAATCTACAAATATCATAAAATCATACAATCTTAATGATTAATAATGTTTTTTCTGTGGTATTTCACAAAATGTGGTGGTGGACACAGATGTTGCTACAGTCTTTGCACTAATATATGGTCCTTTGGTTCTCTTTTTGGACTGATTTTGTCATTTTTAGGTAGGGAACTATTATTACTGAAATGAAATGACTAGATTTGATATAAATGATTACACAGCATGAGCTGAGAAAATATATGAGTGTGGATGAATGGATCAGTAGACTTTTATGGTATATTTGTGTACATCACTCTCAACGTAATTCCTAAAATTACATCAGTCCATTTTTGTACTCAGGCTGAGAGAGGAATTCACAAATAATTATTTTCAATGAAATGTGCACAATACAAGTTTTGTGCCTCTCTGCAGATCATGGTTGTAATTCTTCTTAGTCACTATCACTTATTCCTTCTCCCTCAATTATGATTTTTCAGGAAGGAAGTCATCATAAACTTCTTCATCCGTATGGGAAAAAATCAGAATTCTCACTTACATCATTCATCAAAAGTTTGTTAATTTTCTCACTATTTAATACTATTTCAGCATGACTGTAACTTCTCAGGAGGATACGAACAAGCGCAAGCTTCAGTAACGTAGTCAATAGATGGCAGATAGCGTATGTGTTTTAATCATTGCTTGAAGAGATACAGAAGCAAAGATATGATACACAATATTGTGCCAGGAACGCACAGTACATGCCGTGTTTATTAAGAGCAATGTCGTATAATTATCACGCACGCCGAGAACTCCAAGCTCACTGTGTTTGCATTTGCCAGGACGAGGCAGCGAGTGAGCGAGCGAACAGCTGTGCATGATGTAGATTCAGGAGCAAGGCAGAATATCCCGCCCAACTTCAACCTACCTCGTGGCGAGAACTGGATGCATCTGGAATCCATGGGTCATGCATTCAAGAATTTTTTATTCAGAAATTTACAAAACATTTTTAATAATGGTCATATTGTCTAGGGAGATATGCCATTCTGTAGCCAGAATGTCTCTGTTGTCAAATCTCAAGAAAAATCTATCAAGGGATTTTCAAGTAAATCCACTTTGAAATAATCACATTATCATATGACGTTTAGGCCTTGACAGTATAAAAGACTGAGCGATAGAGAGACATGCTTCGGCAAGGGCTCTGTCAGGTCAGACCCTGTGTTATTCTGTCCATCAGAAAGTAAAGTCAAGTGACGACATGGTGACTGTGAAACGCGACTTGTAAATTCTCATGCCGAGAATTGAACTTAATGTAATTCTTGAACTGTGGAACTTAATGTTTCTTCAATCAAAAACCAAGCGAAGTGTTTAACTTATTTCATTGCTGTGCAAGTGTTAGAACATTATTTAATATTTCAGTAACTGTTATATTTAAATATGGTAGCAGGTAGAGACCCTCCTTGGAGGCAGCTCTACCCAGGGAGTGGCGCCCCTGCCTATGTGAGTCCCAGAGCACACTGTCCTGGTGTGTAGTATTTGGTAAGGGTCCCAACTCAGGGTTATGAGTGAAGACCTCAACGACATCAACGGCAGAGAAGGTGACCTTCGGTACGGCGGAGATGTTGGAAGAGGCAGCCCTGTATTTGGGGATTAATATGAGTACAACACACAAAGGGCACGACGGTTCCACATGTTAGTGGCGGTACCCCGACAGTGTCTGTACCCCATGTTAGGGGCGACTGAATCACAACTCACCAACACGTCTGGCAAGCGTGGTGTTTTATTGCCGAACACCTTCCATAAACTCCTATGACTTCGAATTTTCAAATGAAACTACCCCAGGTGAGTAGAGTGAGAGACTCAGAATCTCACACTGACAATACGTCAGTCTGCCTCAAGGATTCTGGGGGAGGCAAAAATTTGAAAAAAACGACTTAAAAAGTTAGAATAGCCACATACAACATAACAACTATGAGACTAGCTGAAGACCTGGAAAGACTAGAACAAGAACTGCATGACATAAAATGGGATATTCTGGGTATTTGTGAGACTCACCTTCAAGGAGAAAAAGCTGAGACCCTTCCATCAGGTCATGTCATCTTACATAATAACGGGGATGCTTCTACATATGAGGTTGCTATTCTTGTCAATAAAAATATCAAAGAATTCATACACAAGATGATTTGTGTCTCTCTCAGAGTGATATATATCATCCTCAAATTAAATAGTAAATTCTCCATACAAGTCATACACGTCTGTGCTCCAACCAGTACTTCTGACGAAGAGGAAGTGGAACAGCTGTATGAAGATATCACCAAAGCGAAAAATTCAGAAAAGACACAACTCTGTATCATCATTGGAGAATTCAATGCAAAAGTGGGTCAAACGGAAATCGAAGACCCAGAGAACATTAGTACATATGGACTAGGTGATCGAAACAAAAGAGGAGAAAGATTGCTAGAATATCTCACAGCCGAAAATCTCTACTGCATGAATACTTTCTTTAAAAAGCCCATCCAATGAAAATGGACATGGAAGAGTCCCGATGGACAAACCAAGAATGAGATAGATTTTATCCTGACCAACAAGAAGAAATATTGCACAGATGTTACTGTTCTCAACAGATTTGATACAGGAAGCGACCATAGGCTAGTTCGAGCAACCTTCACATTTGATCTCAAACTTGAACGGTCCAAAATGACAAGGGTGTACACTTTTCCAAGAGTAGAGGACTTAGAAAAACATCAATCATCATTTCAACAAGCTCTTACCAAAAAACTTAACCCAACAGAAGATTTGAAATACTTGGACATGAACAAACTTAATGAGAAAATTACAGTCAGTATTAAAAATGCAGCAAAGGAGATCCCATTGAAGAAAACTAATAAGAGGAGCCGACTTCCACTTAATACCATGCAGCTCATTAAGGACAGGAAGACAATGGACAGGGATACAGCAGAATACAAAAATCTTAACAAGACTATTCGCAAGGAAATAAGAAAAGATCTAAGGAAATTTAATAATAACATGATCATGCAGACAATTGAAGAAAATAAAAACATGAAGATTTTAAAGAACAACATGTCTACAGGAAGACCAAAAATTACAAAACTTAAGAACCAAAATGGAGAAATAGTCACAGATAGGCAAAACATTACTGAAGTTATTAGAGATTTCTACTACAAGCTGTATACATCAACCCTTAATAAACCACCCAGTGATGAACAACTAGCTCAGAATTATACACATGAAGTAACACTGGAAGTAACCACTGCTGAGATTGAAAATGCACTTAAACAACTAAGGAATAAAAAATCCCCTGGGGAGGATAAAATAACAAATGAAATGCTGAAATTAGGTGGAAGAGATCTGCTAGAAGCCATGAGAATACTCATCAACAAGTGTATTAACTGGAAGAATACCAGAAAATTGGAAAAATGCTGAAGTGATACTTCTCTTCAAGAAAGGTGATAAGGAAAATTTAGAGAACTATCGTCCTGTGAGTTTGTTATCACACCTTTACAAGCTCCTGACTAAAATTGTAACCAACCACCTCACAAGAGAACTGGATTTTTATCAACCTGCCGAGCAAGTGGGATTTCGTAAAGGTTTCTCAACTGTTGAACACATCCAGACTATTCGTCTTCTTCTTGAGAAAATCACTGAGTACAACATCAAGATTCATCTGGCCTTCATTGATCATAAAAAAGTTTTTGACTCAGTGGAGATTTGGACAATCATGAAGGCACTTCAAAATGCCATGATAAACTCAAGATATATAAAGCTCCTGGAAAACATTTATGATCAAGCAACAATGGTAGTCAGAGTGGACGAAGACTTCATCACCAATAAAATCCCAGTTGGCAAAGGAGTTCAACAAGGTGACACAATCTCTCCAAAGCTGTTTACTCTTGCCTTGGAAGATGAATTCAAAACCCTTCATTGGGATAATAAAGGAATAAAAATCAACAGGTTATATTTGAACCACCTGCATTTTGCCGATGACATTGTGCTCATAAGTGAAAATCTAGATGAGCTAGAAAGCATGATCCAAGAATTAAAAACTGCTTCTGCTAAATTGGTTTGGAAATGAACATTAATAAAACAAAAATACTAAGCCCAGACAGTCAACCAGTTAAAATGGGAAACCAATATATAGAAGCTGTCGATGAGTACATCTATCTTGGACACAAGATAAAACTTGGAAAAGACAACCAACGTGCAGAAATTCCTCGCAGAATAGGTATGAGTTGGACAGCATTCTGAAAACTAAGATTCATCCTCACCAACAAGGATGTTCCAATTAACCTGAAGACCAAGGTTTATAATATGTGCGTGCTGCCAGTTGCTACTTACGGTCTGGAAACGATGACTCTGACGAAGGAAAGTGCTTGCAAGCTTCAGCGAACACAACGAGCCATGGAGCGACAGATGCTAGGGATCAGCCTTAGGGTTAAGATCCGTTCAGGGGACATCAGGAGAAGAACGAATGTAACAGACATCCTAGAGAGAGTAGCAAGACTAAAATGGCAATGGGTAGGACACATAGCTCAACAAGACTACAACAGGTGAACCTCTAGGATTGTTCACTTGAGACCATGGGGACATAAGAGAGGCATTGGAAGACCCCAGAAGAGATGGCTTGACGACATAAAGCTGTTGGCTGGAACACGCTGGTTCCAAGAGGCTCAAGACCGAAGACGATGGAAGCATATGTAAGAGGTAGCAGTGGATTGAAATAGGCTAGAAAATAATAAAAAGAAGAAGAAGTTTTTTTTTTTTTGCTTTACGTCGCACTGACACAGATAGGTCTTATGGCGACGATAGAAGAAGAAGTGATATTTAAAAGTGTTTGAGATATCTCATCGTTATAACACAAGTGTTTGCATATTTCTTGCCATTCAACACTTAAGTGCTCCTTAGCTAGTGATAAACTTTGAGTACAATAGACTGTGCCAACCGTACTATTAAATATGAGTGACTTAAACTGATAATCCATTACATTGTTAATCTTTACTGGATTTGGACTTATTTCTGCACGTAATTGTATATAATTGCTCCAAAATATTCTTCAGTGACTTTTTTATTTTATGAGACTCACTGTGCTAAGAGTGACTGACTAGTTATTATTTATTTCATCGCTATTAACAGTGTCATACAGGTAAACTCTTTTTTGTGTGTCAAGAGTGACAGTATTATTTTTACATTGTGGCGAGTAACCACAGACAGTATATAGCAACGGAACTGTGTTTAGATGCATCATTTTTCAGTAGTAAATAAACTGTGTTCCATCATTATTTCATTTGTGTGGTAACATTTTCGTTTCTTAAATCAATGCTATCCGCATTTTCAACTTTAACATTTTGAAATGACATTCATTAACTTCTATCTGCAAATGTCAAGTGAAGTTTATTGGCATATTCCAAACAATGTGCTGTCTGCCTATATAAATTAAAAGGCACTACTTTGCAAATTTTGGTGACAAGTGATTGTGAACGTGTCGGGGGACTGTATGACTGTGGACACTCGTATAAAGCTAAACTACGAGTGATTACCCCGCATCAAGATCGCCGTAGACCTCCGAGAAATTCGAGACCTTCAGATATGAGGTACGGGTTCGATTCCATGGTGGCGAGTAGACTTGGGACCACGAGTCCAATTCCATGGTGACAAGAGGATCCTGAAATACGAGTACAACCCCACCGTGACGAGAGGACCCTGGAGTATGAGTTGCCTGCAGAACCATTCTGGAAGACAATTCAGGAGACGGCGGTTCACTGTACCAAGGTGATATGAATTTGAAACTTGCCAAAATTTTGAATAAACCAAGAGTTCAAAGTACATTTTCACATATTGTAGATAGAACCTGTCCTCTTGTACCAGTGCCTAGCTAGTTTTGCCTAGGAAGTGTCTTGAGAACTTTAATTCATGCTGTTTTCAAGTAACAAGTTAATATGGACTATATTTTACTGGTACAATATATTGCATCATAACTGCTGTGGCAATTCCTGTGAGACGCAATATATTGCGCCATGACCTGAAATATTTTTTCACACGTGGAACGTATCAACTTTTTTTTTTTTCCCAATGACAATTTTACCCAAAACATATTACTGTATTCCCAATCGCTTTCCTTTCCAAAATGCAGATTCCCAACACATTTTGTTCCCAATTGAAAATTTGCCATTGACATTTTCCCCCAAACATCTCTTTTCCAGTAGTAAGTTCCAGTAGTAACAAGCCATTAGCAGACATGATATAGGCTTCTTGAGCTTATGGCGTGTCAAGAAAATAAGGTGAAATTTTTTACATTTCGCAAAGAACTTTGCTCTGCGTCTTCAGAAGAAAATCTTGACTGTTCACGAGGAAGACTTCTCCAAGAATGAAGTTTGAATTTAGACAATAATAGAAGTGGAAGTGGTACGTTCATTCATCACCAGATAGCCCACCGTATGCGATATATATATATATATATGTTTTTTACAATATGATGAATAACAATGAAGTAGTAACCATATAAATCATATAAACAAGTATATGTATTACCAGAGGGACTCTAAAGGAGAATCTCATTATTGGACTTGTGTTAATAAAACAGAATGCAGAGCAACAACCATCACTAAAGGTTCTGGTGATAACATTACAGTAGTTAAAGGAAGAGAACATGATTATGCCTCTGGTCAAGAAAAATTGGAAGCAGAAGTAGCCATACATTGGCTGGATAAATGACCTACAGAGCACAGAGAAATAACGCCTACCCAAATACTTTGAACTGAGCTCCCTGGAATACCTGCAGGAGTTTTAAACCAACTTCCTGAAAGAGAAAATTTGAAAAGAACACTGAGAATCACATGAAACAGAGACCAATTGCCCGAAACAAGATCACTTGAAGAATTAACAGATATCTCTGAATGCTATAAGCTAACTCTAGTTATTACCAGCGTTAATAGTTACCAGCGTTTGCAGTCCATATGTTACAATTGGTATGAAATACTGTTTATACAATATTAATTTTGTTTTCTTGGGTACTTTGTCATACCATAAAAGCTCTCTGACTTGATGATGTTGTACCTTTACTTAGTCTGTTATTAATTTCAGGGTTGATTTCATTACTTCCATTAACACGTTGACGACGGCGTATTGTTTTCCGAGTTTATTCATGAGGAACGAAGTGAAAAATGAGAGGTACTTGAACTCTAATGGATATATTACATACTATTACACATCTTAAGTACAGCCTATAGGCGTTAGGGTGCACTGTGTGCTGAGACCGCCCGGCGGGTCTCATCGTCCACAAGTAACGCACGAGGTTTGCGCGCACTCTGTGACCCGCCGGCGACCTCACTGAAATTGGCGGTCTTTACTTGAACTCTAATGGATATATTACATACTATTACACATCTTAAGTACAGCCTATAGGCGTTAGGGTGCACTGTCTGCTGAGACCGCCCGGCGGGTTTCATCGTCCACAAGTAACGCACGAGGTTTGCGCGCACTCTGTGACCCGCCGGCGACCTCACTGAAATTGGCGGTCTTTATGCAGCATTGTTTGTTTTGATCGAACGTAGTGTTGTGAAGCAACATGTAAGTGTGTGTCTATTCTTATATTTGTACATATTTTCTTCATATAAAATGATATGAGTAATGGAACAAGCATGTTGAATAATTTCTTAATTATCCTAGCTCCTATGTACTCCCTGCATGTCCCACTCTATACAAAGTTAGTTTGCGTGATGTAGAGACGAACCAGAAAGGACGAAAGCATAAACTGTGAACGGCGCACGATACAGCTCCAGTATATATAATGTGTCATGAGACCGCTGGCGAGTCTCACCGTCCAGAAGTAAAGAGTTGGCGTGACCCGCCGGCGGGACTCATAGTCGCCAATGTGTTAATAATGCTATCGAGATATGTAAACTGTTCTACATTCTCTAACCTTTCTCCGACTATGTTCACTTGGCTTCTGTTTTTCTCTTTTTCACAGTTTTCTTTTTACTAATTACCATTCCAAACTCCTCCATATTTTCGTTCCAAATGTCCAGTCTTCTTTGTACTTCCTTTTCTCCCTTTCCCCAAATCACCACATCATCCCCCTGAGGGTGGAGGCAGAAGAATAACAGCCATGGTATCCCCTGCCTGTTGTAAGAGGCAACTAAAAGAGGCCCCAGGGGCTCTGAACTTTGGTGCGTGGGTTAGCGACCACAGGGCCCTTAGCTGAGTTCTGGCATTGCTTCCAATTACTTGTGCCAGGCTCCTCACTTTCATCTATCCTATCCGACCTCCCTTGGTCAACTCTTGTTCTTTTCCGACCATGACGGTATTAAGTTCCCGAGGCCTAGGGAGTCTTTCATTTTCATATCCTTCATGGCCCTCGTCTTCTTTTGGCCGACACCTTCATTTCTCAAAGTGTCGGACCCCTTCCTTTCTTTCTCTCTGATTAGTGTTATATAGAGGATGGTTGCCTATTGTACTTCCTCTTAAAACAATTATCACCACCACTACCACCACTCACCACATCATCTGCAAATACCAAAGCATTCTCTTAACTGTATCATAAGCTTTTTCCAAATCCAAAAATATGAATATGACTTCCTTGATCCTTTCCAGATGTTTTTATATTATCGTTCGCACTGTTAAATATCAAGTCTATTGTTGATACTCTGTTTTACACATTTTATGATTTCATCCATCAATATAACTTAATAAACAATAATGGCGACAGTGTACTTCCCTGCTTGAGACTTTTTTTTTGTATAAAATGTTTCAGAGTCACCACTCCCCACTTGTATACTGCTTTTACTCTCATGATACAACATTTTTATCTTGTTAAATAATGATTTTGGTACATTCCTTTCAGTAGGCATTCCCATACATGTTTTCTCTTAACTGTATCATAAGCTTTTTCCAAATTCAAAAATGCAAATATGATTTCCTTGTTCCTTTCCAGATGCTTTTTCATTATCGTTCGCACTGTAAATATCAAGTCTATTGTTGATCTATTCAGTCTAAAGCCATATTGTTCTTCCTCTAACTGTGTTTTTCTATTATATCCCACAGTCTTTTTGTTCTATGACTTTCTCCATTATTTTTAGCCCATGTGATAATAAGGTTATACCTCTATAATTTTCACATTTCTTCCTATTTCCTATTTTGAATAGTGGCACAATGCTTCAATGCTAAAAGAAATGGATTGGTATTCAGGACAGGATCAATCATGCTGGAATACAAAACATACAAAGAAAACAACAGAATGTGGGATTATTTACAAATATTAGGATATAACTTTATGCTATAAATTTCTGATTTAATGTATAATTAATTTTATTATTGTGAATATACAGACATTAATTTTCACAGCAATTTTCTAAGTATATGTGAAGTAATTGTGAAGATACAAGAAAAGCAAGGCAAGGTATTGGGGAAGGAAAATAATTGGTAATAACTGCCTAAGAGATAAGTAAATTTGGAAATAATGCTCTAAGAGGAAGAGTTCTGTATGGAAAAATTGATTTAGGAGAAATGGACAAAAGTACTAAATGTTATAGGGAAAGTTTGTTTTGAAAAAAGAAAAAAGGCTTGGGAAAAGTGTTAGTGAACCCAGGAGACAAAGCACATCACAACAAACATTAGTCAATGTCATATTATTATAGATCAATTTTATGGAATTTCAACATTGTAGGTTTTCATATTTATTTTTCTTCTGACTTTGTGATACGACGTTGTTCGAAGTCCTTCTTCCTCCTTTCATGATGTTCCTTCATGATTTTTTTCTCATTTTGATGGTTATATTTACAATTTTCCTTGCCGATTTGGGCTGATGGTCATGTCTAAAGTATCCCTGCTGGAAATCATGTACGCTATTTGAATACCTGTACACAATGAATGTTCTCACCCCCAAGCTTTATGTGGCAGCCAGTATCTTTCCTATTCATTTTCAGAGCAACAGTTTTTGTTGTGCTAAGTTTCATCTGATACTGTTTGAACTTGGCTACCTGTTCATTCAGTCTAGTTAGTACCTCTGCCTCTGTTTCTCTCCAGTTGGCTACATTGTCGGCAAACTCCGATGTTTGTAGTTCTCCGTCTCGTTCTCCTTTCAGGTTTTTAAGAATACTGTCCATGAGAGTAATGAATAGCGACGGAAAGAGTGCGCTCCCTTGTAAGACATTGTATGTGGTATTAAACCTTTCTGAATGGCCATCCCCAACATGCACACAGCTGCTACAGTTGTTGTAAAGCATCTGTTCCTTGCCTGCGAGATGCAGTTGAAACTGGTTAAGACGTCCCTCTCTAGTGTGTTTCCCTGGTTATTATGTCATTATTCTAAAGTCCCAGTCCATGCCCTATTAACCCATTCAACGCCAAACCCGTATATATGTTTTGGTGCAGTGTGTATTTCACTGATCTCATATATGAACGGGATATAGTGTCATGCCTTGAAATTCCATGGAAATGGTCAAGGCAGTTCTGTACAGCAGATATACCACTCCATTTCCTGCATTTTGAAAGTGATCTGATGTTATTTAGCTTTGTTGGAGTGGAACATCTTTCCCGCTAATGTGTAGCCATCATGGCGTCTTGAAATATACATTCATCTCTTGTTGACGAAGAAATTGAATGTTTCCTCATAAATAGTGATTCTGGAGAGCTATATTTTGATAATGAAGATGAAGAATGTATAGGGGAGGATACTGAACTACAAGAACGTGAGAGACAAAGTAGTAATGATGAAATCTCATGCAGAATTGTCACCCTCTCTTCAAATAAATTATTTCTTCCCAAATGTTAATGATTTTGGTAATACTAGTTCTTGGATCAACAATTTTATATTATATTTCAGTAATAGTATTGTGTTAACATGCTACGGCTATGGAGCCAATCTCTGCATTCGGCAGGCGAGTGGGTTTGAACCTCACCGTCAGCTGTCTTGAGAATCTCTTTTGTTTTTGTTTTTGTGGTTTCCCTTTTGCACTCCCAATCAACTGCTGGGACAGTTCCTATTCATAAGCCACAGCCGATTCCTTCCATTTCCTTACCCAGTTCCATTCACCAACATTCATTTCTTATTCATTATCTTCTCAACTGAGGTTTGCATCAGGAAGGGCATCCAGCCATAAAAACATGCTGTAAAATATAATCTCACTTCATCCCTGACCCCATAAAAATGTATCTGTAAAAGTGCTCCTTCCTTTAAAAAAACCCAGCCCAGAGGGTTCGCCTGGTCATCAAAACTCGGCAGTTGAAAGGTTAAATACATGTTAAAGAAACCCGGATAGCACATTTACATCACTCTCTAGTATGTTCATAATTCCCACCATAAGAAATTTAAATTTTGCGTTCCCACCCATGTTGCGTGCACGACGTGCCAGCGACACCTGACCCGGGAAAGGATTTGGTAGAGACCTTAATTTTACGGCCTCGGAGCACGGTAGCGCGTCGGCCTACAGCTGCAGGAAGCGTCAGTCTCAAACCAGTCTTTGATGTGGATCTGTTTTGTTTGAATCGCGTAGCAGTAGCTCGTGTGACATGTTGGTGCTTAATTTTACATTTGTAAATGAATTGTGTAACAACGTACGTAAATTAACCTTTAGAATACCAGAGAGCACAAAAGCGTTCCTCGGCGAGCGAGCGAAAATTGCCGGGAATGCAATAGCGCTCCTTATGCAAGCAGTTTTGTATTTGCTTGTAGTTCTTAGTTTCCGGACATATAGCAGCACAATGCAGGTGATCTAGACTCTTCGGAACCTGTAGTTTCTAAATCTACCACAACTATTGCGCCAATCGCTTTATTTACAGAGATATGATTTTATCAAAGCGACCTATATTCTGTACAACATAAAAGTTTATGAGTAGGAAAATGGCCGCCTCTGCCGCGCGCGATGTGTTCGAGAATGATGACGATTTAGCTGAATATATTAACAGACTCTGTGCCAATGACGACTATATTGAGTCTGATGAAGATGTAGCTATATCAGGGTCATGTAATAATGATGTTGGTGATGTTATTTCAGAGACAGGAAGTGAGTGTAGCGATGACATTCCACCTCGTGGTATTGTCATTAGTGAAAGTGACAGTGATGCTGATTCGGAGAGTGACGGAAATGAAGACAGTGTAGGCCGCGATGCAGGCAGTAATGACAACTGTGCCTACATGCATAACACAGTGTTCAGTGAAGATTCAGTTGGAAATGACACACGGTTCGATCCCTCCCCGCTGTATCTCGAAACACCCGGTCTAGAAACTTTAGTGCCTAGGTCATTGAAATTTTGCAAATAGTGAACAAGAGCATGTATCTGCAGACAATAATATTTTTCAATGCATAATTTTAATTTTGATTTGTGTTTCTTTATCTCGATTATGACTTTTCAATTTTCATTTTGATAATTGTTAAACTAATATTTTTTTATTTGTTATAGCGTTAATATAATATAGCTTGTGAATTTAAAAACATGTAAAGAACCTCCTTTTCTATGATAAGTTAAAATGTCGGAGGCATATCTTCAATAATAAGAAAGTTATAATGATTTTACTGAAACATTGCAATTTCTTAAAAATAAGCCTGGTATTCTTCGCATACACCACCTATAAGCGACTGGTACTAAAAGGGTTAAACCTACTGTATGTACGTGTACAGCTGACGTGTTAGTGCTTAATTTTATGTCTGTAAATCAATTGTGTAACAACGTACATAAATTAGGCCTACTGTACTTACGCATAGTGGTTTGCAGGACATTCAGCTATGGAGAAGAAGAAAGCTAGACAGTTTACAAATGATGAAAAATTAAATGTTATTGAGAAAGCAGATGCTAATCCACACATGAAATGTGTGCAAATCACTCTGATGTTGGACATCCCTACAACAACTTTAAACATAACTGTAAGCAATGTGATAGTTCACGTTTCTAAAAACATTTCTCCTTGATGTTTTACTATGTTGGCCTTTTTAAAATGTATTATTTCTTTATTTCATTAATTATAATTGTAAACATTTGTTTCTTTCTCTTCATCATAATTGCCTTTTACATTCAAATCTAACCTTAAATTTGACAGTGTAATTGTTTTTCATTTTTTAGCATGTTTCCTCTTTATGACTAACTTTTTGGAGCCCACAAAAATGTCCTAACCAGTTTTAGTTGTATTCAGGCACTCCCAGGTCTCTGAACCACTTCCATATGTCTGGTCTAGGCACCAGTGGCGTATCCTGGAATCTCCACTGAGGCATGCAACTAATAACCATGCAGTTAACACAATGTATTAAGTAACTTTCAATTCTACTCGCCCTAATTACATGTAGGTGAATTTCAGCCGAACAGCTTTACTGTAAGTTTCTGGATTGAACGTGCGTACACAATTCTTGTTTTCTGTTTTTAAATTTACGAGAGAAGGTAGAGGTCTCCTGGCTTTTCAAACTGATTTACAATTATATTCGTTTTAGACTCATCCATCGTTAATACAACATGTGCGCAAAATCTAATAAAACACCAAAAACGACGAATAGCACAGGAACAGCACACACAGAATGAACTCACTAATCAGCAAAACACACAATGAATTAACTCACTAGTAAGCCACAACTCAAGCACTGGAGGTAAGTCACCCCAGTGGCTTTGGTCAGTTTTGTCACGTTGGGTTCTCGCTGGGGGGTAATCTGTGGGTCCCGTTCGCTGTAAACTTATACATGCCGACTTTCTCCAAGTTGCTAACAGATGGCAGAGGGTAGCACGGGTATGGGGTGACAAATTCTGACCAAGTTTCAATTGCAGCAACATCTTTCGGAGGGTTTCAGAACTATGTCTGCCACCGAATGCAATTTTAAGATTGAATGCCTTACATCCTTAACTCCTTCATTTGCTGTCTCTTTCTTTCTAGAGTGGAATAGACGGCGAGACTACACAGCACCACACGTAGTCAAGCAACGGAACTAGTACAGTTGCGCGGACCTTTTGAACTTCTGAGAGATGAAATTGTTAATATTTGACTTGAAACAACCTAAAATCCTAAAATCGTACATCAGACAGTTCTTTGTGTTATCATAACGCATGCAGTGAATGCCTTGCATTCAAGGGGAATATGCCCCTGCTAGGCACCGTATCACATGTCTTTTCTACATCTAAGAATACTACAATTAGGGCTTATTGATTATGTTTTCCAATTATTGATTTCTTTCCCTCCCAAAAATGAACATATCCAGTTAACGGGCTGTGAAAGCATCGAGCTGAACAATAATATTTTCAATATTTGTCTATACCTAGCTACTGTTGCTCAGCTCAGCAATCATGCTCATGGTGGAATAGTGAAGGTAGCGAGCAGCAAATGGAGTTATGCAATGGAAAGGGAAAAATATACTTTCCCTTCTCATGCTTACTTTTCTAGAAGTAGCAATAAATTAGAATTGTCTGTTTAATACTCACTGAAATTTAACTTCTGTTGTCAACTGACTTATCTGGGTTTTTTGGCGGTTGATCTCATCAACCTTCTGCTGCAACTCCGTGGTAATCCGTAGGATCTCGTCATCCTTTTGCTGTAGAGAGATCAGAGCATTTTAGCTATTCGTTTTAGAAGAATTGCATCAGTAAAATGAGCTTTCACAGAGAGAAGAGCTTTATTAGTAAATAACTCTCTCAGCATGGAAAGAAAGAAGCAGTTTTGATAAACATTTATTTGGAATGTATTGCTACCTATATGGTTTAAAAACTGGACTCTTTTGAGAGTAGACAAAAGCATTTAGATGCAATGTAAATGTGGTAGGGTAAAAACTAGCTGGGCAGAAAGTAAAACCAATGTAAAATTTCCAATTTAAAATACAGGTTAGAAATCCAACATGGTACAGCTCACATGATGTCACAAAATGCTGAACAGGGCCTGCCAATGTCAGCTCATTGGTCTGTTTCTACATAGAGGGTTAAGGCTTCCTTTAGATGTGTATGTGTTTTCTAATGAAAGATTAATACAGATTGGTTCTGAATCCTGTTACAAAAAGTAACACAGCCCAGCAGCGCATCCTATGTTTGAGAATGGAGAAAACTTGAATTAATAGCCAGATGTGGTGTGAGCTCTAGGGAAGGACCACCAAACCAATGAAGTTTTGAAGTAAAGAACTGAGGGAGTGTGACGTCAGAAAATGGAAGAATGACACATGAGATAAGCAGAAGATTGCATTTAGCTGGAGGGTTTATATCACAGAGAGAGAGGACTGTTATAGACTAGGAAGTACCAAAACATTATGGTATAAGGAAATCGTGTACAAGAACTACTTTCAACCAATCTTGACATACGGAGTTGAAACTTTGGTAACAACCAAAGTAGAGGAAGGTAAAATCTAGACAAGTGACATGAAATTCCTAAGAACTATGTTGGTCAAGACAGCACTGAGTATATTGAGCGAGTAAGCCATGCGGTTAGGGGCGCGCAGCTGTGAGCTTGAATTCGAGAGACAGTGGGTTCAAACCCCACTGTCGGCAGCCCTGAAGATTGTTTTCCGTGGTTTCCCATTTTCACACCAGGCAAATGCTGGGGCTGTACCTTAATTAAGGCTATGGCTGCTTCCTTCCTACTCTTAGCCCTTTCCTATCCCATCGTTGCCATAAGACCTATCTGTGTTGGTGTGACGTATGTATGGCCAAGTGCTTTTTTTAAGTGTTTTAAGACTTTATGACTGATGATGGCCTAATATCAATAGGCCAAAACTTGTACCAAGTTTAAAATAAATTTTATATTGTATTGATTAGGTGGATTACGTCATTTATCTACAATAATTATATTGTCATCAATCGGAACATGAAAATTATAAACTTTGATGGAAGGGTGCTGTCAGCATGCTTTGTTCGAGAATTAAACACTAAACAATGTACTGTAGAAAAGTTCTTCGTTGGTGTTCTGTGATTACCGTCATGGCTGTGAAGCAAAAGAAAGTGCTTTTAACTTTAAAACAAAAGCTTGAATTAATTGCAAAGTTTGGAAAAGGGGAATCAGTAAAGAAATCAGTGAATGATTATTGGATTTATGTATACTTTTTGTACCTCAAGTGTTTTACCAACAATAGACATTGTAATTTTTATATTTATCTACTTTATTGATAAAAGTGTGGTCTTTTTTGAGTGTGTTAATTTTTTATATGATTGCATTTTCAAACAATATAGTATTGTATGTTCTGTATTATTAAAAGTTTTGATGTGCATTGAAATGCACAGATCGTATTATCCATTTTTCAGTTATTCATGCGAATTTGTCCAGTGACTAGCCTGGATAATCGAGAGTGTGCTGTAGCTGTAAAATAAACACACTATTAAACAAAGAATAACATGTTTTGTTCTTCAAAGAACCTCCTCAGATTCTATCAAATAACATTTTCTTTAATTCAAGAAAATTGTTTAGAAATGTAGAATCATTTATATTCTGTTTATAGCTAGAACTTATCTTCAAGAACTGCTCCTGTAGTACGTTCTCTCTCTCTTTGCTAGTCAAACAAAGAGTGCAAGGTGGTGCAGTGCTCCATCATTGGTGTGAGGTCAGCTGGCCAGCCTGTCAGCAACTTTCTATCACATCATGTTCTGGCTATGTAAATGGCCACTTTGATTTGTACTGTTAGCTTTATCATTAACTAGCTGTCGTACCTGGCTTTGCTCAGTCTAATGATTACAAAGGCTCCAAATTTTTTGAAGTACCTTGCTTTATAACATAGCACATACAGTATCTTGTTCTTTCTTTATTCGAATCAGAAGTACAATAGAATAATACTACATTTAAAAGAAACAAACTATATACACAAATATATACAAGTAAAAGGTCTACAACAATATATGTCATACAGATGTCACACCAATTCGGCCCAAAATTTGGCCACTTTGAGGGCATTTGGATTGGCCAGCACCAAGACTTCCATTGTGCAGTTTGATGGACACAGGGGGCAGCATAGCAGGTGTTCGGTTGTCTGAAGTTCACCACAGTCACAAATCCAAGACAACGTTTTTCCCCCACTCAGAATCTCATGTGCATTCACAACCTAACAGTAATGAGCATCACTGGCAGTTACCATGCAGCAGCTTCTTCTTGTGTGCGCACACACAAAACTCGTTGACAATCAACGTCCGCCTCTTTATTAAACATTGCTAGTCGCGGAACTGGTTGTACAGTGCCTCTGTGTAACGTCTTTGGATCTTTGAAAATAGTGAAGAGAGAATGACATTCTATTAGCCTCTACAAAAATGTTTCTCAAGTCCGCAGAATGGCATCAAAACATGCGAGCCTTAGAATTCTTAGAAAGTGCATGGCTACTCAATGGCAGAGTTATGATGTGTCTACTGTACCTTACATTTAGTAAAATTAAGTTTTATAGACAGCAAGAATATTTTTGTGATGGATCGTCATGTTGTAAAGATAGGTGAACAGGTAGGTTAGACCAGGGTAATTGTAAATTGTAATTGTAAACAAAAGTAATGGGAAATTTAAGGCTTTTGATAGAAAAACTTGGATTGTGGGAATATTAGGGTGACCATGTTGGCTAACATGTCAGAGCAATCTGGCACCAAATTTCAGCAACTGTTAGGCGGAGCTATTCGCCATACAGCAAGCTTTACTTTTTGTTCAGTGACAGGGATATACGCGAGCTACAATCTATACGGATTCGCTGAGTGCATTACAATCTTTGGTTTCGTATGAGTTCTCCTATAATTGGTATATTTACAATGTCAAGAGTCTCCTTTATATGCTGGACAACGTCGGTATTTCCATAACTTTAGTATGGGTACCAGGACATGTGGGTATCGATGGTAATGAAAAAGCAGATTGTTTTGCAAAACAAGCTTCTCGTCTTCCTGTTCCGAATACTAACAATATTGTTCCAGCTTCTGATTATGTAGTAGTTATCCGACAGGAGGGGGATCAAGACTGGCAGAATTTCTTTCGACAGACTGCACAAGTCAAAGGTAACTTCTATTATCATTTACAACCAACACTTTTAGTTAAACCTTGGTTTATACGAGGATCTTATACTAGACGACATATTATTAACATCATTCGGTTACGGTTTAATCATGCCCTTACACCACAATATCGATCACGTTTCCATTTAACGCAGGATACAAACTGTTTGTGTGGTACAGATATCCGTAATGGCGACTCCAACCACATTTTCTTTGAATGTTCTTTATATGCCAACCCCCGTAAAAAACTTCTGAATAACCTCAAGCGACTCAAGCAGGTTTTTCCTACCAGTGTTTCTTGTTTGCTCTGTAATCCTACAGTCGAGATTATTCGAGTGTTAAATTTGTTTCTAGATGAAGCCAATATCGTGTTATAATTCTGTCTGTAATGTAGGGTGAGAATTACTCATGCTTTTCAAGGTTCCATTTGAGTGATTCCTCATGTCATTAGTGTATTACTCGTGAGTGCTATTTTGGATTTTTCGTGTGGGTGAAGCTTTAGACGCAGTGTGCTTGCAAGATTGGAAGTTTCCCGTATGACAACAGGCTACTCTAGCAAAAAGGAGTTGTTATGTGATATAGTGAAGTGCAGTGTTTTGTGTTGTTCTACTTGCCAGCGCAAGCATCAATTATTGAACTGACATTTTTCATTTATACTAGTGTGTTTACATGAGTAAGCGAGTATTGACTGGGTGAAATGTCGTAGACACAGCCCATAAGCATCAGCAAGCAAGCAAGCAAGCAAGCAGCAACTGTTGGTTTGTGAACAGCTACTTTGTGAATGTGTGTGAAAGAATTTGAGAAACAAATTTGTTTTGTCTTCTTTTGATCTCAGTAAGTAGACATGTATCACACATTTAAAAAAGAAAATAGTTTCTATGAGTTATGTTCTGTACTTATGATATGTTTCTAAGTTTTAAGAGATTTGGCATAACTTCACTGCATAGCTTATGGTTTGTTTACAATTGCCCCATACTTTTTGTTGATGTGGGTAGTTGTAAACATGAAAACAGGGTCATTGTAAACATGTTTTATGTGGCTCCAGTGTTACCTTTTGCACTTTTCAGCAGTCAAGATGCCAAGTCTATTAGAAAGAAACCCCCACCCAGTTATACAGTGGAGGATCTTGCAGAATGCTGTCAGGGATGTCGAAAACCGTAACTGCAGTTATCATGAAGCTGAGGAAAGTATGCTGTTCCAATATCTGTCATATATCACAGGATTAAAGGTTTGAAAGTACCAACAACCAAAATTGGAGTTGGAAGAAGCACAGTTCTTTCTCCAGAGACAGAAGAAAAAATTGCACAGAGTCTGATAGCTCATGCAAAAATGGGTTATCCATGCCATAAAGAGGAACTGAAGAAGTTAGTAGCAGATTGTGTTAGAGCTAATAATATTCCTACTCGTTTCAAAACTTGTATACCAGGCAATGACTAGTACCATGGTTTCATGAATTGGAATCCACAGGTTTCCTTAAAAAAGCTTGAACATCTTCAGAAATCACGAATGGTGGCAAGAGATCCTCATGTTGTGTACTCTTTTTATGATGATTTAGATAACTTATATGAAAATATCAGTGTTAAAGGGGATCTCAGCAAGGCTGCATTTATTTTTAATGCAGATGAATCTGGCTTCGGAAGTGATCCAACGAAACTGAGGGCCATTGGAGAGAAAGAAAAGCCTTTGAATCGAGTGTCGGGCGGTTCCAGGTGGGAGAACACTACAGTTTTGGCTTGTGTTTCTGCAGATGGCACAACTTTGCCACCGTTGATAATTTTTAAGGGAGCAGCAGTTCAAGGACGTTGGATATCTGAGGAAGCATATCCCGGTACTATGTACGGAACGTCAAGGAATGGGTGGATGGAAGAACCTGTGTTTTTTAATTGGTTTCTGGATGTATTTGTTCCACGTGTTCAACAGTTATGCGAGCAGAAGAACTTGCCAAACCAGGAAGCAGTGCTTATATTTGACGGACATGGCAGCCACATTAGCCTTCATATAAATGGAGAAGCAGCTTCATCAAAAATTTATCTCATAAAGTTGCCCAGCCACTTAACTGACCGCTTGCAACCTCTGGATAAATGTGTATTTAGACCTTTAAAAAATATGTGGGATAAAGAACTTTTGAAGTTTGGAAAGGAACAGATGGGTGTTGGACCTGGATGACTGAGTAAGCAAAGATTCTCAGAAATATTAGGCATAGTGTGGAAGGCTGGAATGAATAAGTAAAATTCTTTCAAGAATAAAATTTACTGTGTCCACCTATTCAGTACAATTATATTCTGGAATGAAACTGGAAAATATAAAGAAAGGTTTTGAATCTACTGGTCTCTTTCCTCTAGACCCATCCAAATTTGACAAAGAACTTTTCTCTCCACATGATTTAAGGCGATACGAACAAAGTAAAAACGCCCAAGTTCAAAGGTCTGTAAAAGACTGCAATTCAAGTGTTTCTGATTTAGGCCTACGTGAGGAATCTACTAATGTGACTACAGATGAGTATCTGCATCCATCTGACAGAATAATTGCAGAGCAGGCAGTAAACACAACAGTTCTAGATTTGAGAACCAGAGTAAGACAGGAATCTCCCATTAAACCTACCGACATTATTGACATTTTTGCTAGTAAAATAAGAGGGAAGAATTTAGGTTGGTGTGGATATGAGAGAAAAAGTAGAGAAGAGAAAGCTCCCACACCATGATTAAAACAAGCAAAATATGGTGTTCTCACTGTACAGAAGATAATGGAGAGACTAAATGAAGCTGCAAGATCATCACTGAAGAAAAGAAAATCAAATGTGCAACAATATGTAAAGGACAGAAAGGGATCAAAACATAGGCCTAATCATAAAAGGAAAGGTGGTAAAAGAAAGTTAGAAGAAACCTCAGAATCAGAAAATGAGGAGGGGATGTTTTTGGCAGATGATAGAGAGAGAGAGTCCTATCGAACTGAGCGAAGAAGAGTCAGATGCAGAAGAGGAAAATTTCTTCTCGGAAGAAGGATTTGCTCCAAAGTTAGAAGAATGGGTTCTAGTCAAATTCCAAAAGAAAAAAGGATATTGTTTTTATGCAGGTCAGGATGTTGAACTGGATGAAACAGATGTTGTGGTCAATTTTCTTCGGAAAGGGACATCACAATTTTTCTTGCCATCAATCCCAGATAAATTGTCAGTTGACCTTTCTGATATAAAGAAATTGTTACCACAACCAGAACTTCTGAGGGGTCATTACAATTTCAAAATAAAATTTCCTGGTGCAATTGAAATTTTGTAAAATTCTTTATAAGGCTTAAACCTACATATTCTTTTTATATTTCATGAATCAAATGAAATTTTGTAATTTTGTATAGGCCTATGTCCTGATACAATTGATTTTTTCTAACATTGTTGAACAATTAAAGACTTAATGGTGCTTCTGTATTCCCTCATACAGTTCCAATTTTGTTAGTGTTGCATAATTAAAAGGTTAACCATATTCTTCAATTTTCTTTGTCTTCTTGTCCAAAAAAATGAACATTGGGGTAATTGTAAACACATATCATAATTAGTGAAAAAAATAATTTAAATAATTGCAGACCTGTAGTGTTTCATAGTATATGTTTAAATTCTACAGCTACCCTTTAACACTCTCAGAGGGGGTAAATGTAAACAAGTGGGGGAAATGTAAACACCCAATTAAATTACAAAATAGTTAAGATGTGAACCCTAAACTCCATTTATAGATAAAAGAAAGGTGTAGAAATAAGATGATCTTTTATAATAGATGCTCATTAGTACTGGGGATTATGTGGAGTAAAATATATCCAAGATAAGCAGAAAGTGTTTACAATTACCCTGTTCTACCCTAATGCCGGCAAATTTTCAATGAGTTCTCAACGATATTATGCCAATTTTAAGTTAATGGTTATTAAACACACATAAATGTAGAATAATTGTGCAGCCACAAGAAAACATGGCATAGGCCTAACTAAAGCCAATATTTGGCGTTAAGCATGAAGACAAAGATAGCTTAAAAATGCGTACTGTACAAAAAAATGCATTCAGTGGCCCGATACGAGGACACTTTAAAGAAGTTGAAAATGAAATTGTAAGGTGTGTGCGCAAAAAATGCAAGGGCGGAATGGCCATGCCAAGGCGCATTAAACTTGTTTGTAGATTTTTAGCGTCCATGTCTTTATTTGGCCTATAAATTGCTAGCTGCTGTAGTTGGCCGAACCCGGCAAGCGAGACATGCGTGTAGCAGCAGCCGGCTCTACCTGACGCTGAGTAAAAGTAACAGTTTTATAGACAACAGGAATATTTTCCTGATGGATCGTTGTATTGCAGAGACGTGCAGAACGGGTAATGCCGGCAAATTTTCAACGGTTTCTCTTTGATGTTATGTTGCCAATTTTATGTTAATGGTTATTAAACCTGTAGAAATAAAGAATAACTGTGTAGCCGCAAAAAAATACAGCATAACTAAAGCCAATATTCAACATTGGCGTGAACACAAAGATAACCTAAAATGCTTACTATACAAGAAAGACATTCGTGTGATTTTACAAAGCACTTTTAAGACTGATTTAATTCTTTTGAAGGAAAAAGTGAGGGTCATTTTGCATTTAGGGTCGTCCCAAATTTGGAGAAATACTTTATATTGTACAGACTTCAAAATGATATGTCACAGGGTTATACGGAAATAATTAAAGTAGGAATAATCTAACAGACTGAGGCAGTGAGCTGCAATGACACAGAATAAAACTCCTCCTATTCATACATTAGTATGTATGAAGAATGAATTTCTTATATTTCTCAGTCTTGTAAGTAGCAAAAGCAACACTTGGTGCTATTCAGAATCATTATGGTGATAAGAGTATTAAAATATGGATCCAGTAGCCGTAAGTATCTCGACAGATTAACGCTAGTTAAAAATCAGCATTGTAAATAGCAAAAGCACTTTGGTCCTATTCACAATAACCATGCTGATAAGAACATGGAAATGTGGTTCCAGAAACAGTAAGTATCTCGGAAGATTAATGCTAGGTATGAGTTTAAAATGTTTAAACAGAATCTCTCCTTGGCATTCATGCACATGCCTACTTACAACACCTGCCCAGTATCCTACTGTGGAATCCTTGAGCTGATGTTGTCTTAGTTATGGCTGGTCAATTTTTCATCCGATTCCTATAGTAGGGGTAGTGTTGTGCCAATATTTTCAAAACAGTTGGTTTCAGGACCTTAAATCGTGGTTTTTGGTGTCCGATAAGGATGTATCAAGTTTCATTCTTCGTGTCATAAGGCTTAAAATGAGCTTTACCTCATCCTTATACAACATATTTGATATTTTGCCTATATTAGCTTATGCTAAAGTGCCTAAATCTAGTGAATGGAGAGGGCAGTTTGAATTTCTTGCAGACAGGGTTACCTGCAGAGTCCTAAAATGTAAGTATAAACATTTGGTTTAGATTGGTAGGGCAGCATAGATTTGTAAAAGGAATGAACAGACAAACTGACACAGATTCTGCTTTATATATATAGATGTAATTATTGTTATTAGCCATGTCATTAAATGCTCATTAAACACATTTCCAAAATAATAATAATAGTAATAATTTATTTTACATTTATGGCCTACATCGGACCACTCGAGTCAATTATACAAAGGATTTTTAAATATCCTATAGCCCAATATTTTTTCATTCTGAGAGATGCTGCCTTCCTCTGTTCCATTGAAAATACCCTCCCATTAAGACCTTTTATTGATCTTGGTTTGTAGCCTAGTGTGTGTCTTGACGTATCTTAATTTTTTCTGTTTTGTTTTCGAGATTATCTATTGTTTTTTGTAGTTCTTTAATATCCTCCTTAATTTCTGTGATCCATTTAATCTTGGTCTTGCTATTCCATAATTTTTCACTTACAGTATTCTGCTGCTAATTCTGGTGTCAGGTGTTCTGATAAAATGCCCAAAGAATGATATACGTTTTTTTCCTAATCATGCTTAATACTGGTTCAATTTCCTTATAAACTGTTTTATTTGATGCTATTCTCCATTGTCCATTAACTTGATACTGTTTATTTATGCATGTTCTATTTATTCTTCTTTCTGTCTTAAGTATTTTGTCTGTTTCAGCTGTATTAGTAGTTTTAAAAATGATTTCACCTACTATGGTGTTGTAGAGGCGGAAAGGTGATACTCCGATGTCGCAAGTCCCAGGTGGCGGATAGTGGGGTCCTCACGGGCTTGCCGGCGGACTTGAGCAAAATAAAATAGCTCTCAAATCTCTATAGAACACTTTCCTGCCTTGTCAATACTTTACATATTTTATTATATTTAATTACCGTGCATGTTTCGAGAGCCAACTACTCTCTTCTTCAGCGGTGCCAAACATTAATTAATCTTTGGACTTGGTGCATTGGTACAAATAGAACAATTATATATAAATCTTGAAATTGTTACAATATTTCTCTGTGTTTCACCTTTCACTTACTTACTATGTCATTTGTTACAGACTTTAAACTAGCATTTTCAAATCATAAATAATAAAATCTATTAAATTAATCACTATAGGGCCTATGTTAATTTTACATCCTTATTTACATCTAAAAAGAATAAAATGTTTCTTCGTGTCTAAATTTAACATTTACTTTGCCATTTAGTAGAACACTTTAAAATAAAATAGTTTCCAATTCGTAAATAATAAATAACACCTATAAAGTTAGTCACTATCTTAAAATCATAAAATAATAAATAGTCAATTCGTAAAATAATAAATAATACCTATAAAGTTAGTCACTATCTTAAAATATTTTCTGCTCTGTTCTTGATTATTTTCTTTTCATTTTCCTTAAGTCTGTTGTAATTCTGAGACCTCACATGAATTAGATTTTTCTCCTCTTAATCCCGTCCAATTCTTCATTTAATCTAATTTACCATGCACGTAAAATTAATATATAGTGATTAATTTTATTATTTATGATTTGAAAATTCTAGTTTAACATGTTGAGTGCCAGACCAAATTTCATAGGATTGCCGTCTAGTGCCGTGAGCTAATAACATCGAGTTACTCCCTGGTGCCAAAATGTTCACAGGCTTAATCAAGCAAATGATCGCTGAAATGAGGATGTATTTATGATATATTAGGTTAACTTATTATGTATATTAGGTAAAATATTGTGACCCCATATGGGGTCGTATTGGTCATTACGAATTGTACACGTACACGCGCCCCCATAAGCGGTTGCACTTTTTTCTCTTTACAATTGTTTTTTACGTCAACTGTTCTAAAGAATCTACAAGATCCTGTTTACGTACTTAAATGATATTAAATTGTATTATTTATATATACACTCACACATTTTTGCAACAGAAGCAATTACAGACTGGTTCGTCAAACTATTCACCGAGTTCAGTCAGCATTTGAAAGCACAGTGCCGGACATTGAGTGTGTTGCGCTGATCTTCAAGAGCTAGCAATTCGCTTCAATCAAGTGACTCGTCTTCGACTTCTAAACAATTTTGGGACTTCGTATTCATTAATTATATTTTGACATCGCACCTCACTTGCTGGCTCATTTAACTTTTCACCTCTTCTTGTAAACATTATGAGACAGTGCTGAAATTTGCGTGTGTTGTGCTACAATTCAGAAGATCGTGCCTTACTTCTTATAAGTGACTGACTTTCTACTTCTTCTAGATTTTACGATTTAAAATTGCACAGTGCCAATCCCCATTAACATATTTTGCCTCTTCAACTGTTTTTGTGAAAGACTCACTCTTTAATTTCTTATTTACCTAGGCATTGTTTTTTGCATTTTATTCGGCTGATGATGACCCAGATTAGGGTCGAAATCGGTACCGCTTCTGCTTTTAATTAAATAGGAATGTAATACTACATTTCATATTTATTTGTATTGAATAGGTTGAACTACCTTATTTATTATTTCAATTTCATTGTGATACATTTCAATACGGAACATTATGAAATTTTTATCTTTAAAAGTACCCATATGGGGTCGCGCCAAAACAGGAATTGAGGAATGGAAGGTGGACTATGCACGTACTTAAATAGACGACCAGCAGATGGCAGGAAGAGACTTTACACAGCTTCGAAACACATACTTACTGCGCACCCAAATGGGTTCGCACAGTTCTCGATTTAGAACGAACGTACGACCCCATATGGGGACGTGAAGTTCAATAACTTGTCTACTCTCGCGTACCCATATGGGGTCGCTTGGCACTCAACGTGTTAAAGTCTGTAACAAATGACATAGTAAGTAAGTGAAAGGTGAAACACAGAGAAATATTGTAACAATTTCAAGATTTATATATAATTGTTCTATTTGTACCAATGCACCAAGTCCAAAGATTAATTAATGTTTGGCACCGCTGAAGAAGAGAGTAGTTGGCTCTCGAAACATGTACGGTAATTAAATATAATAAAATATGTAAAGTATTGAAAAGGCGGGAAAGTGTTCTATAGAGATTTGAATATAAGTCAATACGGACCAAAATGGTGAAAATAATAAAATAGCTCTCGCGGACCAAACACACAACAACCTCTGTGGTTAACAACCATAGTTGTAAATTGGAGCTTGCTCCACTTAAAGTTCATTACCTTCGATATTCAATATGGCAAAGTTTTTTTAGGATAATAATAATAATAATAATAATAATAATAATAATAATAATAATAATAATAATAATAATAATAATAATCATAATAATAAAAAATAAATAAAAAAGCAGCTTAAAGTCACAATTCAAAGTAACCATTGACCTAGCTGGAGATGGACTGGCCAGCTGGTCTCACGCCTATGACGGATCATGACACCACCTCGCACTCTTTGTTGAACTGGCAAAGAGAGAGAGAATGTACTACTGGAGCACTTCATTAGGATAAGTTCTAACTTTCAAGTATTCATCTTCATTTTCCCATTTCCAGCTGACACCAGGTCGGAGCAAATATGATTCCTCTCCACTTTGTTCTGTCATTCCACCCTCCTTCTTCCAACACAATGTTCCAGTGTTAAACCATTTCCATGATGTCATTTGGCGGTAGCTTGTCTGTGCCTGACCGAGTAATCAGTACACCTAGCGGCACTGCAACTCTTGACGTCAGCTGTTGGTTGGGGTTTGCCTTTCTTGTGCCCAGTAGTGCTTTGACGAGCTCCACATTCACCCTGATTATCGCGAGTGTGAGCGGAGAGTTCCCCAGGTAGAGTGCCTCACAACCTGTGTTCCCCTTCTCCACCACCAATTGTAACGTTGTCTAAATTAGCATCTAGGGGCCGATGACCTAGATGTTAGACCCCTTTAAACAACAAGCATCAATCAATCAAATTAGCATATGGCCGCATGCATAGAGCATGCAACACGTTCTTCCCATTACACTTGTAATCACTATCATCTGTGAAATCAAAGGCTTTGTCATCTTCACTGCATTCCATCTTTGGCCGAACATTGGGATTGCCCCCATATTCAAGCAAAAGTTCACACATTTCAAGTGTCTCTTGGCAGGGAACCATTAATGCTAGAACATGAAGTGGACTTAGGCCTCCATCTAGGAAATTGGAACCATATCTGCTTAATTCATATAGGCTATTGTTACGATGAGTTCGCCACACCCAAAGGCATTTTGTACCTCCTGCAGGTTCAAAATTAGGCCGCTCCTAATGTGGAGACAGACGCCTTTCTTAGCTGCCCCTCTGGAGTACAGACGCTACGGGTTTGCCCCTTCCGCCATCTCCACCGCATCGAAGTCCACCTTCTCCGCTGCAGATGCCGTTGAGGTCTTCGCTCATAACCCTGAGCTGGGACCCATACCAGATGTTATACACTGGGTCAATGTGCTCTGGGACTTACATAGGCAGGGGCACCACTCCATGGGTAAGGCTGCCTCCAAAGAGGGTCCCTACCTGCTACCTGCAGGTATTAAAGGTTATAAACAGAATTTCAATATAAATGTTTCTACAATTCTAAACATTTTTCATCAATTAAAACAAGTTTGATTTACTAGAAAATGATGTTCTTTCAAGAATGAAACATGTCATTCTCTTTTCAATAGTGTGTTTTTTTTTTTTTTTTACAGGTATGTTATAGTGTTATAGGTTTTATAAGTGTTTCCGACAGACTGAAAAGCTTTAAAGTTACCTTATTCAACACTGAAGCTGGCTAGACCTTAGCAGGATGCCCTGGAGTGTAAAAGTCACAAATAAGGTAGTTTTAGAGCATGTCAAGCCACTTATGTCACTGGTTGGTGAGATTATGAAGTGATCCGATTGCTTGGAAGAAAGTAATGATGCTTGGAATGATCAGCGGAACAAGATGACCTGATTGTCAGATGACAGGTTGGATCAACACCATTAAAGCAGTCATGACCCTCACTCTGGGACAACTAAAGAAGGTAGTGTGGAACAAAACAAATTAAGAGAGCTCAGATTCATAGAATCACTGAAAGTCAAACTTGACTGAATAGATGATATCAACATCATCCTCTTTCATCTGCTTTCGTCGCCATAAGACCTATCTGTGTCGGTGCGACGTAAAGCCCCTAGCAAAAAAAAAAAAAAAAAATTTCATCTGCTTCCCCCTAAATAGGAGAAAGGCTTGAACTTTGCTTTGAAATTCCTCACTTACTAGGCAACGGGCAGTACAGAAGTCAGTCCTTTGTTTCCCCATCAAGCGGAGCTAGGATCACGATATTACATGAACCGTTGGGCCAGTTCAACCTGCTACATGCACTGAATGAATCTCAGGCTCACAAAACAGCACTTCCCAACCTAGCATACATAGTAGAGAAAATTTTCTGCGTTCTAGTTACAAGTATGCCCAGTAAACACATATTCAGTGTAGCAGGATTTGTACTCAGTGAGAGACATTTAACACTGCACCTTGATAATGTGAATATTTATGTTTCTCTTCTCAGAAACCTTTCTGTTCGTCAGGAATCGACAGTGTAGTACTAAGTTTTAACGAACTGAAGATGACTGCATTGGAGATGAAACT